>NC_054476.1:18571953-18876692 GCF_017639515.1 Carcharodon carcharias
TGGAAAGTAATAAATCGCACTGAGGATGCCGAGT
The DNA here is from genome assembly GCF_017639515.1 of Carcharodon carcharias. Taxonomy (NCBI): domain Eukaryota; kingdom Metazoa; phylum Chordata; class Chondrichthyes; order Lamniformes; family Lamnidae; genus Carcharodon; species Carcharodon carcharias. The sequence goes on from NC_054476.1 coordinate 18,571,988, forward strand.
TTACTGAAACCTAGTCCCTGAACAGATAGTCTTTAAGTGTTCGTATCAAAGATGCTCATTTCTACCATGTTCATTATATAGATCTTTTACTTAAATTGCGGTTGAAGCAATCTTTGCGGTCAAAGAGAAGCACATCCTCTCAATTAGCTCTTTGGGTATAAATGTGCCTCCTTTTACTGCAACCAGCCAGCATGGAACTAAATGCAAGGCTGTTATTAGAAAGGTAGTTCACGTGTGGCTGAAGTGATGTAAGATTATCTTCTGCAGATGGTCTCGTAACACTTCAGTAAGTTGGAACTTTGCATTCAAACTACCTAGCTTACGTTAATATGAATCCAAAACCATCTTGCATCAATGTAAATGGTGCTGTACAACAAGTTTGTGAACCACTGGCACTGCGTAACCTTATTAAAAAGTGTATCTGAGATAGAGCTGTTAAGAAAAATTAGAAATATAAAAACGCTTTATTCACATTTGCGTTGTAAAATGATGGCCTAGAAATTGAATGGTCCAGTTTTTTGGGCACTAAGTCTCCAACTGACCCTGCTCATTATGAGCTAGAAGTGAGGCAAAAAAAAATGTAGGTGCCCATGATATATGTCCGAAACAGGCATTAGGCCTTTTCCATATTCAAACAAGGGTCCTAATACCTGTTTGTGATGCCCATTGCAATACTGAGTTACCTTGAAGCAGCAGGTGCCAACTGTGTTCAAGAAAACTAGGGTCTATTGTGCCCCAACATCAGTTCTTAAAGGGACAAATGCTGGCTGCAACCAGGAAGTTAAGTGTTTAAAACATACACACTACCTCTCCAGATCACTATCTTCTTGATCCCAGGGCACTACTGTGCTTGATCATTAAAGACTGCTAGTCACCCTGTCCAATGCCAACCACTGCTGACCACCCTAACGACTGCCCTCCTGCCCTCTACCAATCATCACCTCTCCTATTCCAATTAGAAGCAAACACATTTCTTCTTAGGTAGTCCATCAATACCAAATCCTTCAACCAGCAGGATGCTGGAAACTCACTATGAACACCATATGATTGCTGAAAAGAGAGTATCGCGAAAAAACAGACACAGGATTATTTATTAATAATACATAATAGCTGTGGCTTGAAATTATGCATAATACCGAGAGGGATTTCCCAAAGGTAAAAATCTGCTTCATATCTTTGTATGACAGCAAACAGATTAACCCCCTCCGTACACACTAATAATGTGACAGTCGCTGTTAATAAATTTCAACTTGCTAATTGGACAGTTCTTTTATGTCAACACCTCAGAGAAACACAATGGCCCATTAAAATCTGAAAAGTGAAGAGCACAACATTATTTTGCGAGAGTAGTATCAGAGAATTTCTTCGCTATTTTTTGGCATGGTCACAAACAACAGCCAAATCTGTTTCGGTATAGATGGGGAAAATGCATATTCTGCAGGATGTGCACGTTGAATGAATGTCAGAATTGGCTAAGACTTGGGCCAGGATTTTACAGTCCCTCCCGCCCGGCGGGATATTACAGTCCTGCCGAACTGAATGGAGGTTTAAAGGGCTTGCCGCATTAACCAGTGGGGAGACACGCCATGGCGGGACCGTAAAATCCTGCCCTCAATATTTTAATGATAAGCTTTGCTTTTCCAAGAAGTGATTTCCATTCCAACGCTTGGAACATTAAATAATTAATAAATAACTATCGAGAATAAGCGTGAGATGCTACCTTTCTTTTTCCCCCTAAAATTTTGAGGATCCCATCTAGACAGTAACATGGGGGGGGAGAGTTTTCCCCCCATCAGGGGGGTGTTGTGCAGGGGCGGGTGGGAGCGGGGGCGCCAATTGGCCAATTGGGGACGCGCTGGCATTTTACGTGGGCGGGTCAATTAAGGGCTGTGGGGGGTGCTCCCTGAGTCAGGGCTGCGCTTTTCCGCGCGCATGCACCTCTGTGCCTCAGGGAGATTAGCTTAAGTTTTAAAAATCTAAATCAAGAAAAGAAAAAACTTTAAGATATGTCCCCTCGTGTGACAGTGTCACATGAGCTGGAACATGTCAATGAATGTTTATAAAAATTTTTATTCAATTTATAAACACTTCATGAAAGCTCATCCCGCCCGTGGATGAGGTTCCATGAAAAATGCGAAGGCTGCCTGGGCTTTTCACCTGCCCCCCGACAACCTTAAGGTTGAACAGGCAGCTCAGTTTATTAGTTTAATTAGTTTTCAAATGACCTTAATAGGCCTTTGACAGTTTGGTAGGCGCGTAGCCAAGTTGGCTGCGTGCCTGCCGAACTGAAAATCTAAATGGCACGCAGTGATGTTGGGATGTACGCCCGACATCACCCCGCATCATTTTACACCTCAGCATTCGGGCCCCCCCTAACTCGCCAAAGATTCTAGCCATAGGGCTAAATTTTTTGACCCCCTGGGGGCTAGTTGGCAGGTGCAGGCGCAGGCGGTGGGAGGGAGCAAAATTGGGCACGGTACCATAGGCACCATTCCCGGCACCTACCCGTCTACTGCAATTTAACCTGCGATGGGTGATGCATCGAGAGGCCCACACGCCCATTGAGGCCAATTAATAGCTGCTGGTATTTAATCTGTAGTGGACAGAGGCCGGCGCCAGGTGTAAAGTCCAGCAGCTTTCACTGAGCGGGCTAATGGTGGGCAAGGGGGCAGTACCTCCCTTAAGGGTCCTTGGGCCCTTCAGACGCCCCCACTTCAAGGTCTTTCTCATGTTTCCCCTCACCTCATGCCCTGCCTATTAACCCCTCCACCAACCCCCGTCACCAGGGCCTGTTCCACAGCGTTACCCACCTTACCTTTGCATCCAGCTCTAGCAACGATCGTCACTGGGAGCTGGATGCAGTCCCAGCCATGGCCACTGCTCCCTGTGGCACTACTAGGACCAGAGACCTGCTGGCTGCTCGATTGGCTGACAGCTCTTGAAGTGGGGACTTCCTTCCCAGATGAGGGTTTAACTCTGGCCCTAAACCAATTATCAGGCCAAGAGCTGTCGAGTAAGATGACTAGGCGAGAGCAGGCATGCCCCGAACATTTATGCCAGGGTTGAGGATGGCAGCTCTGTGTAAAACCCTGGCCACAGTGCTTTAGCTATACAAGTGACTTGAATACTAGGATAAGATATTTCAAAGGTTGTCTTTGTCCCTAGATCATTGCTTTCAATGCCTTTTTCCATCCAATTGCTGAATGCAAGATGTTGAAAAAAGTTAATTGGAAGGGCACAAAATCTACATGGTGACCTGATCACTATTCTACATCAAAAATAATACCTGCTCTCACAGGAAGCAGAGTCAACTGCAAATTTGTTAGAGCTGCAATGTTTCATTGCATCTGAGATTCCAAAGTTAGGCCAATTAGGGAGACGTTCAGCATTCAGTACACGCTCCTATTATTGAAATAAATGCTGAGAAAGTGTCTGTGGGTCTTCTGCCTTAACCTGTTTGTGGCTTTCCATCGTCATCAAAGATTGTCAAGCAAACAAAAACTATCCATATCTGAACAATTTTTTTTTACCATTTTGATGCCAACCACTCAAGTGCCTTGTTTATGAGGTCACCTGACTTCATTTATTTCAAGGCTATTAATTTCTGGTTTCAGTTTTGGCCCTGCTGTTATTTGGAACTAGTTAGATTTAGAGGTTTTCCAAAACAGTTTTACACCTGGGGCAGGATTTTCAGTTTGGCGGGAACCCGCGATCAGTGGGTCCGGGAGCGGCCGGGGAACAGGCCGTCGGCTGCGATCGGCCCCCGACCGTGTTTTCACGCCGGTTGGCCAATTAACGGCCAGCGAGCGTGAAAGGTGCTGTGAACGGCTCAGCGCTGCCGGGGTGGGGGCGGGAGGAGGCGAGCGCTGAAGTCAGCGCGAGGGGAGAGCGCACAATGAAAGCTCCCTCAAGGCAGAGAGTTGCCCCAGGGAGCTGAAGAATCCAAAAGCCATAAGGCAAGAGTTTAAAATGCCGGAAAAAATGCCCACGCGTCAGGATCAGTCACCTGCACATATGGATGATGAAAATTCTGTCCAAACAGTTCGATTTTTTAAAATTAATATTGGAAACCTCATCCCGCCCTTGGATAAGGTTTCCTCAAAAAGGCAAAGGCCACTAGGCCGATTCGCCCGCCCGCCAACTGTAATGTTGGTTGGGCAACGAAAAATCTCTGTCAATTACAACGTTAATGGCCTTAATGGGCCTCTTAATTGATATAGGGAGTGACAAGGTATTGGAGGTGTTGGCAGGCTTAAAAGTGGACAAATCTCCAGGTCCAGATGATTTGTGTCCCAAACTGCTGAGGGAGGCAAGGGAGGAGATCGCAGGGGCTCTGGCCCAAATTTTTAATTCCTCTCTGGCCACGGAGGAGGTGCCAGAGGACTGCAGAACCGCTAATGTGGTTCCGCTATTTAAGAAAGGTTGTAGAGATAAGCCAGGGATCTACAGACCAGTGAGTCTCACATCAGTGCCTGTCAATTACAACGTTAATGCCCTTAATGGGCCTTTTAATTGTCGGTGGACACGCTGCCGGCTCTTGCATGCACCCGCTGACTGAAATATTGCACAAGTGTGCGATGACGCCAGGATGCTCGCCCGATGTCATCACGCGCTACTTCACGATCGAGTGGGTCGGGGGCACACCCACATGCCGAGCGAAAAATTCTGCCCTTGGACACCAAAAATCGCTGTTCCACATCATCTGCCAACCCATTAAAGGTATCATGGTTTTGCAGTCAAAATATTTATTTTGAATCGGTTCATGTTTTCAGGAAATGCTATTACATGCCAGTGAAGCCATTAGGAGCCATTAACTGTTTTGTATCTTTGACTCAGATTTTGCAGTCAGTAACGAAGCAATGCACTTGCCACTGGTCTTGAAGAGAGTTTCCCACAAAGATTTAGCCATCTTTGTGGTGTGGATTTCCCCTTCCCCTGATGTCATTTGGAATCTGGCGTCAGTCAAGGGGATCTGCAGGCGTCCAGCAACAGCAATGTCATCAAGCCAAATACATTGGAGTGTTCTCACAAACAACAAACCAGGAAGTATACATCACCGAATCCATTCATTTTTAATTTATATTACACAGACAGTGGAATAAGTGATTCGACACAGACATGGGATTAAGGCAAATAACACAGATGCATTTAAGGGATAAACACATGAGGGAGAAAATAATAAAATGATAAACTGTGTAAAGGAAATATCATTTTTTTGTCCGAATATTACTGTGGGATACTGAAGTAGGCTTGTGTGTGTTTGATTGCATGTGTGTGTGTGTGCATGCATGTGACTAACCTAACTAAACTAAAGACAGTCAGACTGCAAGGTTTGAATCGTCAAAGGGATTAAGTGTAAAATGGGCGTTTTGAAATGGGGATGATTGAGCAATGATAAAGGCTGGGGTTTTCCGGCCCTGTCACAGGTGGGACCCGCTGCATGCGAGGCGATGCCCCAGCTAGAATCCATTGACTTGTGGCGGGACCAGAAGGTGGTGGCAGCGGGCAGTTGCGGAAAATCCCGTCCAAAGTCTCAGTAGATACAGTGTTAATGGAATTTGCATTTGTAGGTAAGTTAAGAGGTTATTTGAGTTTCAAAGCGACATGACAAAATGTTTTACAACTGGTGAGATAAATAAGGCAACGTTATTAAGTTTATTTTTCCCAAAGCCACAAGGACAACATGAAAGATTTTTATATTCTGGGAAAAATAACTTCCAAAACAAGGGTGAAACAATGGGGTTTACAAGTCAAAAGGGAGAAAGTATATTTCGAGAAAGATGGAAAGCTGTATGGTGTATGTTCATGTGAGATCTTGAGAGTTGGACTATGTGAAATAGACCTGTGGAAAAGCAGTCTCTAGCCACCCCAGAGAAGTGCTGTTTGGTCCAGAGTGCAAGGTTTTGTTAAAACCCTTGGAGTTCAATTGTCCAGTGAGAGGGAGAGAAAAGCTGTAAAATACTCCCCTAGAGCAACAGTGGGTGCTTGTGGTAATATTGCTGGATGTTTTATAGATTAAGAATCTATTCGGATTGTTGTGTGAAAAGGGGTGTGTGGTTGGTTGTCTAGTAAGTAGAAATCCTTTGGGAACTGTTGTAAGATTAAGTTTAACTGTGTAACTGTAATCTTGTGTCCGTTTATTTTTTTCCTTTTCTTTTGTTAATAATTTAATCCTTAAAATCTCCAAAGATGATAGTGGACTCTTTACTTCTGACTTCAGTGTATGTATATTCTCATAATAAATACACATTGCAAAACTGATGTGATAGCTTGGCCAAGTCTCCCTTTGGGATTTTGTCAGCCTGGCAATTACCACCTACCATATCATAACAGCTGACAGATGAAGGTTAGATATAGTATGGTGGGAGGATTAGTTTGGCCAATTTTGATGCAGTAAATTCTAAGTAAAGTATAAGTTAAATGCCTGTATTATATACAATTATTACAAACAAGGTATAGGATTCAAAAAATTGTAAGGGTGCAAGGTGGCTAAGGGCACAAGAAATAGGGGTATGAGCAGATCATTCAATCCCTCAATACAATCATGTATGACCTTCTCCCTCAACTCCACTTTCCTGCCTATTCCCCATATCCCTTGATTTTATGAATAAGATGGTCAGAAGTGCATTCCGATGGATGGATACTTGCTTATGTCACTGCTCAAAATATTCTCCAGCCAACATGTCAGGATGAGCCAAGATTAATTTATTTTTCACTCCATCTTTGAACAATCTCCAAGAATGATTTTGAGATCAAAACCATTGATTTAGCTTTGAAAAATTAACTTGTTGCAATGCGAATCTGTGTAGTTTACCAAGCTGCCTCACTTACTGCCAATTTAGCGGCCCTTTCTCCAAGGACCCTAGTAAATTGCTGTCTGAGAAATTCGAAACACAGGTAGCACTAAACATGCCTTCACCAATTAAGATCAATAAGTATGTTAAATATCTGGGTTTAAACTCATTGTCATCATCCATCACTGGATATTCTTGTAATTAACCCAATACTTCAAACATGAAGGAGGCAGTCAGAAAAAAAAATGAAGAGCATCAAAACAATTTAGGAAGTTAAATTAAACTCTTAAAATGACCACAGCCCACTGAGAGTTTTCTTCTCTCTGAAGGTATCTGCACAGCCAGCCAGCTCTGCCATTAGGAAAATAGTAGTCCACTCTAATAGATTGGCATTTGATGATTTACAGCTAAAGATCATGACAGAGCATAGGGGAGAAAATGATAGAGGCTCTGCCTGTAATTTTCAGCAATTCTATAGAAAGCTAATTTCTGCTGGAAGACGGGAGTGTGGCAAATGTGACAGCCACTTCAAGGAAATGATAGGCCAGCCAGTCTTATTTCAATTGTTGATAACTGGTAGAACACTGACAGAGTATAACACAATCTCATCTCTAAAAAGTGGAATGTAAAGTCATACGAACATATGCACACATGAATCAGGAGCAGGAGCTGGCCACTCGACATCTCGACCCTGCTCCACCGTTCAATGAGGTCTGATCTGACTGTCACCTCCCACCTACCCCTGATGACCTTTCACCCCCACTTGTTTATCAAAAATCTATCTACCTCTACCTTAAAAATATTCGAAGACTCTGCTTCAACTGCCTTTTGAGGAAAGGAGTTCCAAAGACTCACTACCCTCTGAAAGAAAAAAGTTCTCCTCATCTCTGTCTTAAATGAGCAGCCCCTTATTTTTTAAAGAGTGACCCCCTAGTTCTAGATTCTCCCACAAGAGAAACATCCTCTCCATGTCCACTCTGCACAAAGTCAACTGGGCTACTGTGTATACCGTTATGTTAAATCCAGTACTTCTTTTACTCTGCAATGCTGAAATTCTTTGAACCAAGTTCTTTAAAAAAAAAACCTTCCTTGACACAAGACTTTAACAATCCAAGCCAGGAAAAGCACAACAGTTCTACTTTGTTCAAATGCAAACACAATCGATTGTAGTAATTTAACAGTTTGCACAAATGATCTTGTAACAAATGGCATTAAACACAGCACTGGTTTCATACATATCTTAAAGGTAAAGCATTGGACTTAGTGAGTTGAAGGGAATCAGTGCTGAGGAAATGGACCAATGCTACTAATAAGCAATTCCAGGCTAGGTATGACACTGGTCAGAGCAAAAAATTAAATCTCTAAAGAAAACACAGCAATGAACCTTAATCTAGAAGTTCAGAAAAACACTCCCTGCTGCACAAGTCTGGCATTTCCATTTTCTATAGGCCACCCTTTCCTAAGGGGCTGTCTGGACAAGATTACTAAATTTAGTGCCAATTAGTGAATTATGGGCAGTCCCACTCAGAGTTAGATTAACACTGCTCAAACTCTTTTCACTTGAGATTCATACAAGCTATTACACCACAAACAAAACTTTCACACACCTATCCGAGCAGCACTGAAGTTCAATTCCTGGATGTGGATCAATGTTGCTCTAAACAGCTTTTTACCCAGTACACTGACAAATGACCTAATATTGTTATAAACAAAATGATACATTGCGGGCTTTTACTTCAGACCATGGAAACAAAGGATTTTCATGGCGGAACTGCAAAGTCACCTTTCCATGGGAATTGACAAAGATCTTCGCAGTAAACCTGGGAGTGAAAGATAGCAATAATCTGAAAAAATTCAGCCCCTAGTCGTTGAACAGAAAATTCACATCAGGAGCCAAACCTTCTCTGAATGGCTTAGCTACTTATGGCAGGGAGAAAATCCCACCAAAAGGTATTTCTACAGTAGCTTTGCAAGGATAGCTCACAACTGCAAAAAGTAAAATTGTGTTAAAAGAAGCATCAATCAGCCGCTCTTGTATCATGTGTGATCTACTGCTGCCATCAAAGAGGAACCAGAGTACAGCCAGAATGCTCAAAACCTTCTGGCTTATGTGGAACATTAGATGCCTAGAAATCTGCTGTGGCAAAGAAAGGAACTGAAAGCCACTAAGTCTGATAGCATCAATACCGAACGGACTGAAATGAAGAAATGCTTAAAAAATGGAGCTAAATCCAGAGCCATTAAAATGACTTTATTGACATCTATGATGGCGGGGACATTGGTGCGAGGCCCAGTGAGATTATCCACTTGATGGAAGAAGCTTGCAAGCACTTCAAGTTGTCTCAAGATCACGTGCAAAGCTCTGCCACAATCAGAGTCATAAGGCTGGATCTCCCCATTGGAGACAGGAAACAAGAGCAGTATCTGGCTTTGTGTCAGAAACCTGCCTCCAGTGGGAGCTGACTTAATTTTAGGTTTTCCCCGGGGTGAGCCCTTCATTGATATGCAGACAGGTTTTCTGTCCAATTAAAGCCAACTGGTGCAGGAATGGAGACAGGCTCCAGGCACCCACAACAGTCATCACTGAGGCTGCTGCTTGTCCTAAGGAAGAGAGTTTGTACCAGAGCCTGTGCTTGCACCACAGGGACCTGAAATGTTGGAGGGCACCAATGAGGGAGAGGAGGGCATTCCTCTTCCCAGAGGGTGGTAGGAAGCCACCCCCTCCGTGCAGCAGAGCAACTCTCTAGCATTATCTCCCTCTGCAGGGTACCACCTGACCGCTCCAAGCACTGGATCCAGTACGCTCTGAGCCTGTGTGGCCCCATCAGTTGTGATGCCGATGTGTTGTCTAGCATTAATAAAGAGGTCGTCTGTCACCTGGATGATATTTTCCAAGAAGAGATTGAGAACCCCATGAGTTTCCTTGTAAACGAGGCCGGAGATGCGTTTAATACCTCCACGATGAGCGAGACGGCGAATGGCGGGTTTAGTGATTCCCTGGATATTATCTCGGAGGACTTTCCAGTGCCGTCTAGCACCACCTTTACCGAGACCTTTACTGCCTTTGCCTCTGCCGGACATCACACCCGGAGATGAAGTCTTGTAATTCTGTCACCTGGATGATGTACCATTGTGCAGCCGCCTGTGGGATGCTGCGGAGATCCACAGCTGACGAGGGCATAGATGTCTGTGACCATCTGTCTAGAGAGCCACGGTCTCCTTTGGTACTGTTCGTAGTCATCTATCGGTCTTTTTGCCTCTACCCATAGATCCTGTGCTCATGGCGTTATCTCCTTCTCCTTGTCTAGCCTCCTGATGCCTGGCACTGTGCACTTCCTTTGCAGGCTGCTGCTCCTCACCTCCAATGGCCTCACGTTCTGAGGCTGTAGCTGCACCCTTCCTGGTGCTCAGGTGGAGTCAAACAGCTTTTCCCACTGTTCCAATGCCCATATGATGCCAGGCAATGCCAGGAGGGTGACAACACCCCCCCAAACAACAAAGGTCTTAATTCTGGCTCCTGCCTTGACCTACTATAGAATTTTAACTACAAAGGAATAAGCCCTTTAAACTTTAATTTTTAATTGCCTTTTAAAACTCTTTCCATCTCCTTGACTTGTCCTTGCCTCCATACAGCTGGTCTGACCAGAGAGCTGCTGAACTCCGGCTGCCTCCCCAAACAATAAAATAATTAACAGAGACAGGCTCAACAATGTAACTCAGGTCCTTAATAGGACCAGGCCTATTCCAGGCCCACTTCCTCCCCTGACTTCAGGGAAATGCGAGAGGGTGGGAATGAAGGCGGGACTTCCAGCCGTGTGGCTTGGCAACCATTTTTATCCTTGGTCCCACCTCCATTCCCGTCCGATTGGGGCCAGGAAAATGCAGCCCATGTGTCTCTGTCCATCACTATTCTCCACTGGATGAGGTTAGATTGCAAATTTTTCCTCTAATCTTTGGCTGCAGGGCCACTTGGCTCTGTCTATAATCTGCTGCTTTTGGTGTTTAGAATGTAGGTTGGCATACGCTGTAGTTTTACTAGGTTGGTGCCTTATTCTAGGGTATGCTTAGTGTTGCTCCTGACACAATCTTCCATCTTCCCACTCAGCCAAAGTAGATTGCCCAGTTTAATGATGGCAGAGGAGAGGGGGATGTGATGGGCCACGAGATGATGTATTGTGATAACACACAATCCCACTACTGTTGACTTCTTTCAGACTTTTACTGATGTTAAATTGTGGGCTGCTAAAATTGCTCTAAATGTGTTCCACGTAGCATGGAAGTAGTGTCACAATACATGTTGAGGATGTTCTCACTGTGGAGACAAAGCTTGTTTTCAAAAGAGCTATGTGCTGTCATTTCTAACAATGCATCTTCAAAATGCAATCTATTTCTGATGTACTCTTTCCTGATTGCGAATGGAACAATGCCATTAAGACAAATGATGCACTAATCTACAAGGCCGTGATTCTGATAATCACTTATACCTCCATTATTTAGATGAAACATAGTGATCAAATAATATTAAAGAATCATAAAGCTTTATTTCAGATTTGAGGAGATACACATCCTATGTTTTCTATTGCTATTGAATGTACATTAATAACCTTTCCTTTGTGCAGTAACTACTAACAACAGCACCGTTCTAAGTCATGATTTCTTTGATATATGAAAGTGTTGCTAAGTCTCCTCAAGAAACCAGTGAAACACACTTGAAAGCTTTCAAATATAAATGGAAGGGAACATATCCATATCAGACCATGATGTCTTAATCTGATTGTCCTAACATTTCAATAAAGCTTTAAACCAGCAGATGGAGAATCATTTAAAATATCCCCTGTTTCATCTCATGCTTAAATAACCTTCAGTCAGAAATGTCAGTTATAAATCACAATGAGTGGAGAAAATGAAGGGGATGAGACTGTATAGTTGGGCTGTACAGTTGTGGGAAATAGGCACCTATACGTACCCCTATTTGTTGAATTGCCTATTGAGGAATGGATGATTGTTGAATGGAGTCCAGAAACTGCCTTATTCATTGGGTGGAGGCTGGGATGGACAGTTCTCACCAAGTTGCATTGTACACTTCTTTGCAGGTGGCTTTGAACAGGTATGGAAGAAGGCTTAGGACCAGGTCAGGCACCAAAGGTCAGAAATCAAATTTTTCTTGCCTCCCCATTGAAAATAAATTTTCCACCGCAGGAGCTAATTTCCCCTTTCCAAACTTTTAAAATCCATCATGAAAAAAATTGGATATTATCCCCTAAAAACACAACTGATAGAATATTGGATTTAACTGCTGAAGTCATGGCATGCTGCACTCCCATTGTGATTGCTTCCTTTCATATGTCATAAATGAGGCCATTGTGTTTCAGCTTTCACAGAAAGACTGAAGTTCAATCTTAAAACATTAGTAAAATCCCTGAAATCCAATGTAATAAGGTATTTAGCTGATTCAGTCATTTTAAAGTATGACCTTGGTAATCAGCCTTAACTCAGGTCTGTTTATCGGATATAGAGGAGAGGGTTACATTTGGTAACTCAGGCTAATAAGTTCAACATCAGTGGTGGAAAAACTATTAGAGGCTGTTGTAAAAGACAAAATATTCTCTCACTGAGGAAGCACGGGTTAATAAAGCACAATCAGCATGGATTTGTTAGACAAATCGCATGTAACTAAACTGATTGAATCCTTTGATGAAATAGCAGAGACTATTGATGACGGTAGTTTAGTAATTACTTTCTACAAAGACTTTCAAAAGTACTTGATTATGTGCCACATAACTAACTTATCTGGGAAATGGAAGAACATGGTAATAAACAGTGGGCGGTAACGGGGGTACATAATTGGCTAAGGAATTGGCAGAGAGAGCGTGGTAAAAAACAGAAAAAGCTGGAAAAACTCAGCAGGTCTGGCAGCACTTGTGGAGAGAGTAACAGCGTTAATGTTTTGAGTCTGTATGACTCTTCTTCAGAGGAGATGTTTTTCTAATTGGAGAGGAGTATGCAGTGGGGTTTCCAAGAGCATTGCTTTCTTGTTAATATAAATGACCTGGATTTGAGCATGCAGATCACAATTTTGAAGTCTGTGAATGGTACAAAACTTAGCAACAAGTGAGCAACATTGTACCAGATTTCGGGAGGACAGAGGCAGACTGGTAAAGTGGAGAGAGGAACGGCAGGTGCAATTTGATGCGGAAAAGAGTAGAGTGATACACTTTGGAAGAAAGAAGAAGGAAAGGTGGCTGAACTTTGAGGGAGGTGCAAGAGCACTGGAGATGAATATTCACAAATTGTTCAATTTGGCAGGGCAAATTGAGAAAGCTGTCCAGAAGGCTGATAGGATATCTGGCTTTGCAAGATCCCAAGACCATAAGAAATAGGTGCAGGAGTTGGCCATTTGAGGAGACTGAAAACAAAAAAGTCATGTTAAACCTTTAAAAATCACTAGATAAGACTCAGTTGGAGAATTGTGTACAATTCTGGTCACCACATCTGAAGAATATCAACGCTGTGGAGAAGGTGTGAACGAGGTTGACTGGATGATACCAGAGATGAGGAGCTTCACTTATGTGAAGAAATTGGAGAAGCTGGGATTATTTTCTTTAGAGCAGCGAGCTTAACAGTGACCTAATAGGAGTATTAAAATTTACAAGGTCTTTTGAGAGAACAGATAGCGGGAAACTGTTCCTTCTGCCAAGTGAGTCAAAAACCAGGGGTCACAAATTTAAAATAACTGGCAAAGGAATTGAGGGGAAATTGGGCAAAATTATTGCATACAGATGGTTGCTAAAGCTTGGAACTCATGACATAAAATGGTGGCAGAACTTGATTCCATAACAACAAGGCAACTTGATATGTATTTTGGATAAAATTGGGCAGCTCTTTCAAAGAGCTGGCACAAGCGCATAGGCCAAATAGGCCGTGCCATTCTTTGTATGTGGCTTTGAATTGCCAGCTCTTCAGCAGCTGGCTGTCAGCTTTTCTGCGCTTTGAAGATTGGTGTCTATGATTCTCTTGAGACTCGGAAGAACAGGTTAGTACTGCATTATTTTTGGAGTTAATGTAAAATACAGCGTACATTAAGCACACATTCTAAAATCAAGGAAGAACACACCAGCAGCATGCCCTATTGAAAACGAAGGAAAGCCACACCAGCACACTCTATCATTATTTCAATACAAAATGGAAAGAAGTGCAAAATATAAATGAATTTCCAATGATGAAAAAGACTTTCTGAAGTGCTTCATTTCACATGTAGATTACTACTCATCAGAAAGGCTGTGAATTGATATTCATCACCTCAAAGCACATATAAATAGTCACATGGGTATCCCTTAAGTTAGTAAAATGAGTCCTTGCACATTGACATAATCCACTCAACATTTTCATTTGAACACAATGGGCCTCATAGAGGAGTCTTTCAGCAGTGGCAGCATCAGTGTAATGGTAACATCCATTTCACCAGTGGAAATATAAATAATTAGCAGTAAATATTAATATTGCAGGTATTTAGTAAATTAGACCACAAGTTTTCCAGGGCGTTGCTTCAAACAAAACAGCTTTGATCAGTAAAGTTTGCTGTCTGGCTGTGTTCCACAAACTGCAAATCCAACACAATAGTACAGCTTTTTGTTTCCATAAGAATCACTTGCTGTCAGTTGGACACCTTAAATCATATTAAAGTCTGAAGCTGCTGGCAGTTTATTGCTCAGGAATAATAGATCCAGTTGCTGCTTGCAGACACAAACAGATGTCAACATTTAAAAATCAGGTTAGGGACATAATGTTTGGGGACAAACTCAACTCTACTGGACAAGTCCTTTGTATCTGTAGCACGCAGATGCACATGAGCAGAAATGCAATTATCTTAAGTAGCCCTTCAGCGCAGGAAAACAAAATCAAGTTATTTACAACAGAGGTAAAAACAAAAAACTGCGGATGCTGGAAATCCAAAACAGAAACAGAATTACCTGGAAAAACTCAGCAGGTCTGGCAGCATCAGCGGAGAAGAACAAAGTTGACGTTTCGAGTCTTCATGACCCTGTTGAAGGGTCATGAGGACTCGAAACGTCAACTTTGTTCTTCTCCGCCGATGCTGCCAGACCTGCTGAGTTTTTCCAGGTAATTCTGTTCAAGTTATTTACAAGACTGATCCCCTGCCATAAGTGGGTTAGAAGGTCGACAGTGTAAATAAGCGGTAGTTTTCCCCTTCCTGAAGTTGCTTTAGATGTTTTTTAATAAACAAAATATAAATAATCCTTGTATTTATACAATGGCAGATCAGTGTACTAGCAAGGGTGTAATCTATTATAGTGCAATTGGATGTTGCTGCCCACATTATCAGGCATGGACACTTGAGACTGCAATGGACCCAAGTCGCCTGGGTTAACATAACATAGCAGCAAAGATCTGGGAGCCACAATACAGGCCATAGGCATGCTGTTTCCTGACAACTTTCATTCAAATCCTTAAAGGATTTGCAACACCTGAGCAATTTCCAGGTGTCACAGTGCCCCAAGTGGAGCAGGATGTGAATGGAAATCAATGACAGAAATAGACTTCTGCCCCTGATATATTTCCCCATCCCAGCCCAACCCTCCAGAGGGTACTGACACCCAACATTTCAGGATTATCTCTTTATCCTTGCTTGGGAGTCATTGGCAAGACCAGCATTTGTTGCCCATTCCTAATTGGATTTGAACTGAAGTTGCTTGACAGGCTATTTCAGGGGACAGTTAAGAGTTAACCACATTGCTGTGGGTCTGGAGTCATATGTAGGCCAGATGGGTTTTTAAACAACCATTACTGAGGCAAGTTTTCAATTCCAGAAAGCTGCTGTGGTGGGATTTGAACCCAAGTCCCCAGGACTTCAGCCTGGGCCTTTAGATTACTAGTCCAGTGACATTACCATTACACCACCATCTCTCCTCTTAGCTAATGAGCTGACCATACTTTAAAGGGGAAGTCCATTGGTAACTGGTAACTCTTTCGAGTACAAACACATTTCCATCTGTTCCTATTCAGATGAAGTTACATTGTTTCATAGTTTGCCATTGTGAGATTTGAACTCTTGATCTTGGGGTTACAAGCCCAGTACCATAACCACTTGGCTATTAACATCTGGCAATGCCAGTGGCGCAATGTGTTGGATTATCAGCCCCACAGTGTATTTCATATCCAAACATCTCAAAGTGTTTGCCCACAATCAGTTATTCTGAATGCTTAGAGCAACTGAAAAAGATTTCACGTTTATTAATGCAGTCAATAACAACTGATCTTCATAAAACACTGGAAATATTGGAATTATCTTTTAAGTATTTAAGTAACCTGCAGTTTTTGGATTTATCAAGATAAAGTGCATAAGTCAAAATTATGAAGGAAAATAACATCATCTGGAAATGCAGAAAATACTGGGGGTGAACTTTCACCTTCTTTGCCTGGTTAATAATCTGGTGAAGCAGCTTGCCCACCTCTTGTAAAATCCACTTGATTTTCATTCCATTGATTTCAATAGGATACAAATCAGGCAATTCTACGACAGGTGGATGATGTATTGAACTAGCTTTGTACCTAGGCTGCAAAGGTGAAACCTTAATACACATTGATTTTATCTTTTGCATGCAGAGTCCTCTCTACACCACAACTCTATGTCAAATATGTCACCTCTCAGTCAGAACTTGCCAGCTCCTCATAGCATGAATCCAGTCATTCCTCATTTCACAGTGAATGTAAAACCTCACAAATCCCCGATTACACAAATATTGAGCCATAACCTCTGAGCCCTAGGGCAGTGTATTTGGGGCGGGTACCCCAAAGATGTGCTCCCCCACCCCAGAATTTCCCAAGGATTGCACGGCAATTGCCCAGGAAGTTCAAATTCCCTTTGGGCAACTTCTTTGCATTGGGAACCATCCAAAAATGCGATTTAAATTGCAAATTTCGGATGGTTCTGATTGGCATGCAGCAATAAACACCTAGAAAGAGTTAGAAGAATTAAAACCACTTCTAACTTCTGGGCAACTGTTGTACTGACCCACCCTGGGACTCCACCCACCCCTCCACCACCACCCCTGACTATTTCCTTGACCCCCTGTGGGACTCCACCCAACCCTCCACCCACCCCTCCACCACCACCCCCGACCACTTCCCTGACCCCCTGTGGGACTCCACCCACCCCTCTATCACCACCCCGACTAGTCCCCCGGCCCCCAAAGAGACTATCCCCTGCCTAAACCCTCCCCTACGACTACTTCACCGATCTCCAATAGGGCTCCGCCTCATTACCCACCCCCCCCACCTGATGCTTCAAGGGATACCCCAACACTCCCCTGACCCCCCAAGGGACTACCCCTCCTTCCCAAGAGACCCCTCAAGGAACTCCCTCATTCCTCCCTACTCCCAAATGACTCCCCCATCGTCTCCCCCTCCACCACCCAACTTCTGACCTCCCACCCAAACCCAGGCCCAACGCCAAACTTTCCCCAGCCCCCCAACCCCATAGTGACAACGGATCTCCTTCTAGGCCTGACTCTCAACCACCCCTCCCCCACAGAGCCCCTCCAGGCCTGACCTGTCCCCCCCATGCTCCCCACAAATCCTACCCACTCACCTTATACACTTTACTTCTCCTGGCTGGTCAAAGGCCTTTAAATTTGGCTGGACCTTTAAACACACCTGGTTTACGGCAGCTGGCGTTATAAAAGGGGGGATGTGGCTTGATTACCTGCAACTGAGCTGCCTTCAACTGTAGGCCCTGGGTACAAGTTGGATTGCACATGTCTCGCCCGGCCTGAGTCAGAAGGTCAGGAGAGATAGGGTCGCCTGGATTTCCAGATAAGTATGTGACTCAATAGCCACTCCATCAGAAGGCCCATTGTAATTGTTGATCAGAAAAGAACCCTTTTCTTAATTTTGTCAATATATACGTTACTTTAATGCTCAAACATCTGAACTATTCCTTCTGTGATATCACTCCCTGCCAAATTGTTGGTAGATCCAAGAGCCAGCATTTTTGACCACTTTATCTTTAAGAAAGCTTGCAGTGAGAAAAGGCAACTGGGCCATCAAGCTCAATCCCTCCACGGACTTGCAACCTCTACTCCCTAGCAGAGCAAGAGCGGCAGGTGCATGGGAACACTTCCTCCAAATTGCGCACCATCCTGGCTTGATCATGGTTCACTGTTCCTTCATTGTTCCTGGGTCAATCTCCTGGAAACCCACCGCTATCAACATTGCAATTGTGCTTTCAACACACACACTCTGCAGTGTTCAAGAAGGTGACTCACGGTCACCTTCTCAAGGGTAATTAGGGATGGCAGTAAATACTGGCCTTGCTAGCAACACCCATATCCTGAGAACTGTTTTTTATCAAATGACCAGTTTGACCAACAAAATTTTGCATTTACACTTTAATATAAAGAAACATTCCAATGTATTTCACAAAGCTATGTAGAAACGATTGGTGAGCTAGTTAGGACATTAGGAGGGCTGATCAAAGGCTTGAATATAGAGGTGGAAACTTTGACGTTTTCATATTTGTGATCTAATTTTCAAATATTCATTGAGTTTCCTTTTAAAATACTTCAATTGCGTAATTCATTGCCAATTACATCCAGGTTTTGAAATTACACTTGTGATATCAGTGGACGATTGATTAATCATTATGGGGTCAAAATGCTGGAACTCCGTACCAAACAGCACTGCAGGTATACTTTCAACAGAGGAACTGCAGCGGTTCAAGAAGGTGGCTCAGCATAATCTTCTCAAGAGGAACTAGAAGTGGTCAACAAGTGCTGAACTTGCTAGCAAGACCCATATCCTAAGAATGAATATTTCATTTGTAAAAAGCCCCCCTTGTCATGGAATCTGATTCAATAATTTAACCCTTTTACAGTGCTTGCAACCCCAAGGAATTCTGCTCTCCTGTGACTGGCCATATGTTAAAGATTTCAGCCCAAGCAACATGATGCTAGAATAACACTCTTGAGATACCAGGCACTGTTGTATCACTGCCCTATTGTAATATGAATAAAAATCTGAATCTCAAAAATGATTATAAAGCATTTTAAAGAAAACTTTTTTTGAACAATCATTTTCCTCTTCCTGCTTTCTTCAATATTTATTATTTAACATTTATTCGACATTATACTTTTTTTACCCGTACTTCCTCATTTAACTTATATTTTACCTTATTCCTTGGTGATAACATCTGTCTATCTCGAGAGATGAGGGGCTATGCCCAGGGCGTGTATCGCTTCCATATTGAAAATTGTCTGTTGTGGCTGTAGAGACCAATTCATGAATGATAGTCCCTTCTGCGGCTGGCACAGATGAATGGTAGTCCCTTCCGCAGCTGGCACAGATGAATAGTAGTCCCTTTCGCGGCTGGCACAGATGAATGGTAGTCCCTTCTGTGGCTGGCACAGATGAATGGTAGTCCCTTCCGTGGCTGGCACAGATGAATGGTAGTCCCTTCCGTGGCTGGCACAGATGAATGGTAGTCCCTTCCGCAGCTGACACAGATGAATGGTAGTCTCTTCTGTGGCTGGCACAGATGAATGGTAGTCCCTTTCGCGGCTGGCACAGATTAATGGTAGTCCCTTCTGCGGCTGGCACAGATGAATGGTAGTCCCTTTCGCGGCTGGCACAGATGAATGGTAGTCCCTTCTGCGGCTGGCACAGATGAATGGTAGTCCCTTTCGTGGCTGGCATAGATGAATGGTAGTCCCTTCCGTGGCTGGCACAGATGAATGGTAGTCCCTTTCCCGGCTGGCACAGATTAATGGTAGTCCCTTCTGTGGCTGGCACAGATGAATGGTAGTCCCTTTCGTGGCTGGCATAGATGAATGGTAGTCCCTTCTGCGGCTGGCACAGATGAATGGTAGTCCCTTTCGCGGCTGGCACAGATGAATGGTAGTCCCTTTCGCGGCTGGCACAGATGAATAGCGTTAGCCCGAGGTTGACTGATGTTTATCCAGCTGCTGCAAAGAAGACTTGGCCCCGAAAAGCAAGATGACCTTCAGCCCCTGGTTTAATGACTCATCCCTCAAGCACCTTTTGGACACCGTGGAGGCCCACCGTGATGTCCACTACCTCCGCTCTGGCTGCAGGAGGGGCAGCAACATTAACCCTCCGCTTGTGGTGGTCAGTGCCAATGCTGTACAGAAGTTGGCTATCCAATGCAGATAGAGGGTGAATGATCCAATCCGTACCACCAGGGTGAGGCAACCATCTCATCTCTCTAAACTCACACACTCAAACCCATCACACATTCACTGGCATCTCACTCACTGCCAGCTCAAGGGACACCACGACTCACTCTTTCATGCACACCCTCATATCTCCATCTGGACTCATCTCCTCTGGAAAGTGCCTCCTCAGCCCTCACCATCTTGAGGCCACTTGCACAGGCCAACATGTGCCCCCACACACATACTGGGATACCCTCCTCCCCCAGTACAGCACTCGTCCTACAGCCTCTTCCCTTTCCTGAGGCCACTTCCCCCCCCTTCCCCAAGCAAGCCCAAGCCCTGCAACCAGTGAAACCCACCCCAGCCTTATGGCTGGTCTGGTAGGTGGAGATCTGCCCGTGAGCCCCCGGAAAAGTGATGTGATGCCTACAACTTTAGGTCTTGACCTCCCCCTCCATCCCCACCCCCTTTCTGTTTCTTCCCCCTTCCTTTTGATTTTTTCCAATAAATTATATAGATTTTTCTTTTTCCCACCTATTTCCATTATTTTTAAATCTTTTATGCTCCCCCCACCCCCACTAGAGCTATACCTTGAGTGCCCTACCATCCATTCTTAATTAGCACATTTGTTTAGATAATATCACCAACTTCGACATCTATGTGTTCTTTTGTTCTGCTGTCTGTGACATCTTTTGATGATCTGCTTCTATCACTGCTTTTGCCTACAACCACACCCCCCCCCCACCACCAAACTTAAACCAGCTTATATTTCACCCCTTCCTGGGATTCGCCTAGTTCTGTCGAAGGGTCTTGAGAACTCGAAATGTCAACTCTTTTCTTCTCCGCCGATGCTGCCAGACCTGCTGAGTTTTTCCAGGTAATTCTGTTTTTGTTTTGGATTTCCAGCATCCGCAGTTTTTTATTTTTTGTTTTTATCTCTATCCATTTTCATTCATCTTGCCCATTCCCTGGCATCCTATGCACGTTGGCCAAGCTATGTAGTCAGTATCCACCCTTGCGTTAATGCCCCTGAGAAGGTACAGTCCCTCAGTGCTGGAAATCTGTTGATAGCAGCATCAAGTGCCTCACAGAATTGATTCCTGACATCTTGGGTGGAAGTGAGTGTCGGGGCGTAAATGCATTTACATGAGGTTAACTGGCTTCGGGATTCTTGACAAGTGAAGAGTAAGAAGTCTGTCCGAGCCTTCTGTGTGGGGTCCAATCATTACGGGTAGAGTGTTTTTTACTGCAAAACTAACTCTACACTCACGTGTTGCCTCTTAAGGTTTCCCCTGCCTGAAGAACGTGCAGTGTTTCTCTTTAAGAGATCCACTTTGAATGAGCCTAGTTTCTTGCAGCTCAGCAATGTCCACATTGAGCCTTGTAAGTTCCTTGTCGATCACAACTGTCTTGCAACAACCTGCAGAAGGTTATTGGTAAGGCTAGGAGGCATGGCCCTTACATCCAGCTCGCAATATGAAAGACCGGTGACTTCTTTGTTGCATCATGCATCTTGCTTGGTGCGTAGATTAACAAGCCACCTGCTGAGAGAGGATTTTCCAAGCTCCCAGCACTCATTGAAGCAAGCAGGACATGCCAGGGGGCATGACTGGGGGCTGCCCACCTTGAGGTAGTTATCCAATGAAATGCAATGATCTCTCCCAACATCGGAAGTAACCCCTGCCACTTGTGTTCTACGCTAATCAAGTGCAGCTTATAACTAGTAACTGTTTCTTCCCATGTTGCGCCAAAGTAAACTACAAAGTTGGAGTGCTTGCGCCTGTGTGCAGGCCTGGGCAAATAGTATGGAGACCCTGAGTTGTCCATGCATCAGGAGCCCCCCTCTCGACATTGTTAGTATTATTCAAAGGAAAGATGAAACCAGTATGGTTTGTTACCAGCTCTGCTGCAGGAGTTGCTGGAAAGCTGCCTGAACGACAACAGATTGTCACCTTTGGGGCTCAATTCTGGATTTTGTGCCAGGGTATACTCTCTTGGCCTTCTTCTCCCTCAAGATGCCCAGGAACACAGGGGTTTCCTTTTTGACCAGAAAGCTAACCATGATGACCCTACTCCCTTACCCCACTCCATGATCTGCCCAATTTTCTACTTTCACAATCTCCCCATGACACTCCCTCAATTACCGACTCACCTGACCCCGAAATCGCTGACACCGGTCACCATATCTCTGCTCCTCCCAGCTTCACCGTGTCTCTGCTCCGCATCCTATCTCTTCACCTTCCACTATCTCTTACCCACCCCGCCATTGCTGCCCCCCCACCCCCACCACCCCCCCCCAACCACGAAATGGTCCGCCACCCGTGATTGAGCTCCGACTGCGATTTCACACTGACTGGCCAATTAACAGCAAGCCAGCATGCAACACATGCTGAAATACTCAGCACTGCTGGGGTGGGGGTGGTGGGGAGCGCAACTGCTGATGTTTGCGCATGGATGCTGGGGTGCGCTCACTGAAAGCTCCCTGAAGGCACAGAGCTGCCTCAGGGAACTGAAGGATTTAAAAATGAAATATAAAGATTTGAAAAATAAGGGAAACATGTGATTCTGACACACGAACGGGGACATGTTGAAAATGAGTTTTCAAAAATTTTTATTGTTTTTTTTATTCACTGTTGGAAACCTCATCCCGCCCGTGGATGAGGTTTCGCAAAATAATGCAAAGGCCGCCGGGCCTACCCGCTTGCCCGCCAACCGTAAGGTTGGACGGGCAGCAGAAATTCAACATAATTACCAACTTAATGGCTTTAATAGGCTTCTTAACTGTCGGCGGGCACACTGCCAACTTACATGCGTGCCTGCCAAGCGAAATACCGTGTGAGTGCAGTATGACGTTGGGACGCTCGCCCGACGACATCGCATGCTGTTTCACGCTCAGGCGTGTCAGGCACGTGCCCGCACGCCTAGCTGAAAATCATGCCCATCAAGTTCCCACAAACATTAATGAACTATATGACAGTTAATCAATTTTGGTGATGTTGGAATGCTGAATGCAGGATATATTTTAGACAGGACACCAAGATGAGCTCCTTATACTTCTTTGGGGAATGGCACAGAATCTTTTACATCTACCTGGAAGGATAGACAGAGCTTTGGTTCAATGTCTTATCCAATACACCTTTGACAGTATTGCTCTGCAGTGTCAGCCTAGGTTATGCCGAGTGCCAGACCCAGAGTCCATGAGTGTGGCTTGAATACAAAACTTTCTAACATTGAGCTGAGAGTGTTACTAATTGAACCAAGCTGACACTTGCGACATACTGCAAGACATTCTTCAGGTATGATAAGGCACTAGATGAAAGCAAGGTCGTTCTTTCTCTTTTACAATCCCACTCCTTTCCCCACTGTTGCTGAAGCACCATCAGTCAATTAGGGACCATACATTAGAAATCTGGCGTTAAATCCCTCCCCCTTTACACCTCCCTCTCCTCCCTATAAGACCCTCCTTAAAACCCACCTCTTTGACCATATTTTTGGTCAGTCTTCCTAATAACTCCTTCTTTGGTTGGCATCCACTTTTTTGGTTGTGCCTCAGTGAAACATTTTGTGGTGTTGTTTAAATTTAATAGTTTAATGCGTTATATTAACGCACGTTCCTTTTATTTCATTATCCGTTCTTTGTCGATTGCTTGCAAGAGATGAAAATTCCATAATCACACAAAGAGATTATGATGTATATTTAAAAACACTCTCTGTGCATATACTCATGAACATTAATCCTATTCATAATCAAATGCTTATGATTTTCATTCGAAGCAGTTAATCAATGCTTTCTTTATTTTAAGCAGTGAATCAACACTTTTTTTTTATTTGCTCCTGGGATGTCAAAGTCACTGGCGAAGCCAGCCTTTATTACCCATTGCTATTTGCTCTTGAGAAAGTAGTGGTGAGCCACTTTCATGAACCATTGTACTCCATCTGGTGTAAGTATGCCACAGTGCTGTTATGAAAGGGTTTCTAGGATTTTGTTCCAGCATTAGCAAAGGAGCAACAATATAGTCCCAGGTCAGGATGGCATGTGACTTGGTGGGGAACTTGCAGGTGGTGGTCTCCCCACGTGTCGGCTGCCTTTGTTCTTCAAGGTAGTAGAGGTCATGGGTTTGGAAAGTGCTGAAAAAGGAGCCTTGGTGAGTTGCTGCAGTGCATCTTGTAGACAGTATACAAAACTGTCACTGGGCTCTCAAAAGGATCCACAAAGCATATCCACTATTTTGTGGGATAAAATAACATTTTCTAACCTCACTTAAGTTTGTTCATTGCTTTATTTGCATTCAAATTTTATAATCATCTGGTTCTTGTAGACTTAATTTGAGTGATGGCTTCCTGCTTTGGTAGATAATAATTGTGCAAAATAACAAAGGATAATTAAACTGTGACTTTTGCGCTTATCCCTATTAATTGGGCGTTACTCCAAGACAATAGCATCTGATGAGATTAAATCAGCTTTCACTTGCCTTGGAGAAACTGACTTACTTTATTGTTATCAAGCAGTCTGAAAATAGACCAGCAAATGAAAAACATTGCAAATGTACTGACAGAATACTGCTCTTCCATCTCACTTTGTGCTGTTATTTTTTCTCTCTAAACTGAGATATATCAGAACTATCTGTCTTCAAAATATAAACTGTAAATTATTTGAATGCAAGAACAACAAATTGCAATTAAATTATTCCTTCAACCGAGCAAAAAAGAGCCTCACAGGAGTGCTATCAAACAGAATTTCACACCAAGCCACATAATTAGCTCTTAGGACAGGTAGCCAAAAGCTGGTCAAAGTGGTAGATTCTAAGGAGTATCTTAAAGGAGGAAAGAGAGGTCAAGAGATTTAGGACAGATCTATGGAGTGAATTCCAGAGATTTCTCTGCCTATGCAGCTGAAGGCCACCAATGGTGGAGCCATTAAACTCAAGCTCAAAAGGCTAGAATTAGAAGAGTTCAGAGTTTTGAAAGGTTGTAAGGTTGAATCAGGTTACAGGGAAAGAGAGGGAGAGGTGAGGCCTTGAAGGGATTTGAAAACAAGGGTGATTTTTTTTTAAAATCAAGGTGTTGACAGATCCAGGGTAGCAAGTACAGGGTGATGGGTGAAAGGTTCTTGGTACAAGTTAGGACACGGGCAGTTGAGCTTTATTTCAGTTACTCACTGAAAAATAAATTATTAAAAAGTGGGTAATTTTTATTTTGAATCTATGAAGCAGTTCTTTATCTGGTCGTAAATGGCTTGACTATAACAGGCAGATGAGGTGCCTTGAGCTGAACTAAATTCAAAAAATGTTTTTCCTCAAATTTTTATCTGGGTGATGCTATCAGCAGTACACAAGGTTCAGGAGCTGTGCTAATCTATCTGAGTCCCAAGTTCAATCTAAAAATTTTAAAAGATGGATTCTGTTTGAAGATTGCACTCAGTTTGATGGACACCTGAAGGATGATGAGCCACCTGAAACTGCAGATGAAACTGAGGCAACTTGCACAATCAATTAATTTACATTAAAGGGAACTCAGGCCCAATTAAATTAATGAGTGATCAAAAAGGTCTTGTATACTTAGCTATTTATTAGTGTCCCTCACTGCAATGCTGCTTATGCTGGAAGCCCTAATAAATGCTTGTGCGTGTGAGTTAACATTAAGTTCATTTTTAAGAACTGCAATATTTTCCTTTCATGTGTTGTATATCAGAGTGTAGGGTTCCACCAAGGTTAAAAAGAGCCAAAGCAATAGAGTGAATCATAACGAGCTGTTTAGGGAACATTAGGTGCAGGTCTTAAAGTGCCTGAAGATTATGGGAGGTATGAAAAGAAAGTAATGGGGGAGGAGAGACAGCGGAGGTTAGAGATAAGAAGAAGGGTACTTATCAAATGTCAACTTCTTAATCAGTGCAAGAGTTCAAGTAAGTTTCTCCAGGAGTAGAAGCAGTATTTAAGCCTTGGAAAGACTAGGTACTTAAGGAGAGTTAAGAGATGTTCATGATAAACTAAGTGCTTAAATACAGAGAAAACCGGATTTCTAGGTGGCAGCTTCAATGGAAAAGGCTCTGGAATTTCATTCAAAGGCAGAGATTGGCCTTTATTGCAAGAAGGATGGAGTATAGAAGTATGGAAGCCTTGCTATAATTGTACAGGATATTAGTGAGATGACACCTGGAATACTGTGAACAGTTTTGGTCTCCTTTAAGGAAGGATATACTTGCATTGGAAGCACTTCCAAGTAGGTTCACTAGTTGATTCCTGGGATGTAGGGGATATAAGGAACGGTTGAGCAAGTTAGTCCAAAACTTAATGGAGTTTAGAAGCCTGAGAGGTGATCTTGTTGAAACAGATAAGATTCTGAGGGGGCTTGGCAGGGTAGATGCTGAAAGTTTGTTTCCTCTCGTGAAGAATCTAGAATAAGGGGGCACAGTTCAAAAATAAGGCATCTTTTACTTAAGATGGTGATGAACAGGAATTTTGTCTCTCAAAGGGTGGTTAGTCTTTGGAATTTCTTTCCACCAAGAGCAGTGGAGGCTGGATCATTGAATTTATTGAAGACTGAGTTAGGCAGATTTCTGATTGACAAGGGTGTCAAGGATGCGCAACAGGCAAGAAAGTGACATTAAGGCCACAAATCAGATCAGCTATAATTTTACTGGGTGGTGGAGCATCGGACCGCTGGCCTGCTCCTGCTCCTATTTCTTATGTTCTTATTGTTAGATCAGATAATTGATGAATGAAGGCCTAAAAATGGAGACACGTGCAAGGTAGAGCTAATAGCTACTAGTTTGATTGTGGAGAGGCATGAATAGACCATGCCATGAAAGAACTACGACAAACAAGAACTGAAGCAGGATTGCGAAGTGTCAGCATTTTACCAAGTTGTTGGTTCCGAGGGTCACAAAGTGGCAGGGGTTCCGAAATCAAATTTTATTGGTGAACAATCGTTGCTCCAAATTGCCTCGGATAGCCCTGAAGGTTTGTTTGATTTCTCAAGAGACGTGTACTTGCCAGACATGTACACAAATCATCAGCCTTCACAATGCATTTGAGAATTTGGATGTGTCATCTATACAAAAATATCTAGAGCACCTAACGGGAGAAGTTAAATGACCAGAACTCAATACAAGTGGGAGCCAGTACTAGGATCTAGGATTGCTAATTCTGATTGGATATATTCCATGAGGTTTCATCACATAAACCTCTAACCACCTCTAACCACCTCAATCAAACAGCTTTTGTTCTCCCCTTCCAATATTTTTATGACTAATAAAAAGCGGTCGAAGGAGATGGAAAAAAAAGAGCTTTTTTAATGTCCTTGTAATGTTCCTTCCAGATTGCTTGTAAAAGTGAGGAAATTGATCTTTAACTCCCAGAGCATCCAGGGCAAGATAATCCTGGATTGTTGGCAACCCTAACTGGATCTGTGATAGACGTGAGAGGGATTTATCCCTTGAGTTTGAAATTAGTGCTTAAATGAAAGTAAACCGATTTATAGAACATATTGCAAGTACTTAATTTTAAACTAAGAAAACTAGCTGTGAAAACAGTAATTAATGTCCCGAATTAATTAGGGGTGGGCATCAGTGGAAGAGTTAACTCTGCTGCTGGGTTTAATTTTTAACTATAAGTTTTTTAATGAAATATTTCAATTTGAATCATGAACACTTCGTGCCAACAGTCAGTACTTCTTCAGTCTCAGTCATGAGTAGCCCTCTTAAATCAGGATTTCGGAAGTACTTTATAAGTCGCCCAAGGTAACCCTAAAATGTTATTCTGTGCGTGTACACATTAACACACAGTTCCTACACAGCTGCCTTATTAACGCAATTCCAGGTAGCTTTCAAGTCTAGGGGAGGTTGAGGAACATGAGTGCCTCTCACTGGCTCTGTGGCATTTATGATCAAACAAGTAGGGGATTCATATCTTTGGGGAAAAGATTGCATGTCACCTGAACATGGTTAAAGTTTTGTGTCTAGCTATTGGAAAAGCTAAACGCAAGCATTCCAGTAATTTTAAAACTTAGCTACGCCATCATAAGATATAGATCTGTACTACAACACTTGCAGGTCCCCACCATTACATGCAGAGGTATAGTTTTGGCTGTCGTATAAACGCCAACTCTCGGTGTGTGACTGTTGCTCTATGTGAGGAGGAAAGGGATGGTGGTCCCTTGGGGAATAGTGGCAGGAATTACCGACTCACATCACAGCTGTCTGCCTCTTCCGAAGACACTGAAGGGTATCTGTTGGACACAAGCAAGCCCTTGGTATTCCAGAGCACAACTTGTCTCTTCTACCTTCTCAGGGGAGATCCCAACGAGCTTGAGAGCTAGCTGGAATCTTGCTTTTAACAGTCACTCTTCGGGTGGTTCCTCAGTCTGTCAGTGCATATCAGGTGTCAAGTGCAGCATATCAGAGGTATTACAGGCATACATAAGCAAAGGAAATGAACACTTCTCTTTTGTGAGGTCTGTGTAAGACAGACTGTGGCTTTCTATGAAGCTTATACGGCTCAAGGAATCTACTTACACTGCTTTCAACCAAATACTCTAGCTGCATGATCCATGCTAAGGTAGATAAAAGACATGCTGAACTTATCTCTCTTGAACAAGAAGCAAAGCAAGATTGTATGCTGTCATTCATTCTATTTGAGCTCTTCATCAGTGATGAATGAGATGGTACTGTGAGGGAGGGCCTTGTGTGTATTCTGAATACCTCAGCCACTGGTTCCATTTTTACTCATGATATTGTATTGCTGCTAGACTCACTTGAGGTAATTAGAGACATTCTAATTTTAATTCCAAAAGGAGTATTATAGCCAACTCCAAAATGCTACAACATGCTCCAAGGTCCTATACATGAGCATTAAATATTGCATCAATGTGCACTGCTTCCCCACTTAAAAATAAAAAGCATAAGATCTATTACTGCAAAAAAAAGTGCCTTGCTGTATTTTCATCTTTTTTCTGTAAAGAACAGAGATAACACAGAGTATAGCTTAACTCCTGCTAAGCTCATGTCCCAATTCATAGCTCTGCTTCTTTTCAGGTGTCATAGATGAGATTGTTGAGCCTAAGTTTTCACAAAAAAGCCAATTGAAATTGTAGAGATGTGATCCCAAAATAATAATTAAAAATCTTGAAATTCAAAATGATAAAAAGGAATCTGATATTTCTAGAGGGAAAAAAGGAAAGAATATTGCAGGGCTACAGGAAAAGGGTGAGGGACTGAAACTAGCTTGAAGGGAGCCAGCATGGACTCGATGACCAAATGACCTCCTTCTTTGTTGCAACCATTCTATGATTCTATAACTTGTTCAGTTACCTTGGTTGGCACCCTTTATTTGAGACAATGGGCAGAATTTTGCCTTTTGGGTCAGGACCCCTAATGTCAGGGTCCAATGGGGGTTACAACCCCTCACCAATAGTGTTTTTCCCCAACTCGGTCAATTATTGGCCAGGGGGCTGCCTCAGCATACAGTTAAAGATGAAAACCAATTAAAGATGACGAACTCTCGCAGCTGGAGGGCCAATAGGGAGCCCTCCAGTTT
Source organism: Carcharodon carcharias (assembly GCF_017639515.1). NCBI lineage: Eukaryota > Metazoa > Chordata > Chondrichthyes > Lamniformes > Lamnidae > Carcharodon > Carcharodon carcharias. Next base: position 18,601,505 of record NC_054476.1, read on the forward strand.
GGAATGAAATGAAGCTGTAATTCAGGTAAAAGAGAGAGAGGGTGCCTCCATTTTGAGGTGCATATTTTCAAACTTCTAAATTCAAAATGACTGCAACAGTACTGACACTGTGAAGGCAAAAACCCTTCCACTGGGACTGCCTTCAGTCACAGCTGAGGCCAGGCAGGTAGGGAGCAGATGTCAGGAGCTGGCCACCTGGTCTGTCATTTGGAGGCCGTCTCTAGGCAGATGGCCCAGTCCCTGACATCTTGGAAGGCCCACGGACTGACTGAAAAATTCCAGTTGGCCTCTATAAATGGCCAATTAAGGCTAATTTACTCATTTCGATTGGCTACACGCTACTTGCAGGCCTCCATTTCACCTCTGGGAAAACTGTCCAAAGTGGGATGGTATCAGCAGACTGGCACACCAGCCGGTGCCCACATTTTCACAGCTGCACACCTCCATACTTGTCCCCAATGGGGCTGAAAATTCATCCCTATCTTTCAGTTGCATGTATGTTTGAGTGGTCAGCTTGTTTGAAACTCATTCTAGCGTCAGTGAGGTTTGAAGAATGGCGCATATGCGACAGCAAATGAAGGGAATTCAGATTTAGTCATTTGATAGTACAAAACTTGAGTTTTGCTGAAAAAAAGAGATAACTTTATGTCTTCACTCATCAGGACACTCGCAAGAATATCTATATTGGAGGAAGACAACAATTTATACTGTATGTGAGGAGTGTGCTGATTGGTTGACAAGTGGCATTGCCATGGGGAATGCACCACTGATGATCACTGACAGTTAACTGCCAAGCACTGTTTGAAATTTAAACTAGGCAGCTTGAGCCTGATTGGTCAAGGCATCGTCCTGAGGAATGAGTCAGTGAATGGCTAAGACTTGTTCTGTTTTTGTTAGGTGTTTTTGAGCATGTGCCCTGTCATGTGCGAGGAGTTCTTATGTTGAAGCTAAGTGGCGAGGTGTGAGGGAATGAGGATTACTGGAGGGAAAAAAAAAGACTTGCTTTTCTGTAGTGTAGTTCATGATTTGGGACATCCCATGACATTTTACAGACAATGAAATACTTTAGAAATGTAGTCACAGTTGTGAAAGCATGACAGCCACTTTTTGCAAGGCAAAATCACAGCAATGTGATAATGACCAGACAATCTGTTTTGTAATGACGTATGTACATGTCCTGTCTGCAAAGAACAGGGCCCTGTGTATTAATATATGTAGCTTCCAGTACGTGCAAATGTGCCACATTGCAGGTCGGACTGGCAACCTTAAATTGGTTGTCAGCAAATTCTTAGCACGTTGAGGATTATTTAGCAAACGCTGTCCAATCGCAGAATCACATCTAATGTTGGGCACTGTGTTTTGAGTTTTGCAAGCATGGGCTGGTTGGGTACGATCTGTACCCCAACCATTGTGAACAGTGGCTGGGACATGCTGTTTGATAAGATCTGCTAGTCTTTGGAATGTATGCCTAGCATCACATTGGCACTGAAATTTATACACCCTTATATTGGTATTCTTGCAAGTGTCCTGATGAGTACAAGACAAAAAGCTTAGACATGTCTCTTTTATCAGCAACTGAATTCAAATTTAGCGATTCAACTGATTGAGCGTAACAGGACTGGATGATGAGAGCATTGATGGAGTGTTATCAATAGCATGATTAATATGTGAATTATCACCAAAAATGTAGACAGAGCAGAGAGCTAATGGCAGTGATCACTTAAAGAGTGGCAAAAGGTCAGAGCCTTGGAGTTATGGAAGAAGCCATCAAGATTGTCAGGGTAGGAATATTACATCTCACATCAATGGCTTCACTCTTTGCACCTGCACATCCTGCAACCCCACTGCTTATAATATTTCATGTCCCATTTTCCTGAAATACTGCACCACACTTCACTCCTTCTCACATTTTCTGCACTTTATCTTTGTGGCAACCATGGTTCCTTTAGTTGAAGTTCTGGCCCCTCTGAGTGGCTTGTATGCTCAAGTCCCACACCTAGCATGAGCACAAAATCTAGGCTGACACTCCAGTGCTTCACTATTAGAGGCGTTGTCTTTCAGGTGAGATATTAAACCAGGACATCTTCCGTCTCAGATGGACAAATAGGACCCCATGGCACTATCTTGAAGAACAGAAGGAAAGTCACACCCAGTTTCCAGGCTATTATTTATCTCTTAACCCAACATCATTACAAAACAGATTATCTGGTCATTATCACATTGCTGTTTGTGGAAACCTGCCTTGCAAAAAGTGGCTGTCATGCTTTCACAACTGTGACTACATTTCTAAAGTATTTCATTGACTGTAAAATGTCATGGGATATCCCAAATCATGAACTGCACTACAGAAATGCAAGTCTTTCTTTTTTTCTTCCCTCCAGTAATCCTCACTCCCTCACACCTCGCCACTTACCATCAACATAAGAACACCTTGCGCATGACAGGGCACATGCTCAAAAACACCTCAGAAGACAATTATTAACACAATCCCTTCTTTCTTGCAGGAGAAGGTCATGCACAACCTGAGGCAAGAGGCAGAAAATGGAGGAAGGGAGGGTGGTGGAAGGAATTGGCCATCACGTACCAGGGCAAGTCACAACACTGATGGACACATTGTGCAGAGTGTTCGCATGCTATTACTTTTCCCTACTTCTACCTCAGTGCACACACTTTCCATGATATACTTCTTTTCTCTATCTTCCCCATAATGGGATTTGTTTTTGTGTTAATGCACTGGTCGCAGTTGTTTTTTCTTTGCCTCTAGTTCCTAAAACTTTCTCACCATCCTCAATTCACAGCTAATTGCTTCATGTTTCTTGCTAAGTGTTATACTTCCACATTATCATCTGCAGACTCTGTAGTCTTCAACTGCATCCCAGTTTTCCTCCATAATGCTCAACAGATTTTGTGTCTGTTTTCCAGCACTTAGCACCTCCTTCTCACTTCCTTAATCTGTTGTGGTAGGCCCACATCCCCAATACTGGAATCACACCTTCACAGAGCAGGTTTGCTAACATGCTGACAATGTTCACCAAGTTCTGCTTCAACAATCTGCAGGATATCCTCCTCTTCCTCACTCCTGATATCTATTCCCTGCAACAGTTCACATCATCACCATCGCATCTCAATTGCAAGGATGGGTGTTTATGTGAATCACAGTACTAATCTTAAATTCCCACTGGGCCCTGGAGGCTGACATTTTGCCAGCAGTATATTTTTTTTAAAAAACACACTTTTTTTTTAAATGTTCATTTTGACAATGTGCATACAGAAGCTGTGGAGCAAAGCTATTGCAAGGAGGGTAGAAATTATTCAATGTACTGGTTTCTCCTTCTATAGTTCCCCAAGAGCCAGATTGCACAATGTTCAGCACCATCTGTAACTCCTCAGGCACTGAAGCAGTTCATGTCCATATGCAGCAAGACCTGGACAACATTCAAGTTTGGGCTAACAAGTGGCAAGTAACATTAACAAGTAAAATGCCAGGCTATGACCACCCCCAGCAAGAGATAATCTAGCCTTGACATTCAATGGCATTACCATCACTGAATCCCCTGCTATCAACATCCTGGAGATTACCATTGTCCAGAAACTTAACTGAACCAGACATGTAAATATTGTGATACAGTAGCAGATCAGCTCACATGCTGAATCTCCAAAGCCTGTCCATGATCAAAAAAAGCATAGGTCAGGAGTGTGACTGAATATTTGCCTGAATGAGTGCAGCTCCAACAACATTCAAGGAGCTCGACACCATCAGGACAAAGCAGCCAGCTTGATTGGCACCCCGCCCAACACCTTAAACATTCACTCCCTCCACCATCAACACATAATGGCAGCAAGGTGTACAATCTACAAGGTTCACTGCAGCATCTCACCCAGACTCCTTCGGCAGGACCTTCCAAACCTGAGACCTCTACCACGTAGAAGGACAAGGGCAGCAGATGCGTGGGAACACCACCATCTGCAAATTCCCCTCCAAGCCACACACCATCCTGACTTGGAAATATATCGCCATTCCTCCACTGTCATTAGGACAAAATCCTGGAACTCCCTTCCTAACAACACTGTGGTCAGGATTTTTCCTATGGTGGGCGGGCTGGGCAGGAGCAGACGGGGGCGGGCGCAGAGCCGATCACCGCCCACGATTGGCTTTGTGCTGCCATTTTGCACAGGTGGGCCAATCAAAGCCCGCCCAGCGTAATACGCGGCCGGTAGCGCTCAGCACTACCTGTGCGGGTGGGGGGAGAAGGGGTAGTCGGGGCCAGAGCTCTTTCACTGTGCCACATGAGTTGGGACATGTTTTTAAATTTAAGAAAATGTATTTATTTATTTAATAAAAGGTTCAGAAAACCTCATCCCGGGCGTGGATGAAGTTTGCTGAAAAACGCGAAGGCCACTTGGGCTTTTCTCCTGCTCGCCAACCTTAAATTTGGACGGGCAGTGTTCTTAAGTGCTTTAATTAATTTCTTAATGGCCTTAATAGGCCATTTACATTTTGGCGGGCACGCAGCTGACTTTGGCGCATGCCCGCCAAACGAAATATCACAATAGCGCGCAATGGCATCGGGACACATGCCCGACGACATCACGCTTCATTTTCACGTCGGTGTGTCGGGCTTGCCCCTGCATGCCGACTGGAAAATTCTGCCCTCTGTGTGTACCTACACCACGTGGACTGCAGCGGTTCAAGAAGGCAGCTCACCACCGCCTTCTCAAGGGCAACTAGGGATCAGCAATAAATGCTGACCTTGCCAACGAGGCCCACATCCCATAAATGAATAATTTTTTTTAAAAGTTGTTCAAATGAATGCTGAGGGTGGGAAACATTATTTTTAAAAGATTATTTTGATTATTTAAAAGTTGACGAGGAAAGGGATATTAAATTAAGATTTGGTTCTACTCCCAAATTAGAACTGAACCAAAGTATTTCAAACGAGGCATGGATCTTTAGTGCAGTCACTTCCTGTTGGGGCATTGTGCCATTTGAGTAGTCAGTGCTCTTGTTATCCAGGGTACTTGGAAATGGACTGGATTCAATAGAGAACTCTTGCACGTAAATAGCACTTCAAACTGGGCAGCTAAACCTAAAATCCAAAACCCTTGTTAAAGTGCACATTACATCGTGGAAATTCTCCATTAGCCTTTGGATCTCAAGATATGTGCTAAGAGTACTTTGGAAAACTCTATCCATTTATTTCTTCTTTTTAATTTATTCATTCTTGGGAGGTGAGTGTCGCTGGCAAGGGCATTTCTTCATTGGCATGTGACCACAATGAATCAGAGAATCACACAAAACAGAAAGAGGCCATTCGACCCATCACATCTGTGCTGGTTCTTTGAAAGAGCTATTCAATTTGCCCCATTACTTTGCTCTTCTCCCCCAGCGCTGCATTTTTTTGTTGTTTTTAAGTATATATCTAATTCCCTTTTTTAAAGTTACTATCAAATTTCCAACGCCTATAGGGCAGCATTCCAGATAACAACCTGCTGCATTAAAAGAAAATTCTCATCTCTTCTTTATTTTTATTAACCAATTATCTTAAATCTGTGCCCTCCAGTGACTGACTCTCCTGTCCGTGGGAACAGGTTCTCCGTACTTTATCAAAATCCTTCATAATTGTGAACCCCTTTATTAAACGTCCCCTTACACGTGAGGGGAACAATGCCAGCTACTCTAGCCTATTCAGATAACTGGAGGCCCCTATCCCTTGGAAAATTCCAGTGACCTACCACTTAATGAGCAACTTCACATTTTCGAGCTCTCACCAGTGACTGAACTGCTGACTCCAAAAAGATGGCAATTAGCAGAGATTTAATCAAAACTCCATTACCAATAACACAAAATGCCCTCATTTTTAATACTAAAAGCAATAACTAAAACCATGATTTGTGATTGCACGCAGAATACAAATCAATAGTCAACATCCTGAACTTCCATGAAATAAAAATAGAAATGAGCTTAATCACCAGGGGGTGTCCAAACTATGGGCTAGATGATGTGAGAGTCTAACCCAGGAAATTCAGACAACTCAGTTCTATAATTATTTTTTTACTTGCTCGTTTGCCCTTTTGAATTTCTGGAGGTTTGGGGGGAACTGTGTTAATGCTGTTTCGTTGATAGGTAATTTGTAAATTGTACCACCAAACTTTTGACATTCAAGTTTTATGCAAATGAATGGGCATATTGAATAGTGAAGTATGGTTTTTGAGACTCCATGATGTGCACTGTGAGTAACCGCAAACATATAAAAGGCTTGGACACTTCTGCTATAAATCAATGTCCTAAATGCAAAAGGAACACAGTCCAAGATTTGATCTCCAAAAATGCCAATAAAAATACTAGAACTCCATGTAATAAAAACAGAACATAATGTAATCAATCATAATAAACCACTGACATGGTGCTAATTGTTTGGAAAAATGTACTTCTAAAATTCTAATATAAATTCCAACCAGTGAAGAGTGACCGATGGATCAAGTTATCCAGAGTAATATCTTACCCACGAATGGCTAAATAAAGAGTTTTTATTAATCTTAGCTAGCTGAAAACTTAAGCAGATGTCTAAAGCAAAAAAAAAATTGTGAAAAGGATAGGAGCCTAATCGATCACAGTAACCCTTGGGAGCAGTCTCCAAATAGAGTTCTGAAAATTATAGAATAATATCAAACACATATTTGAGATGTAAGCTGAAGTTAGAAAATAATAATAAACCAGAATAGGAGACCGCTCTCTAAAGATATGTCCCAGAATTTGGAATCAGCGTATTGCAGGGGAACACAGACCTATTTTGATATAATAGTTAAATTCCTACAATGAAGTTTTAAATTCATAAATAGTGAAGATATAAAGAAACAGGAAAAATATGACAGTCATCTCATAATGCATTTTATTCACTGAAAAAGAGTTAACTTTGCCAAGCTTGGCTGTAATGCTGAAAGCTGAAAGTGACAGTTTTGCTTTACGGAATGCAGCATAGGTAAGGTCCTGGCAATGCAATTCTCAACTGAGTGTTGGCATAGTAAACTAAATATTGTAATGAAATTATAAAATCAATGTGTTACCCATAACAATGGAGAATTGATGCAATATCATAATAATTGGATGTTAAGTTATGTACTGTCCCAACAACCTCAATTTATATACAGCAGGTTTCATATAATAAAATGGCCAAGGTGCTTTCAAATCCAACCCTATTTCTGTAATCTCTTTCAGCCTCATAACATTCCAAGAGATCTGCATGCCTCTAATTCTGGCCTCTTGTGCATCCCCGAAATGCTTCACAGGAGCATTACAAAACAAATACTTCCGAGCCACATCAAGAAATATTAGGTCAGATGAGGTAGGAGGTGTGTCTTAAAGGATGAAAGCAAGGTAGAGAGGTGGAGACATGCAGGGAGGGTATACCAGTGTATGGGGGTCCAGGCAACGGAGGGCATGGCCACCAATGGTGGAGTGATTAAAATCAGGGATGCACAAGAGGCCAGAATTAGAGGAGTGCCGATATCTCAGAGTGTTGTGGGGTTGAAGGAGACTCGAGAAATAGGAATGGATTTGAAAAATGAGGATGAGAATTTTACAATCAAGTCACTGATTGTTAAATCTGGGAGCCAATGTGGGTCAGCAAGTACAGGGGTGATAGAGAAACAGGACTTGTTGTGAATTAAGACATGGGCAACAGAGTTTTGGGTGACCTCAGGTTTATGGAGGCAAGAGTGTAGGAGACCAGCCAGGAGGAGTGTGTGAAGCTAATCAAGTGTAGAGGTAATGAAGGCATGATTGAGGTTTTCAGCAACAGATGAGCTTGTGGCAGGGGCAACGTTACAGAGATGGAAGTAGGCAATCTTAGTCATGGCACGAATGAGGTCAGAAGCTTATGTCCAGGTTGAATTCCACACCGAGGTTATGAACAGACAGGTTTAATTTCAGACCTTTGCCAGGGAGAGGGAATGGAGTTTGGGTATGAGCAGCCATGGGGGCAGGCAGGGGGCATGAGTTGGCATGGATAGTGCAAAGGCAAAGGGGCCAGTTGAGGGGTCATGGCATTAAATTGGCGTGGGAGCATGGATGTGGAACAGGGTACAGGTGGGTGAGGGGGTGTTAGGGTTGAGTGCTAGAGGGTCTAATATTTAACAAAACAATTGGGACAAAGTCCCAGAGAACAGAGACGGGCCTTTTAAACAGTCCGCCTCTGCACTCAACAGCCTATGTGGCCACCTCCAATCTGCAGCAAGGGGCAGCGTTTCAGACTCTATCCCACACCCACACAACTCCCCCCACCCCGGAGTGACATTTGCACTTTCTCATGGCACTTTTTTCCCTCCGAGGTAGGTGCGCTAGGAAATTTTCTAACTTGAGTTATGTGCGCCTCAAGTAAAAATCCAACTCCTTGTCACCTAAATTGGGTGATGAAAGAGTCCATTTATGATTGGTGCATGAAAACCCTGAGAAAGTTTGGATCTAGGTTGTAGGAATCTAAATTGAAGCTGCAGCATACCCTCCGTAAATCTGAGGTCTGAAATCTGAAATCGTGATTCTCCTCACACCAAGTCCTGTTTATCCATTACCCCTGTCCTTGCTGACCCACACTGGCTCCCAGTTAAGCAACTTCTCAATTTTAAAATTCTCACTTTCATTTTCATCTTCTCCAATGGCCTCAATACCCCCTATCTCTCTAATCTCCTCCAGCTCCCCAACCCTCAGAGATATCTGTTTTTCTCCAATGCTCAACCTTCGATTTCAATCGCTCCACCATTGCTGGCTGTGCCTTCAGCTGCTTAAATCCTAGGCCCTGGAATTCCCTCCCCAAACTTATCTGCCTTTTAACCTCACTTTTCTCTTTTAAAATGCTCCTTAAAACCTACCTCTTTGACCAACTTTTAGCCATCTACCATAATTTCACCTCATACCTCATTGTTAAATTTTGTTCTGAAGCGCCTTGGAATGTGCATTAAATGTGCTATATAAATATAATTTGTTGCTGCAATCACGTCAGCAAATTTTGATTGCCAGCCAATGCCTGGAGTGGTACTTAACTGCTTTCTGCCTATCAGTCACCAGTGTTAAAAGACACAACAGCTCATTGAAGCTTTCCCCCCACCAATGATGTGATTTGCAGTTCACTTTACTCACAAGAGCACAAGAAATAGAAGCAAACAAGGTCCATTCAATACGATCATGGCTGATCTTGGACCCCTTTGTGTAAAACTCTTACTTCACCTGCCGACATACTAGGCCAGTCATAGAACAAGTAGACAATCACAGTCGGCCACCACTTGCAGTGTTAAAACTTGATATGCTGCAGTGAGTTTAAATCACACTGACAAAGATTTGACAGTTAATAGAGTTAGCGATATTTCAAAAACCATTATACAATGTGCTGAAAGGGGAGAATTCGACAAGCATTGACAGGCACCAGAATCACAACAATTACAAGTTTAATTAAATCAACTTTTCCATTGGAAACAAACTAATAAAAAGGGCCTGACAGCCACATCAGAAGCAACAGCTTGTATTGATCAACTCAAAATTAGAGGGGAGGAAGCCTTTACTCTAACAAATTAGATTTTGCTCAAAAAAAACATATTTTTCAGCAATACTCACATTCTGCACTACCAAACGACAAATGAGTTTTTTCTTTCTGTATCTACTGTAGACATGTACACAGAAGACAGGAAACCTGCTCGGAATTTCTGACTACTTCAAATCAATTGGATGGAAACAAGGCAGCTTTCAATAAGAAGGCACTCCAGCATGTACCCCAACGAAAAACTTCACAAATTCCTTAAAGTTTTCGGCCTTCAGTATTGATTTCATTAAGGGTTGTTGTGCTAAGCTTTGCCTTTTTTTAAAAAAAAAATTGCCCAATTGTAGATTTGTAGCAAAATGGCAAAATTAATGGTCTTCACCGTGGTTTGTTATTACTCATTCTCGGGATGTGGGAATGCCAACAAAGTCAGCATTTACTGCCCATCCCAAATGACCCTCAAGGAGGTTGTGGTGGGCCTTCCTCTTGAGCTTCTGCAGACTATGTTGTGAAGGTACACCGCAGTGCTGTTAGGGAGTTCTAGGGCTTTGACTCAGCAATGACGAAGGAATGATGATACAAACCCAAGCTGGGGTGGGGGGTGGGGGTGGTGAAACCTGGGGAGGAATCTTGTGAAGGTGACGGACAGCGGGTGTCGGCTGCCTGCCGGAGAGCTGGCGGGAACACCCCCGTATTTCCTCTTTTTGAGAAGGCTCACTGCCTCCTGTGACACTCAGGCACTTAACAGGCCATCGGTGGGCCTTTTCCCAGGTTCAAGGACCCCAGGAGCAGAAATCCTGGCTGCTGGAAACTTCTGGCCAATCAGAGGCTGGCAGCTTTTTTGTACTCAGCAGCACAGCGGTGGTGACTGCTGCTGGCGCTATGCCCACCCGAGGTCTCGAATCAAGGGGTGACCCAGGTGCGGGTGAGTGATGCCAGGAGGCAGGTGGTTGGGTGTGGGTCATGGGGAAAGAGTGGTTGAGGGGGTCGGAAGCAAGGGCAGGGGTTAGCTTGCAGTAGGCCCGACCTCCCCAAGCCCTCACCCCCTTCCCAATGCCAGGTCCCATCATCAGACATTGAGCACTTTTGAACAAATGGCCTTTGCCAACTTAGGGAGCCTCGATTGGCAGCAGGGTGGGGAAGGCTGTCCATGGGCCTTCCTGCCCCAGACATAATCGGGGTGAAGGCAGGAATTCTGGCGAGGTTAGTAACAGGGGGGCATTTATGTGGGCAGGGTCTCCACCCACCATCCCCCTGTCCACTTAAGCACCCCCAACCCCCACCACGAATCTGCAAATCTCACCACAGTGGAGGCACAGGATTTCACTCTTGGGTGGGTGGGGAAGGTAGGGGGCGTGGGGGGGTGGTGCTTGCAGAGAATTGTGAGGCAGAGCTGTTCCCATGAACCTGCTGCCCTCGAACCTCTACATGGTGGAGTTCATGGGTTTGGGAGGTTTTATCCAAAATAAAATTGCTGATCCAGGAAATTCATGACAACAACAGAATAAATCGAAAAGTAGTCAATCACCAAAGACAGCTGGCAGTTAATAATAAAATCCAAGAGAATAAACTTCATGAAGAATTGCTGCTTAAAAGTTCCACTGTATTTTTATGGACTGGAGAAGGGCAACAAATTGCACACCTATTGCAGTTGATGAAGACATGTTTTACCCCACTGTGTAATGCCCAGGTTATTACATTTTGAAGAGCCTCTAGGTTTTCTAATTTAGTGCATCTTAGCAACTTCTGGCCAAACCTGAAACCATAAAAATGGCATAAATTGGAGGAAACATGCTATTCCATTACTTTCCTTCTCATTTCTCAGTCGGCAGCCAATTTATCCCAGGTGTATAAGAAATTACCTAACGGTTGACGGCCCACTAACACCCACTCTGGAACACTCAGCTCTCACATTGTGAAAGGGGTTTAAAATTGCAACCTCAAATAAAATTTGACTTCAGTTACCTCAAATGATTTGAGTTTCAGCCACTGATGGATGGGATGTCATAAAAATAATCATCCAGTGTCCAAGTGGCTCATTTCATTGGGGCTGCGGGCAAGTCCATAGTTCCAGATTATCATCTTCTCCCAACTGAGGTGGAAGGCAAGGGGTATGAAGAATTGTATAGTTGCCCTTTAATGAATAATTTCAGCATTTCCATGACAGTAGTGGCAGGATTGAAGCAACCATAATAAAGCAAGAAATAACAGAATAAATCCTAGACTTCTTCAACAGGCTGCGGTGCTGCCATTTACTTTATTTATTCATCATCTGCCCAAAGCACAGCTCATTTACCTCCCACTCTCCCTGATGGGTTGCAACCATACAACGGCTGAGAGAAATGGCCAACGGCTGTCTCCATAGCAACTCTGTCCAGTACCACAGAAACCAGTCATGAACCAATCCCCTCAGCTGAGGGATGTAGCTTCACTTTCCAATCAAGGACGCGCATCTTCTCTATCCAATAGGAACGGAACTGTCTTATCAGTTGCCAAATCAGACAAATGAACAGTAAGAACAAGAGTCAGGTATGCCCACTGAAATCAAGTGATCTTCTCGCCTATCCCAGGATGGAGCAAAGGCGAACACATTGACAAGTTTTGATGGTTTTGGTGATGATAGTTAGAGTGCAGGTATAAAGAAGGAATCCATTGCCACGAATGGTAAAGTTCATAAGCAGCAAATTGCCAGGGCAGCAAGATCCATTCATGGGCCAGCCAAAAGCCCATTGACTTGCGGCGGGACCACATGAATCCCAGCAGCAGACGGGGCCAGTAACTCCTGCACCAGGTTTGCAATAGTCTGTGAACTAAGTACGAGTATTGAGAGATGAGTACTTAGACATTAATGATTTAATTAAATAACCGATTGGCTCCTTACCATAAATATCAGTCAGCCTGCAATTTGTAAGGTGACAGTGAGCTACTGAATTCTTTTCTATACCTTAAGCAGGTTGCAATAGAAACACACCATCAGATATTCCCCATCTCCTTGAACGTTCATCAGGAAAATGCATCACGAGTCGACTGGAGCATTACAGCAGGAAATATTTTCCTTCCTTCTATTGATGCTGACAGTTTGGATAAGTATTAGCAAACAGAAGAAAGCATGGGAAACTCTCAGTTTGCACAAAACAGGGTACACACATTGTTGTTTTTACCTTCTATACTAATTTACATATATGGCCACAAATGGAGGGAAGGTGTGGGTGGATGGAGGGAAGGAAAGGCAGAAGGAAAGAAAGGGAGGGAGTACTGTTTTTGAAGTATAACCACTGTTGTCCTGCAGAATACAGGACAACCAATTATGCAGAACACGGTTTGATAAATATCAAATAAGTCACAATCAGGTAATCAGTAATGATACAAATGTGATATCATTTGTGATATGTAACAACCAGTTATGCTACAATCCTCTTTTAATGAGTGCAGACTCCATCGTACAGCCTCACTCCTTAAGCTCCGGTTGGTATTGACAGCTGTGCTTTATAATATTGTTACTGGAACAATCTGCTGTTAAATATGCCAAAAGTTTATCTTGAGCTATCTTCAAACATCCTTCATGATTTATCTAAATATTAATCACTGAGCATTGTGCATCGCAGGAATATTTGTTTTACAGGGAAAACAAAAGCTGGTAAGATAGGCAATATATCTCACTCGCTTCTGATATTGATGACATTTTGTGGCTAAGGTTGTTTAAAAGTTTGTTCTTATTAAACTACCTCCCTCCAAAATGTTTCTTGTATTAGTCTTTTTGTTTTCAATGAGGATGAATGAAGGGAGCAGAATAGTGTGTGTGTGTGTGTGAATTTGAAAACTGAGTTGCAAAGAATGGGGTCTCAGCTGTCATGACGATTACCCTCCATTACACCCTCTTCACTTAATTAACCCTTAATTAAGGGTTTGATAGGGGAAACTCATGAGAAGGTTGCAGGCTAAAGCTTTGAAAGAAAATATTTTAAGCTCTGTATAAAGAGGAAGGTTTTTGTGTTTAATTTCCAAGTTTTAAAAGGGTCTCAAATTGAATGTGCCATAGAGGAGTCCTTTGTCTATATTGATGTGGTATGTTACTGATACTAAGATCTTACTCCATTAAACTTGTGAAACTCATCTCACGTTATGAAAATGAGTAAGGCTTAATGTTCATAAGTTAATGGATTTAATGTTCCATTCATTTCAGCCGCTGGGAATGACTGGGCACTACCCATGTAAACTTCCCGACTCACTGTGCCTGCTCAGTCAGCGACATGTAGCAGGAAATGCTGCTTCTTCCATGGCAACACATAAATGGAGTGAAGAAGCTGATGATTCTCTGGGGCTCCCTGCTGCTTTCTGATAATGGAAGTAAGAAAGTTAGATTTGGACAGCTAAAAGATGACTCCCCCTCTACATTTGGGTCACACACTATCCCCGGAAAAAACGCTAAGGTTAAATAAATCCTCCCCCACCTCACATGGCCAACCAACAGTAAGGTACTTTATTTGAAACTGCTTATTTCTTATTTAAACTCTACCAACATTTACTTCAGAACGTTGAATACAAATTCTAGAGCACAGATATGTGTTCAGTATTATAACTGAAGGCCAACCACAGACAAAGCGCTCTCAGCACTAGTAGGAGTCCAACTCACTCTCTACTGAGTCACACGCTGCTCTGATTTACAAAGCAGCAGGAATAGGGGCCATCTATCTTGGGTTATCTTATGCTGCTGCTGGAGAGAATGCTTAATTCTCCCCAGCTGGGCTAGTTTCCAGAGCATATTAATCAATGTCTTGTCATTTTTGAAACTTATCTGCTCCGTAAACCTTTAGTTTTCCTAGACTGCTCTTACTTGTACAGGAGTAGTCATCAACTCTGGTGTATCCTGGGAGACAGTCACAGTGATACGATCCAGGCAAATTCACACACACAGTGTTTGCATGGCAGTAGTGTGTGCCATTCGCACACTCATCCTTATCTGTAACAAAATGGAGAGCAGACAAAGGTTAAAGGTTAAAGATTACATGTTGAAGGCTGAGATGGGTACAATGTATTAGCACATGTGGCTATCAGCAGTTAAATTATTGAAGATCTGTCGCCAGGGCTGCAAATTCCGTGCCACTGTAAATGAATGAGTATAATGGCATCAGATTTCCTTTTAAAGTTTGATAAGGGAAGGCAAGGCAAATTAAATCCCCAGTCATTGCCTTTGATGATGTCAAAGCATACACAGTGTGACATCTTGCAGGCTTTACTCTGATTGACTTTATGGCCTGTAAATTACTGTCATCAATATAATTGTACAACATTAAATGTGCTTGCATCACATTCCTCTATTATTTTAACAGAGGAAGCTCCAGTTTATTCCAAATGGATTAATGCCTCCTCAAAAACTGTGGAGGAGGAATTTGATAACAGCACACTAAATGGCTTTATAATAAGATTGCTCAAGAGAAATTTCCAGGCTTATAATTCATGTGCTTTTGCTGTTGGCAGCTAAGAGTAAACTGACAGAAAGGGGCTCTGGAGTATTTTGAGAACAGTATTCTTTTGCATTTTGTGTTAACATATCTGTCAGATTCATCAGAATTCTCCTATCATTTAGTAGCCACGTGTTTAAGGTGTTTGAAGAAGATACTTGCTTACTCTACCAGGTTCTGTGGTGGACTAGATAAGGTCCCTGTCAAAGGATGTCTAATCCTTTGCTAAGTTCTCAGTCGGTCATTTGCTGCAAAGCTGATATTTTCACTTTTAATTCAGATAACTTGGCACAATCTACATTCACAGACGGAGTGTAGGATGGGTGGGGAAGTTTGCAAACAGACGAGTTTGTTACATAAAAACACGCTCAAGAATTTTCCCTCTGACTGTGTTATGCCTAATTTGTTCCTTGCAATGTAAACCTACTATGATGAGAGCAAAATATCTTCTGGGGTGAATTTCCTACAGGAATTGGGAACCTGTCGTCGAGACCATTTCCCAGTCTCAACTCTGCATTTCGGATCCTTATCTGCCAGCCTCCCCCTTGCCTGTTGAATTAGTGACAGCAAGTGGGTTCTGATGCACAGGACATCACAATCCACTCCAGCAGACGTCATTGTGAGAGCAGTGGGAATGCTACTGGGACATCACAGCCAATTCCAGCAACCCTATTGTAACAGCAGTGGGAATACTGCTGGGATACCATAGCCCATCCAACAGCCCTCATTGTGAGAGCAGTGGAAATGTTGCTGGGACAATGCAGCCCATCCAACAGCCCTCATTGTGAGAGCAGTGGGAATGCTGCTGAGGGTCAGACTGATGGAGCAGCAGAGACCATTAACATCCTTGCAGCAGCAGACAAGTTTATTGGAAACGGCCATTAGAGACATCTGCCTCCACTATTTCTCAGCTCAATGGCAAGGTTGTAATATGGACGATAGCAGCCATTTGCTGCCAATAAACTCTTCAACAGCCTTAGAAGTTAGGAGACTCTGACTTCCCACTGTGAAGCCGCCTCTTCTCACCTATTGGGGAGTAGCTGCAATAGGGAGCTGCTTGCAAAACTTCAACTCTGCCTAAAAGTAGGACTAATTTTCCTTTAAGTGCCTTAATTGTCTATCCGCCACTCCCTTGAGGGTAGCCTCTGCTCCTGGGATTCCACCTTGGAGAAAAGCACTCAGAGGCAGGAAGACATCAAAGAAACGAGCCAACCCACCTCCCTCCAAATTTCCTCCCTCCGGTTCTCCAATTAAATAAAAGAAAGCAATCTTGACAGGAGCAGAATTTGTATATCGCTGTGCAGCTTTTATTTTTGCATGTGAGACAGGGAAACAGAGTCAAATTTCAGGGATCCCCAAGGACCCCTGAAATACCTTCCAGCCAAAATTGGCTCAAGCCATTTTTCAAACCTTACGTATGAAAGTAATTGGTGTAACAGCTGTTTTAGGTCCCTTCACAGGCATTGGTCAGTGTTAAGCAGGGCAGGACTGTAAAAATATTCTTCAAATCCAGACCAAAGTAAGGAATCAAGAAGCAATACTTCATTCGATGAATCTTTCCTGGTAATGAGTCATAAAACTGCTGACTTCCTGTATGCCACAAGCAAAAATGTCCAAAGCTGATGATCTTTAGTTCAAAGACCCCACTTAACCCAATGGACAAGAAATCTCTTCATTATTATTATTTAATATGACAATTTATAAACAGCCAGCTTGTACTGCAATTCCCTTCCTGGTGGACTACTGTTACAATTATAGTTAACTATCACATGGTAAATGCATCACTGCACACTCAAAAAGTACCAGCCTTACTCCGTGTGGATTTTACTTTTAAGATGCCAGGTAAATTGTCATCAAATCACAATGGTTAAGATTAATCTAACAGGATTAATACTTTTTTTTAGGACATAATGATAAGCATAATCAAGTTACTAATCTAAAATGATTAATATTCTGTCTGCTGTTAAAAAAGCACCTAATATTTCAGATGTAATATATTCATCAGCTATGACATCATTACTTCACAAGACAGGTTCTGAAATGATATTTCAAAAGTCATACTGGGAATAAATCTGTCAAGATTGTATCAATGTTATGTTTATTAATAAGTGCAAAAAGAGAGATGAATAGAAATTGTCTCAAGTGGTGGCGGCAAGTGAGTGGTATCAGATCAGCTGACCCAATACTATCTGTTTTCACAGCACCACCAAAATGCATCTCTACCCCATTCAATCTGGATCAGGAAGGGAAGGGTTCATTTTCTACAGTACAAGCTGCCTCTGTTTATAAATTATCATAGTAATAGATGTCCTGTCCATTGGACAAAGTGGGGTCTTTGATCTAAAGACCATCAGTAAGTTGCTTTGGATGTTTCTGCAGCATACAAGAAGTCGGTAGTTTTATCAGTCAATACCAGACAAGATTCATTGAATGAAGTATTGTTTCTTGATTCCTTTGGTCTAGATTTGAAGAATATTTTTATAGTCCTGCCCTGCTCAACACTGCTCAATGTCTGTGAATGGATTAAATTTTACTGGGTTTTTGACAATCACAATCATTTCTAATTGCAACCTACTAAACATCCTTAAGTAATAGCCATAGGTCTGTTTTGTTATTTTATACAGGTTTGTTGTACCATTTAGAGTTTAGTCTTCTTGGGAGTTCAGTTACATAATTCTCCAAATGTGTGATAACACCATAAAAAAGACCAATTGTATTTTAGATTATATAAACAAGGCTATTATGAAAAAGATGCCTAGCATTTGTAGAGCCTCTTTCACAATTTCAGGACTCTCAAAACGCTTTCTAGTCAAAATGTAGTCACCGATGTAACACAGAAAAAACATCAGCTAATTGGCACACACCAAACTTCCACAAACAGCAATGTGATGGCCAGATTATCCGTTGGTTAAGGGATAATTATGGGCCAACACACAAGGGAGAACTCCCCTGCTATACTTCAAAATATTGCCAGGGGAGCTTCTGTGCCCACTCAAGAGGAAACACAAGGCCTCGATTTGATAGTTCATCAGGAAGACAGCACCTGCGACAATACAGCACTTCCTCAGTACACCTACAAATTAAGTCTCTTTTTCTTCCTCTTGACACTTTTTTTTGGTATTCACTCTCTGTTGCCTTTCACTGTTGTTCACCTTTACCCACCCTCACTCAGGAAACCTATTCTTGCTTAGTCCAAGGCTTTCCTTTTACATGCATACATCTAATCCCATCTAAGACATCCATTTTTTTTTTAATAGAAGTACAACCAGAAAAATAATGACACACTTTACTGGTCAGAATATCCCTTGCTTTCATATGCAAGTTGGAACAAACATGAGCCAGAGTAGGGCTTGATGATGTTTAGCACAATATTGCAGCATTAAGTCCAGTGCAAAATGTCACTAAGCAATTTAACTTTTGGGTAAAACACTGAATCACACAGTACATCTTTTATACACTAACCCTCAAACCAACTAAGAATTGAAATGGCTTAGAATCATTGTATGAATTGACTGAAATATATTGTGTCTCAAATCTTTCATAGCACATCAAAAGCAAGATGTTTACAAGGAAATTTCAGGGGTATATAAATTTAATCAACAATAACTGAAATGATCCATGTACTTATAAACTAAAGCAACACAATAATGAACAATTTTAACATAGTAATTGTGAGGCTCACGGAGTTATCACAAATGCCATGATATTTTCTGGATTGGTTTTGAATATTACTACTGTAGTTTTAAAAATATTTCCACTTTATAGCACAGAATCTAGACCAACTTAATACATGACTCTCTCAAATGCAGTTATCTTGTCTTGCATTTGTGGATCTCTAAAGACACTTGTACTGATTTAACGCACAGGTAATTTGATAAGTCATGCTTTCTGAAATCAAAAAGATGTGCACCATGTTACGATCTCCATAGAGACCGATAACTTTTAAAAATAAATTCAAAACTTCCAGTTAATAGATGAAAGAATAACACAATAAAGTTTCACATTTTAAGACTTTTACTGTAACAAAAGCTAAAAGCACTATTGACCAAATACTATATTTATAGGCAACTTACGCTTTAAACCACAGAAAAGAACTCCCCTTTTTACTTCTAGCACAACCAAGAAAACATACTTCACAGATATGTTTTACACTGTCCTTTAAGTAGACTTTCAATTCTTCCAGAACCAGTCCAAAGTGATTTTTAGCTCCCAAGGGTTTACTTTTATTCTCCTCCGTGCTCAGCCTGGCAACTTTTAATCTCAGAACAGTGAGGTTTTCTGCTCTGGAGATTCTTCCTCTATTGCAAGCTGGGCACATCTTCCAGCCTTCTTTTAACTCCTCACAAATTTGGTCTTTCCAATCTGAATGTGAGCTCCCACTGTATTCTGTGCGGAGAGTTATCAAGACTTTCAGCCTCTAGTTGCTTTCTCCCACTTCCTGGCAGACTAACTGTGTCTGTGAGCTTCAGGAATACCTTAGAAACCCTCCCCTCTCTCATATCCAACCTTCATGGTAACATGAATCACATGGGCCTTGTATCCAAGTAGAAATGCTGATTAGCTATTCTTTAGACCCAAATTCTATTCTTTAGACCACAATTCATTTCCATCTGGGAATTAAGTGGACAGTTTAAAGCGTAACTTTTTACAACTTGACCTTCTCAACAACTACCTGGGACTTTGGAGACTACCAGTCTAAACCACTGTAGACACAGACGTTGCTGCCATTGTCTCCAAGTGTGAACACCTTTCACCTTCTTCCCAGCAAAACAATCTGGGCTTTCCTTTAATCTTTAACAGCCCCCTCACCTGGGCCTGTTGTCAGAAGCAATACTGGTTTATTGGGTATTGGAACGTCGAGAACTCAACTGAGCCTGGTTCTGCATGGAGTAGACTAATAATTAATAGGGTGCTCCATTACTCGTCTCAAAAAATGAAGCATTAACTCCTCCTACATTGAATGAAGTGCACAACAACCTCAACAGCTTCAGCATGGTGTTTGTGTTTTTTACCAATGCGTCAACCAATTTTTACCTTCCCCTGTTACACACCAACTGCCCCCCATCCTCCTACTGTTACATACAGGAGAGGGACAGACAAACTGCACTGATTTCCTCTTGCCAGCTGTCCATAAGCAGAAGGTGTCTTGAATTCATTTTTAGAAATAGGCAGTGACATGTTTTTTCAAACCCTTAGTTTTTGTGATCCAATTTACTAATAATCCACAGCAAACTTGAGTTAGGATTAACTCAGAAGATTAGTTTATTTTCCACGTTCAAAAACCTAGGGAAGAAGTGTCCGCAATGTCTCACTCCAAACACACACAGTCACACACAGTAAAGGGGGAGATAGAGTAAAAGGGTTTTACAGTGCAATGACCCTTGAAATGAATATTAGTTCACATGAGCTCTAGAGTTCAAAGTCAGAATCCAATGAGGAATTCTTTCATGTCGGTGTTCGAGTTCAACTGGCTGAAGACTAGAGTTGTAGAGTTCACTTTTCAGATGGCATTGGCCACAAGATGAAGTAGGTACATAGCGACTAGATCATTTCTGTAGACAATGGTACGATCCCTTCCGGCAAAGACGGGTTTTGAGGTACAGACTGTTGTTCTGCCTGGAGGGGCCTGCTTCTTGGCTGCTCACCAGTTGGATGTTAAAATAGTAGACTGATTATTTCTCAGTTCTCAAAGGCACATAGGAATTTCAAAATGGTCACTTGAATCATGTGACCTTCCTTTTCACAATGACAATGTTTATCCAGCATCCACAACTGGCTTTAATTTCAGGGCTTATAATGTCCCAGTTGTTAGTGGTTGAAAGATCTACTATCTATCTTCAGGGTCTGGTGTTTGGGAAGCCATTGTCCACCAGCAAGACGATCTTACTTTCAACTGGGCCTGGTCAGTCCCAGGTGTGGTATGAGTCTGTTAGCAGCTCTGCAAGCGTGATGAGTTCTGATATGCAAGTTGCCTGGTCTGTACTATGAGGTGTGAGATCCCAGAAGCTGAGCAAAGAATCCTTTTTTTCTTGAAATTCCTGATGGTGGTTATCAGACAAAGGCCCAACCCTGTGGTCAGGTGACCTGTAGCAGCCATCTTTTTGGTTCAGCAAAAAGTCCATTTTTAAAAATTGCAATAAGGATAAAGTTTTGAACATGCAGTGTTGGAGTTCTTCACATGTTGTAGCGACTGAACACTATACCATCACCCCCTTGACATTCCTCTCTCTCCTATAACCCTTCAACAACTACACCACCCACCCACACTGCCCCCCCCCCCCCCCAACCCACGCAACAATACCCTGGACCCTATTATAATTTATGTAGACATTCCTGCTCTCTCCAACCACCACCCCCCCAATGTTCCCATAACTGTCAATGGGCTCATGCCCCTCCTGATCCTAACCCTGACCCCTCCCATTCTTGAAGTCAGCTGTGCTCTGACTTTCCACAACCGCTCTCCGCCTCCCCATGAGATCAACCACTACCTGCTCATAAGTCTAGCACTTCCACCCTACCTGATCCAACTCCCCATCACCAACTGTCGCTGTCACTGTACCCTCTGCCTCCCAGCACCCTCTTTGAACCATTACAACTTAAGTCTTGAGCTCATCAACTCCGCCCTTTAGACCCAACCCTCTACGACGCTCACTGCCCAGAGAGGACATCCACCACCATACAACGGGACCAAGACATAAACAAGCCCTGGACAGTCTGGCTTCTTTCCCCAGACACCCTCCTGCCCTTGCCCGCCGACCCTGCCTCCCTTGTCCAGCCTCCACGCAGCTTGGGACTACCAGCTCTCGATCACAATCAAGAGGCTGATAGTTTTAAGCGGTCCCCAAGAAGAACATAGCAGCGAATACTCATTTCAAAGTTCAGGAATAAGTCTACCTTGCCAGGTGTACACCACTTATATGCAGTCTTAAATGTGAACTTTTAAATTTCTCACTGGCAGAGATATTAATTTGGAGTTGGGGGGCACTTACTTCTGGTGAACTGATCTTTTAATGAGCATGCATGATACGCAAATGCCTGCAGAAGGGCTTCCTGACACTAGTTGTCGGGAAGCTTGACCCACTTTTAAAATCCTGAGAACTTAATTGTAAAAGTTCATCACATGGTCATGAAACTGATTTTTCACCTCCCTCTAAGCCCTTCACCTACTAGGTGGGCCCAGAGGATTCCAGCTGTAGATTTACAACTAAAATGAATGAACACACGTGTCAACTTTGGCTCTGCAGTAGCTCACATGCCTCTACATGTAAAGATTGTGGTTTTAACTCCCACTCCAGAGACTTCAGCACAAACCTAGGTTGGCACTGCTGCACCGCTGGAGTGGGACTGCACTGTCTTTCAAATGAGACTTTGTATGCCCTCTCAAATAGGCACAGAAGATCTTTTGGCACCATTCAAAGAAGAGCAAGAGAGGTCTCTAGGTGTTTTGATCTTTATTCATCTTTAATAAAAATCAAATGATCCAGTCATTTATCTCTGAAGTTTGTGGGATCTTTGTGTGTGCAAATTGAATGCCACTTTTCCATCATTACCACAGTGACTACACTTTGATAAAAACACCCTGGGATGCCCTGAGGCCATGACAACAATGTTTTTCTATATTAAATCAAATCTTATGGCACATATGTTAGACTGGTGATATCTATACTTAATATATAACCATAACCTCATCTTGAGTTTCAGACAATACACACAGAATATTTAGCTTTTTTCCTTGTAGTTCATCACCTCATCCTCTTAACGTGGTTACAGTTATATATTTATGGTTATTGTCCGATAATCAGCAACTGGCTCTTGTCATTCTTCCCTTTCTTACATAAGACAGACCATCTTACATTCAGCAGATTGTGCCCTGGGTTGTTTCCATGATAAAGCCCCTTTTCATGTTGACACCATGTAGTCAATCATTTGACTAAATCACAACAAGTGCTGGCTTGATAAAATGGGCGAGGTCACCATTTCACTCCCATCAGAGGAAAGGATCCCAACTCACTGTCACTCC
Source organism: Carcharodon carcharias (assembly GCF_017639515.1). Lineage (NCBI taxonomy): Eukaryota > Metazoa > Chordata > Chondrichthyes > Lamniformes > Lamnidae > Carcharodon > Carcharodon carcharias. The sequence goes on from NC_054476.1 coordinate 18,624,514, forward strand.
AGTAGCCAGAGACCAGAGTTCTTGTTGAATTTGACTTATCCCACTGGACATCAACTCAGTAATCTAGTCTCTCCTTGCCAGAATTTTCTGGACTGTGACTCAAACCATAACCTTATGACTTGGCGAGGGAGTTGTGGGGAGGCTGCAGTAGGGGAACAAGGTACAGTCGGATTGTAGTTTACTACTTAATAAATTTACAGTGCTTACATCACAATAATCACTTGTCAATCTGGATAGCGTCAGTCATAAAGTGTGTAGCACCTGTTTGCTATAACGCCAGCAAGCGGCAAAAAAAGAAATGGGTCAAAATTGAAAGAGGATTGTCTGCATGTTGCTCCAGGTTATTATTACAAAATAATTGTGATAAATGGGAGTGATTTCAGTACGCAATCCTCGATTTCAGATAATAATCATGAAATGTGTGATGAACTCTTCAATCAGATACTACTTGCAAATCATTCCAAAATATTTAATTCTCTCAGTACTTCCCAAGAAATGTCTTTTACCACCAGGTAAAGAATGATTCATATTCCATGTGCAATTCTAGCAACTGAGGTCCATTTGGAAGAATAGTCCCAGATTTGCACTAAGTGCGGTAGCGATGGTGGGTTTTCACGCCATATCGTCCCAAACATACTGTTTCCATGGCAGGTGGGCTCTAATTCGCCTGCCATGCCATCACCTCGTTGCTTCATCATGCCAGGTACCATATTTAAAGCACAGCCGTGCTCAGTGCTTCCAGCCCTGGACTGCAGCAATGAAAACATGGCCTCGAATGGCAAAAAGACTGCAGCCTTCAAGTGCCTTTTGGACGCCAAGGAGGCCCACTGTGATGTCCTCTACCCCCACTCTGGCCACAGGAGGGCAACTACATTACCATTCTGGCTTGAAAGGCAATGGCAGTGGTGGTCAGTGCCAATGCTACACAGAAGAGGTTGACCATCCAATGCAGATAGATGAATAATCTCATCTGTGCAGCCAGGGTAAGTCAACCATCTCATCACTCTAAACTCACACACTCAAGACCATCACACATTCACTGGCATCTCACTCACTGCCAACTCAAGGGACATCACCAGCCATTCTCACACACATGCCCTCATATGTCCATCTGGCCTCATCTCCTCTGGAGACTGCCTCCTCAGCGCTCACCATCTTGAGGCCACTTGCACAGATCAACATGTACCACCACACATACCCTGGGTTACCCTCCTTCCTCAGTACAGCTGTCACCCTGCAGCCCCTTCCCTTGCCTGAGGCCACTTCTCCCCCTTCCCCAAGCAAGACCTTGCCCTGCAGCCATTGAAAAGCCACCCACATACGGCTGATCTGGTAGGTAGAGACCCCTACCGTGAGCCCCCTAAAAGTGATGTGGTGCTGTCTGTGAAGCCTGGCACTGATGACTGCGAGTGTTGACCTAAACAAGGAAGACATTGAAGTCCCGAGCGAAGTGCAGCCTGCCAGGTGCACGTTGTTTATGTGCTGTTGTGAAACACGTCCACATAGTTTCCCAACAATGTGGGCAGATGATCCAGCAGAGGTGGGGGGGGGGGGAATGAATCTGGCGGGCTGGCCTTATAATGATATGCTGATGTATTACGATGAGGTTCCCGACATCCGATGGCTGGAAATGTGGCCTGCCTTCAGTGGGCTGAGTGGATGATCGCAAACTGGTTTCACGCCGTCGTGAAACTGATTGCTCCATATTGTCCGATCACACCACCGAACATGCCCAATGCCGCTGGCACAGAAAATCCCGGCCATTGTGTATGTATATATGTTTGACATGTAAAATGCTCCATAACCACAAACATTAATCTTTATCCAGTACAAGCCTCATTATTAAATCAGGCACCTATGTGGGCAGCTATGCTACCATTTCCATTTATATACATTTAACATTTTTTTTATTCGTTCATGAGAGGTGGCCATTGTGGTGGTCCCATGTATCTGCTGCCCTTGTACTTCTCGATGGTAGTGGCCGTGGGTTTGGAGGCTGCTATGTAAGGAGCCTTGGTGAATTCCTGCAGTGCATCATGTGGATGTTACACACTGCTGACACTGTTCGTCGGTGGTGGAGGGAATGAATGTTTGTGGATGGGGTGCCAATCAAGCAGACTGCTTTGTCCTGGATGGTGTCAAGCTTCTTGAGTGTTGTTAGAGCTGTATTCATCCAGGCAAGTGGATAGTATTCCATCACACTCCTGATTTGCGCCTTGTAGATGGTGGACAGGATTTGGGGAGTCAGGAAGTGAGTGACGTGTCACAGGATCCCCAGCCTCTGACATGGTCTTGTAGCTACAATATTTATATGGCTAATCCAGTAAAGTTTCTGGTCAATGGTAACTCCCAGAATGTTGATAGTGGGGAATTCAGAGATGGTAATGCCATTGAATGTCAACGGGAGATGGTTAGATTCTCTCTTGTCGGAAATGGTCATTGTCTGGCACTTGTGTGACGCAAATGATACTTGCCACTTATCAGCCCAAGTCTGGATATTGTCCAGGTCTTGCTGCATTTGGGCATGGACTGCTTCAGCATCTGAGGTGTCACAAATGGTGCTGAACATTGTGCAATCATTAGTGAACACCCCCACTTCTGACCTTATGATGGAAGGAAGGTCATTGATGAAGCACTTGAAGATGGTTGGACCTAGGACACGACCCTGAGGAACTCCAGCAGTGATGTCCTGGGATTGAGATGATTGACCTCCAACAACTACAACCATCTTCCTTTGTGCTAGGTGTGACTCCAACCAACTGAGAGTTTTCCCCCCCCAATTCCCATTAACTCCAGCTTTGCTAGGTCTTCTTGATGCCACACTCGGTCAAATGAATGTTGAATGTTATTCAAACATTGTCATTTTGCTGCAGATGTGTCCTGCTGCTGTGCCCAGCAAACTGAATAATGTTAAGAAATGGTATAGTGACAAATCTGCTCGCAGGTAAGCTGTAAGCCTGCACACAGTTCCTCAAGGCAAGCTCCTTCTGTGTAATTTCTCAATCTCCATTTTAATGTTTGTCAGACAGTTCTATTCGTAATCTCTCAACTCCAGTCTGCCATGAAGTCTCACCCCTTCCATTACTTTTCTGTTGTCAGATAGCTTGCCCAATATCTCATCATGGATGATTCTTAAGCTCCTCCAGCTAAGTATTGTGAAGACTGAAACCATTGCTTTCAGCCCATCACCAAGTCTTCTTCATCACTGATTCCATCTCTTGCCATGGCCACTGTCTCAAAACAAAACTATTCACAACCTTTTAAGCATCTTATTGACATCCTCAGCATCCTATTCAACCTCGAGTTGGATTTCAGACCCAATACCCTTCTCCTTAACAGAAGCTGCACCAGGAAAAATAACTTAAAATTTGTCTTAAATGTGTTCTCAAAATAGAACCTGTAGTCAGACTGAATGCAAAGAAAGAACAAAAGCAAATTCAACCATAAAGGCTTACATAAGGATAGAAATCAAGCCATTAAGATCACAGGACCAGAGATAATTCATTAAAGTTCTATCGAATATATGTAGAAGCTTGTCTCTGCAAAATCAGAAGCTAAGATTGTACACCTATATCAACCAGATAGAGGCAAATGTCATATGGATGTAAAAGCTTCCCCAAGGTCAATGGAGATGAGATTTTAGCCAGCTTGTCCACTTACAGGAAGTGAATTTACTAAGAGCAAAGGATCCAGGAGAAACTTTACAGATGAAAGTTCATTATGCTGATGTCTCAGAAGATTGACGCCATCCTCCAAAGAAACCTGAGGCAACCAGTTCATTTTTGCAAACTAATAAGGAAGGACAAGGTCACACACGTTCTGAAAACATTGCTAATGACAAGCACGTAGACTTCAATTAATTGACTGTGAGGCACTTGCGTCATCCTGGGGTTGTGAGAGGTGATATAAAAATGAACCATAAACTGGCTATTGAATGCTGTTAACTTTTCAGTTACCTCAGGAGTCTAATCCTAAATTAATTTCATCAATATATTTCAATCTCAGGCACCAAACCAGCAAGTAGTTAATTTTGAATTACTGTGGCTTAATTGACGTGCCTTTGTAACCTCTTATTTATTTTCTCAATTGATCCCATCTAATTATTGCATACATGGTTAAGTGCTGTTACAATCAGCCATATATGGTTAGCACTCTGGACTCTGAATCCAGCGATCCGAGTTCAAATCTCGGTGGAACCTTAGTTTGGCTTGGCCTAAATAGCCAAGTGGTTATGGTACTGGGTTTGTAACCCCAAAATCAAGAGTTCAAATCTCACAATGGCAAACTATGAAACAATGTAACTTCATCTGAATAGGAACAGACGGAAACGTGTTTGTACTCGAAAGAGTTACTTCACTTTGGCTTGGCCTAAATAGCCAAGTGGTTATGGTACAGGGTTTGTAACCCCAAGATCAAGAGTTCAAATCTCACAATGGCAAACTATGAAACAATTTTAGTTACTATGCTTGGCCTAAATAGCCAAGTGGTTATGGTACTGGGTTTGTAACCCCAAGATTGAGAGTTCAAATCTCACAATGGCAAACTATGAAACAATGTCACTTCATCTGAAACAGATGGAAACATGTTTGTACTCAAAAGAGTTACAATCAGCCATATATGGTTAGCACTCTGGACTCTGAATCCAGCGATCCGAGTTCAAATCTTGGTGGAAACTTAGTTTGGCTTGGCCTAAATAGCCAAGTGGTTATGGTACTGGGCTTGTAACCCCAAGATCAAGAGTTCAAATCTCACAATGGCAAACTATGAAACAATGTAACTTCATCTGGAAACAGATGGAAACGTGTTTGTACTCGAAAGAGTTACAAAAAAAACATTTTGGGCTTGGCTTAAATAGCCAAGTGGTTATGGTACTGGGCTTGTAACCCCAAGATCAAGAGTTCAAATCTCACCATGGCAAACTATGAAACAATGTAACTTCATCTGAAAAACAGATGGAAACGTGTTTGTACTCGAAAGAGTTACAATCAGCCAAATATGGTTAGCACTCTGGACTCTGAATCCAGTGATCCGAGTTCAAATCTTGGTGGAACCTTAGTTTGGCTTGGCCTAAATAGCCAAGTGGTTATGGTACTGGGTTGGTAACCCAAAGATCAAGAGTTCAAATCTCACAATGGCAAACAATGAAACGATGTAACTTCATCTGTATAGGAACAGATGGAAACATGTTTGTACTCGAAAGAGTTACAATCAGCCATAGAGGTTATAGCTCTTTTGCTACTTGTCCAGAAGGTTCTGGCTCTTTCAGCTAGAAATGCCCCTTTTTTTGAATAATAGATACAATCAGCCATGTGACTCCAAGAGTTACAATCAGCCATGTGACTCAAAAGAGTTACAATTAGCCATGATTCAGTTGGTAGCACACTTACCCCTGATTCAGAAGGATGTCAGTTCAAATCCCATTCCAGGGCTTGAGCATAAAAATAAAACTAACACTCTAGTGCAATACTAAGGGAGTGCTGCATGGTCTGAGGTCCCATCTGCATTTTCAAGTGTAAGTAAAGGACCACACAGCACTATTTTTAAAAAAAGCAAGCAAGTTACTCTGGTTTCCTGGCTAATATTTATCCCTCAATCAATATCACAAAAACAGCGTATGGGGTCACTATTTTATCACTGTTTTTGGGGGCTTGTTGTGTGCAATTTGGCTGCCTTGTTCCTACATTATAGCAGTGACTACACTTCAAAAGTACTTTATTGGCTGTAAAGCATTTAGGGAATTCTTAGGGATGTGAAAGGTACTATATAGATGCAAACATTTCCTTCTAACTATGATTCAAAGGTTAATAAACAATTGCTAGTTCATGACTTTGACTAATTTGGTAATTGTCATTATTCATGAATTAATTCAGTCAGCAGCTTGTGCAGATTCCAATAGGAGGCTAGAGGTATAAGTGCTAACACAATCTGAACTAGTTAAGGGTGATCAGTGAACAAAATTCAGGCATCCTTAACTCATAGACTGGGTAGTAAAGCCCAGATGGTTTACTGAAAGAGCAGTTATGGATTCGCCTACTGCCCACGACAAACATTCTTACTGAGGTAACAGTGTTGCCTATTCCGAACTCCAAACCACTCCCGCCTCTGGCCTACTGATCTCAAAAACTTTGAATATGCATTATTACGAGATTTGATTACTCTAATGTTCTCATCAACCTTTCTGACCTTATCTAAAAGTCTGCTTCTCATATCCCCTCCCGTACAAAAGCCTGTTCACTCATATTCTCGCATCACTAACCTGCATTTTGCCTTGGACTCCCAAGACCACAAATTTAAAATTATTTTCCATTTCTTTAAACTCCTAACTCATTCCTTCCATTCCTCATGACTTCCTCCAGCCTTGCAGTATTCCCTCCAAACGTTCCATTCCTTTTCCTCCATCCTCTTCTACTTCACCCTCTTCCTTTGCACAATTGGTGGCCATATTTTCAGCAAACAATTGTCGGGCTAAAGGACAAAGGTTATGCGCAAGAGGCGACCATCGCTAAAACTCTCTGCCTCCCTAACTCCTTATCCTCCTTCAGAACAGGCCTTAACATCTACCTCTTTGATTAAGCATTGAATCAGTGCTGCTGATCCCTGTTTGATTCAGTGGCCATTTTCCAAACACTCCATGAAGTCCTTTTGGGTGTTTATTGTGCTCTAAATGCTATATAAATGCAAGCTGTTGTTGCTGGCAAAGAACAATGGCCCTGAACAAAAGTACTTGGCCATGGTATAACTAGAATTACCTGCGTAGAGATTTATATTGTAAAAGCAAATTGAGAAATTAGTAACTAATCCACATGGTACACACACCGCATGGACCCAATGTTAACTCCCACAGTTAAGACTGAATCAGCACGATTATGGCATTCTTCCACAAAGATTCACAGAAAATAAAGCAAATTCTCAACTGCTTTGAATTTTCCTCTACAGTATAAATATTTCTAAGTTTGTTAAAAATAACTACCAGTTTATCATCATATGAACTGAACATTACCGGAGGCCAGGCATTTTTTTGGTTGCAAAGCACCTTACAATATCCTGAGGTTGTGAAAAGCACTATATAAATGCATGTATTTCTTTTTTAGGTGTGATTGGGTATTAAAAAAACATACCACTTGTGGCTCAGGTGGTAGCACTCTCACATCCATGTCACAAGTTTCTGGACTCAAGACCTACTCATGTGGTGGGATTTTCTGCACCCCCCACCCCTCCCCCGCCACTGGGATCATTCCCACCACAAGTCAATGGGCTTCTGGCTGGGGCACCACCTCATCCTCGGCCGGTCCCGCCCGTGATGGGGCCGGAAAATCCCGGCCATGGTCTTCAGCATAAAAATGAAGGCTGTTACTCCAGCACTGAGGGAGTGCCACACTGTTGGGAGTGTTGGCTTTCAGGTGAGACATCAAACTGAGGCCCGATCTGCCCTCTCAGATCCCATGACACAATGTCAAAGAAGAGCAGGATAGTTATCCCTGGTGCCCTGGACAATATTTATCGCTCATTCAAGATCACAAAAACAGATTATCTGACCTTAATCACATCGCAGCGAGTGCAAAGTTGCTGTGTATAAATTGGCTGCTGTGTTTCCTACATTTAAACAGCGACTGCACTTCAAAGTCTTTCATTGGCTATAAGGTGTTTTGAGATGTCCGGTGGTCATGAAAGACACTATATAACTGCGAGCCTTTCCTTCTTTTTGTGGACATGGCCAGAAATAAATGTCTGTAAGTAAAAATAAGGGCCAGAGCGATAAATCATAGGCCCTGGTGCTTCTCCTGTTTCTAGGCTCTTTATCTTCCCCCCGCCCCCTGTTTTCTAACCCTCAGCAGCTCCTGTCGAGCACCTTCACAATGTGCTTTGGGTCCAATAGAATAGAATAGTGCAGCACAGAAGGAGGCGATTCAAGCCATTGAGTCTGCTCCAATTCCTTTGAAGAGGAATCCAGTCAGTCCTACCACAACACCCCAGCAACCATTTCCCTATAATTTTCTTTTCTTCAAGTATTTATCCAATTTATTTTTGAACACTAATTTGAATCTAAATCCATCATAATATCAGGGATGGGGTGCACTCCCAATCCTAACCACTCTTTGTGTAAAAGTTTTTCCTTATGTAACCTCTTGCTCTTCTGCCAATCAAAAATGAGGTTAAATCTGGGCCATCTGATTATCACTCCTTCAGCCAATGGAAACAGCTTCTATTTATTCTATCTAAACCTTTCATGATTTAATACACCTCCATAAAATCCCCTCAGGCTTCTTTGTTCTAAGGAGAACAACCCCAGCTTTCCTGAAACCCTCATCCCTGTAGCCTTTCTAGTAAATCTCTTCTGAACCCTCTATAAGACCACAAGACATAGGAGCAGAAATTAGGCCATTTGGCTCATCGAGTCTGCTCTTCCATTCAATCATGGCTGATAAGTTTCTCAACCCCATTCTCGCCTTCTCCCCGTAACCTTTGATCCCCTTACCAATTAAGAACCTATCTATCTTGGTCTTAAATACACTCAATAACCTGGCCTCCACAGCTTTCTGTGGCAATGAATTCCATAGATTCACTACTCTCTGGCAAAAGAAGTTTCTCCTCATCTGTGTTCTAAAAGGTCTTCCCTTTACTCTGAGGCTGTGCCCTCGGGTCCTAGTCTCTCCTGCTAATGGAAACATCATCCCCACGTCCACTCTATCCAGGCCTTTCAGTATTCTGTAAGTTTCAATCAGATGCCCCCTCATCCTTCTAAACTCCATCGAGTATAGACCCAGAGTCCTCAAACGTTCCTCATATATTAAGCCCTTCATTCCTGGGATCATTCTCGTGAACCTCCTCTAGACCCTCTCCAGGGCCAGAACATCCTTCCTGAGATACAGGGCCCAAAATTGCTCACAATATTCTAAATGTGGTCTGACCAGAGCCTTATAAAGCCTCAGAAGCACATCCCTGCTTTTATATTCTAGTCCTCTCGAAATAAATGCCAACATTGCATTTGCCTTCCTAACTACCGACTCAACCTGCAAGTTAACCTGAAGAGAATCCGGAACTAGGACTCCCTTTACACTCCAGATTTTTGAATTCTCTCCCCATTTAGAAAATATTCTATGCCTCTATTCTTCCTACCAAAGTGCATGACCTCACACTTCCCCACATTGTATTCCACCTGCCATTTCTTTGTCCATTCTCCTAACCTGTCCAAATCCTTCTGCAGCTTCCCCGCCTCCTCAATACTACCTGTCCCTCCACCTACCTTTGTATCATCTGCAAACTTAGCCAGGATGCCCTCAGTTCCTTCATCTAGATCATTAATGTATAAAGTGAAAAGTTGTGGTCCCAACACTGACCCCTGCAGAACTCCACAAGTCACCGGCCGCCATCCTGAGAAGGACCCCCTTATCCCCACTCTCTGCCTCCTGCCAGACAGCCAAACTTCTATCCATGCTAGTACCTTGCCTCTAACACCATGGGCTCTTATCCTCCTGTGCGGCACCTTGTCAAAGGTCTTCTGGAAGTCCAAGTAGATAATGTCATTGGCTCTCCTTCGTCTAACCTACTCGTTACCTCCTCAAAGAATTCTAACAGATTTGTCAGGCATAACCTCCCCTTGATGAAACCATGCTGACTTTGCCCTATTTTACCAAGCACTTCCAAGTATTCTGAAATCTCATCCTTAACAATGGACTCTAAAATCTTACCAATGACTGAGGTCAGGCTAATCAGCCTGTAATTTCCCATCTTTTGCCTCACTCCTTTCTTAAACAGGGGGGTTACATTAGCGATTTTCCAGTCCTCTGGGACCCTCCCTGACTCCAGTGATTCCTGAAAAATCACCACTAACGCCTCCACTATCTCTTCAGCTATCTCCTTCAGAACTCTGGGGTGTAATCCATCTGGTCCAGGTGATTTATCCACCTTCAGACCTTTCAGTTTTCCTAGCACCTTCTCCTTGGTAATGGCCACCATATTCACCTCTGCCCCCCTGACTCTCTTGAACTTTGGGGATGTTACTCATGTCTTCCACCGTGAAGACTGACACAAAGTACCTATTCAGTTCTTCCGCCATTTCTTTGTTCCCCACTACTACTTCTCCAGCGCCATTTTCCAGTGGCCCAATGTCCACTTTTGCCTCTCTCTTACCCTTTATATATCTAAAAAAAAACTCTTGCAATCTTCTTTTATATTTAATCTTCTCCCTCCTTATTTCTTTTTTAGTTGTTCTCTACAAAGAATTCACATCCTTCGGCCCAGAATTGGGAACCATAATCAAAGCATGGTTAAACTCTTTTATATAGGTTCATCAAAACATCTTGGCTTTTGTACTCTAAGCCAAGATTTATAATGCCCGCCAAAAGTGCAGGCTTCAGTATGATATACGTTAAAACCATGGCTTTGTCAGGCAATTATACCCAACTAGGTCATTCACATTATGCAGCCAGCTCTGCTTCTTTGAACCTGGCCCTATGCAACAACACTTGAATCTCACAAGCACTGCGAACAACAATCTCACGTACAAATAAGAATATCTTGAACTAACAGAGACATATTCAATTGGCGCATGATTCCTGGTTTCATTTCCAAGTTTATAAATGGCAAAAGCTTCCAGTAAATGAGCACCAACCAATTTACCTACAATAATATGCTACTTCTACCCACACAAGTAGGCTATGTTAACAGAAAAATTACAATTTACATTGAGTGATAAATATTTTCTCATTTTAAATTGAAACTAATCAAATTTGCAAATGTCCAGCTTAGAGCATGTAATAGGAGAGCAAAGTACTGCAGATGCTGGAAATCTGAAACAAAAACAGAAAATGCTGGAAATACATAGGCAGGACCTATGGAGAGAGAATCAGGGTCAATGCTTCAGATCCACAATCCGCACTAGTTCTGATGAAGGGTCACTGACCTCTGTTTCTCTCTGCACAGATGCCAGTAGTCATGCTGTACACTTCCAACATTTCCCATTTCTACTGGAACAAAATTAACCCCTTATGCCAGTCCTCCAAAAAGCTATCAGACTCTTGTGTGCCTCTCATTCCCCTTCAGCAAGAAATCCAGGAGCAACTGCCTGAATCTGGTTTGGCACAACATTAAACGTGGATTTAAAAAAAAACGTTAAAGTATGAAGAAAACATAAACGACTTGCTGCGCAAAAAAGATTAACGTCAAAACAATAAATTAATCATTTTTAAAAGTGCGTAATTTACAAAAATGATCACTGAAAAGTGCCAAGCAGCTGAGTTAACTAATAAAACCATTTTTGCCTGTTCGTTTAAGAAGCAGAGCTAGAAAGAGACAGGCTAGACACCAAGTCCTGGTCACCAGGAGAGGGGTAGGAGATCTGGACCAAGCTAAGGGGTTGGTTTTAACTAACACCAACCCCATGTGCTCACCTCTGGTGGCACAAACTCTGAGCTGGCCTTGGCAGAATTCATACAAAAGCGGGGATCAGAAGCAGGTTGCTTTTCAGCCTGGGTTTTCCTCCTCTCCTGGGTTTCACAATTAACTGCGAGCCAGAACCATTTCCGGTCCCTGACTCCACTCAACTCACTGGTAACTGGGAAACCATTCTACCTGAACTGCAACATTGAAGAAGCTTTAAGAAGAATGTGGCTGATCTTCCTACTCTTTCCTGTGGTTTGTGCAGGGAATGCTTAAGTTTGCTTTTGCTTCCCAATCTCAAGACATCGCCTTTCCCACTTTCTCCAGTACTTTGGTAACACGACTTACACAAATGTCAACTGTCAGCATTTTACAGCCGTACAATAGAATGTTACAGGACATTATAATCCAAAACTTCCACTTTAAAAACTAAACTAAATCTTTGTAGATCACTTTTAAGTCATGAAGCAATTCTTTCTTTTAAATTTCTTTCCAATCTATATATATTTCAATCTATACTTTTTTTGGAAAGTAAAGCTGGTTTTTCTCTTTTTCAGCAGTTTCAAACTGAACATACTTTTATTCAATTTTGTTCCTCCAACAAATTGGGCGAAAAATTTTGTGGTTGTCTTGGGTGGTGGGGGGTGGGGTGTATGCACTAGCACTCATGAACCTGTCAGGGAGACCTCCCTGGAGGTAGACAATTACCATGCCATGTCCAGGAGCTCTGTCGAGTTAGGGACAGTGGTCGGCAGGCGGGCATTCTGTGCGGTCTGTGGATATGACCTGCACAGAGGGATGGTGCTGCCGCTGGAGTAAAAACTGCGAGTTGAGCCCGGAGCCCTGGGCCCCCAGAGGGCATAGGCCCAAGTATTTTGCACCCTGTGCAACCCCATCTCCCAGGCCTTGGTAATAATACCACCAACACGGTAAAATGTAACTAATACAACACAAAAGCTGAAAAATATAATTTAATACTTTTTTTTGAGTATTCTGAATCATTTAGACCATTTTGCGTCCCTTTAGGATACAACATTTCTACTGCAGTCCTGAGATAGTTAAAGAGCTGAAAGAGCCTGGAATAATCAGTAGGTGCCAATATTTTCAACTATAAACTTTAACTATGGGCCAAGCAAGGAACTCCACTTGAACATCTGGCTGTCACTGTCTTTATTAATAAACTAATTGTACAATTTAAGTTTCTACACACTTCAGAAAGAATCACTACTGAGTTCGTTGGTAAATGATACACCTCATTAATCTACCTCTTTAATTCAGACAACCACAATTTCCAACCAATCCATCAACTTCAGGTCAAGAATGATGATGTGATCCTTTAGGGAATGGCAAGATGATTGTAAGATTCCAGCTTACGGCAGCATGAGTTGCTACCACAGCAATATTTTCAGAACTCCACAATCCAAGAAAGCAGTAGTGTGATGAAAGTCTCACAAGATCTTTACCTCAAGTAGATTTATGAACAGATTTGAGATGATTAGAAAGTTGTTTCTTTTAATTCTGGATGAAAATGGGACAGTGTGAAGTAAGGCCCCAAAAGGGATTGAAATACTTCACATGTCGTGCATTTTTGGCTGAGAGCCCAGAGTCCATTAGACATTGAAACACGTGCACACAAGGGAAAATATTGCTTGACTGACAGCTTTATTTCTTGGATCTCTTTTGTCAATTTTTCAATATTTACTTATACAAGATAAAAATGTGTCAAGTGCTTGTAGTTTCTGTTATTAATATTTTAGAGGTCTGGTTGATTGGCACTTTTATAGGATTATAGTAATAGCAAGTTTTTGTTATTAAAGTTATGAATGGCTTTTTATAAGCCTTCCCACTTATGCCATTGTAACTGTAGGGTTAATTGGTTCTATACAGAGTGTATGCTAGGTGAATGGGCATAGAAGTGCTATGAGTTGGCAACAAGAGTATGTGGGAGCATTGGTGGTGGGTGGAAAGCCATTTGTTAGTATGGAGGGTATGAGGGGCCACTGGGTGGTTGAGGTGAGTGTGGCCTTGTGAGGGTTTAGAGCCAGAGGGCCTAATATTGAATAAAAGAACTGGGATGAAGTCCCAGAGAACCGAGGTGGGCCTTTTAACCTGCCTACCTCAGCGCTTGGCAGCCTGTGTGGTTGCCTCCAATCTGTTTCTGGGGGTGGTGCGCCCGTCTCCAGCACTATCCACCTTGGAGTGAAAATTGAGCCTTTTGAGGCACCTTTTTCCTGAGGCGCACATACCGAGCCAGAAAATCTCTCATCTCCCAGGACCTGCCTCAAACACAAAAATGCAGCCCAATGAGTCTACAAGCGAGAAGGAAACCATTATTGTTGTCAGCACTCGGATGTACAGAACTGCCTCTTACACCACATGATTATTTGTAATGGCAAAAATATGAACTATAGTCTTGGATGGGATTTTTGTTGCCAGAATCTAGTACTGCTGTTCTGAGCACTCTTATTAACTTCTACCTTCCTGCACATAACAATATCTTTAAATAACATTAAGAGCATTTGTTGTATGGTGGCCGAGTTGTGCTATAGTGATAGAGTTGATCTGCAGACACTTCTTGAGTGGAAGCGTTAGGTTTATTTACAATGAACTCCGCAGCAACTACATGTGTGCTTTCAACTCCAACTCTATCCCATGTGGTCTGAAACTATTGTAAAATGGCAGCCATGGACATACTGATGAAATTTCTTGACACCAATGATGATGGGCAGGCCTTCTTTTTCTATTTGTGAGTATCCCTTTTCCGCTGCATTGAGCATTCTTGATACATAACATTTTGGCCATTCCGTGCCGTCGTCCATCCTATCAGAGAGCATAGCTCCCACTCCGTAGGGAGATTCATCACATGTCAGCACCAACTCTTTCATCTAGTCATAATGCACTCAGATTGGACGAGTGCAACAATTGTTTCACCTTTATGACTGCTGAGGTAGCCCACGCTACTGTCCTATTGGTTACTACAGATCATGTAATCTTGCCTAACAAGTATTATTCTTAAAGGTATATTACACACTAAATAAAACCATAACTACTACAACATTCAGGAGAAATAAGGCAAAATTAAAGCATAATGGTTCTTACATTCACCGTTTGAGTAATTCAGTTATTTGGACACAGCAAAGAAAAACAAAAGTATGATTGCCAGTGGTTTTCTACAGGAAGGGACCATTTCCATGGTTACACATCATCTTCCTGAAACTGACCCTGAACTGTCAGAAAGGTCTCCAGCAGTCATGGATATCCAGGCATCTATATAAATAGAAGCATTGAGGATTTCAAGTACATTTTAATTCAGAACACATGTATTTTAGCTCCAAACTTGTCTCTCAAAAAAAACCTGACATCAGGTTGAACTTCCTATGGGTTTAGGATACTCACCATGGCCATCACTGCATTGTTTTAGACTGTGGGCTACTTACCTCAGCATTGGCTCAATGATTGACTCAATCGGCTCAACAAAAGATACCAGCAGTCAAACTATCTTATGCTGTTTTAAGCATTTATCAAACCATTAACTACCATGTAGAATGTAATGAAATATGCACTATTTTATGCAAGTGAGCCAAAAAATTACATTCCATGAAGTAACTTTACAGTACCAGTAAAAGGATTTACTCAGCCAGTGAGCATTTAGAGCCAGGTTCTAAAAAAACACATACAATAGCTGCAGGGCAAAGGTATCCTGAGGTGTCATAGAGGTCTACAGCACAGAAAAAGGTCCATTGAGTCTGCACTGGCCAAACAAGTACCTAACTATTCTAATCCCATTTTCCAGCACTAGGCCCTTAGCCTTATATACCATGGCATTGCAAGTGCACGTCCAAATATTTCTTAAATGTTATGAGGGTTCTGCCTCTAATACCCTTTCAGGCAGTGAGTTCCAGATTCCCACCACCGTCTGGGTGAAAAAATTCTTCCTCACATCCCCTCTAAACCTCCTGCCCCTTAACTTAAATCTATGCCCCCTGGTTATTGATCACTCCACCAAGGGGAAAAGTTCATTTCCTGTCTACCCTAGCTATGCCCCTCATAATTTTATACACCTTAATCATGTCCCCCCTCAATCACCTCTGCTCCAGGGAAAATAACCCCAGTCTATCCAATCTCTCCTCATAGCTAAAACACTCCAGACCAGGCAACATCCTGGTAAATCTCCTCTGCACTCTCTCTAGTGCAATCACATCCTACCTATAATTCAGATTCCAGAACTGCACACAATACTCTAGCGGTGGCCTAACCAGCGTTTTATACAGTTCCAGCATAACCTCCCTGCTCTTATATTCCATGCCTTGGCTAATAAAGGCAAGTTTCCCAAATGCCTTCTTAACCACCTTATCTACCGCAAAAATCTGAGTGCTCAACATCTCTTGCAGAGATGCACGAGTCCCAACTCTTACAAACTTAGTTGAATTTAATTAAACACACTCAATATTGCACATTCTCAAGTGACGCAAAGAGTACCAAAAAAAATTATCAGTGATCTCACAATAATTCCATGATTTTTGTTCTGATGTAGGGGATTTGACCCAGAAAAGAAACCACAAATTACTGAGATCAAAAGGGTTAAGAAGGTAGCTTTATGTCAACACAGTTGCAGCAGCAACTCAGATCAGTGGAGTCTCACATAAACTTGTCAGTCACCCACATGACTAGAAGCAAAACATTACAACAGATAAAAGAAATGAAATTGGACTTTTATTTAAGAAGCAATTTATAGGTCCATAAATGACCCAGAAATGTGATAGTGAAACATGAATTTGCTTCAATTTCCTCCAGTTACAAGGCTTATGTCTCTGACACTGGCTCTCAACTGACAGGCAAAATAATTCTTAAAAATGTATGCCAAATGAATATTTCTTCCCTTGCATTATACCATTAGCAGCTTTTGTTCTTTGAAAAATTACATTATATACTTAAAAATAGTGATTTATATACATGGTTTAAATGTTTAGTTTGAAAAAATTAGATTTCGACCCATCTTCTGGGATGAAACAGAAGAGGCTCCACAGGTGATTTATGCTTTACTGGAGGGGTTTGTTTTCTTCCTATGTGGGCATACTTATAGATTTTTAGATGAAAGCCGACAGCAGAGTGAACTTTATTGGCTGTGCTATGCATTAAAAGATGCAACAAGTACAGAAATTGAACTTTATATCAAGCCTTTAGACAGCACTCAAAGTGGAGCACCTGAGAAGCATTTCAAAGAAATGGTCCACAGCTTCAAACGTTGTTTATGTGGTCATATTCTAAAATAAGGAAGTGTTTTCTTTCAGTCCATAACAAGAGATTATTGACAATTTCTTGTGAGAAAAATCTTTTTCACATACGTGATTCTGGTCTGGAATGCACTGCCTGGAATTGTGGTGGAGGCAGGTTCAATCAAGACACCCAAGAGGGCATTAGATGATTATTTGAATAGAAACAATGTGCAGCTGTACAGGGAAAAGGCAGGCAATGGCACTAGATCATAATGCTCGTTTGAAGAGCCGGTGCAGATACAATGAGCCGAATGGCCTCCTTCTGTACGGTTAAAATTCTGTGCCTCTGTGATCTCATTAATATCAAACACTGGTGTTTGAATCTCAAAGCATTTTCTTAAAGAATGCTAAACAGCTAACAAATAGAAGTTCAGGTAAAGCCATTTTTGTAAGCGAGGGCCAACCGGGAGATCTGACGTTGGAGCTTGGGGGTTAAGTGGTGAAAATGAGGGGGCAAGGAGGAGGGTCAGAGTTCAGTTCAGTGGCCAGAGGGGGGCTGGAATTGGTGATCCAGTTGGAGAGAGCAGCAGCAATTGACAAATGTGGTTGGGGAAGGGTGTGGGGAGGGCAGGAACTGTGGTCACAGCGGAATTCTTTAATTACAGGGTCAGGAGGAGCAGTTAAGTAACTTTCAGAAAGCTACCTTTTTGACCACAAGCAGTCCTCAGGTCTGGTTTTACTGAGTGTAACCAATGCTGACACCAACTGCCTCGGGGTAAACAAGAATTATGTCCCTTATTTGCATAGGACCCAACATCAGTTTAGGCGTGGGCCCTGGATGCCTATATTATTCCGTCAATAATATGGTAGATGGTGCAATTCTGGCCACAAATGTACGTGTGCATCCGGTCTGCCATTATAAGACGTCGTAGACTGGTTAGCTAATAGAATGTTATCATTTATTGTAAAGTGAAATCAATACAAAAGTAGGGAGTTTATGCTTCAGTTACACAGAGCATTGGTGAGACCATATCTGGGGTAGTGTGTAAAGTATTAGTCTCCCTATTTAAGGAAGGATGAAAATGCATTGGAAGCAGTTCAGAGAAGGTTTACTAAACTAATACCTGGATTGGGTGGTTGTCTTTTAAGGAAAGGTTGGACATGCTAGGCTGGTATCCGCTCGAATTTAAAAAAGTAAGAGGCGACTTGATTGAAACATATAAGATCCTGAGGGGTCTTGACATGGTAGATGTGGCATCAATGTTTTCTCAAGTGGGAGAATCGAGTACCTGGGGCCACTGTTTAAAAATAAGGGTGGCCCATTTAAGACAGAGTCAAGGAGAAACTTTTTTCTCTCAGAGGGTCATGAGTCTTTGGAACTCTCTTCCTCAAAAGGCAGTGGAAGCAGAGTCTTTAAATATTTTTAAGGCAGAGCTAGATAGATTCTTGAACGGCATGGGGGTGAAAGGTTATTGGGAGTAGATGGGAATGTGGAGTTGAGGTTACAATCAGATCTGCCATGATCTTATTGAATGGCGGAGCAGGCTCAAAGGCCAGAATGGCCTACTCCTGCTCCTAATTCATATATACGTATGACTTGTGATCCAGAACAAGCTGCGCCCTTAACCAAACTGGTGCAGTACAGCTTACAACTCTGGCATCTACCCAGCAATGTGGAAAATTTCCCAGTTATGACCTGTCCACAAAAAGCAGGACAAATCCAACCCAGCCAATTATCACCCCATCAGTCTACTCACGATCATCAGCAAAGTGATGGAAGGTGTCATTGACAGTACTATCAAGCAGCACTTACCCAGCAATAAATTGTTCACTAATGCGCAGTTTGAGTTCCACCAGGGCCACTCAGCTCATGACCTCATTAAAACCTTAGTCCAAATACGGACAAGAGCACTGAGCTTAATAGGTGAGGTGTCCTTGACATCAAGGCTGCATTTGAACAAGTTTGGCATCAAGGAGCGCTAGAAACACTGAAGTCAACAGGAATCAGAGAGAAATCTGCCTACTGGTTGGTCATACCTAGCACAAAGGTAGATGGTTGTGGTGGTTGGGGGTCAATCATCTCAGCCCCAGGGCATCACTTCAGGAGTTCCTCAGGGTAGTGTCCTAGACCCAGCCGCCTTCAGCTGCTTCATCAATGAACTTCTCTCCATCATAAGATTAGAAGTGGGGATGTTCATTGATGATTGCACAATGTTCAGAATGATTTACGACTCCTCAGGTACTGAAGCAGTCCATGTCCATATGCAGCAAGCCCTGAACATTATTCAGGTTTGGGCTGATCAGTGACAAATAACATTTACGTCACGCAAGTGCCAGGCAATGACCGTCACCAACAAAAGAGATTCTAACCATCTCCTCCTGACATTCAACTGCATTACCATCACTGAATCCCCCATTATCAACATCCTGGGGGTTACCATTAACCAGAAACTGAACTGGATCAGCCATATAAATATTGTGGCTACAAGGGCAGGTCAGAGGCTGTCCACCATCTACAAAGCACAAGTCAGGAATGTGAAAGGATACTCTCCATTTGACTAGATGAGTGCAGCTTCAAAGGCACTCAACAAGCTTGACACTGTCCAGGACATTGCAGCCCACTTCATTGGCACCCCATCTACCACCATCCCTCCACCGCTGACACACAGAGGCAGCAGTGTGTACCATCTACAAGATGTACAGCAGCAACTCACCAAGGCTCCTTTGACAGCACTTTCCAAGCCACCTAGAAGGACAATGGCAGCAAACAAATGAGAATATCACCATCTGAAAGTTTCCCTCCAGGACCTACCACCCTGGCTTGGAAATATATCACCATTCCTTCACTTCCGCTGGGTCAAAATCCTGGAACTCCCTTCCTAACAGCACTGTGGGTATACCTACACCACATGGACTGCAGCGGTTCAAGAAGGCAGCTCACCACCGCCTTCTCAAGGGTAATTAGGCAATAAATGCTGGCCTAGCCACATCCCATAAATGAATAAATTTAAAACAAAATAAAAGAGTCTGTGTGAGCATACCAGGCAAATTTTGCTGCTGGAATTCGAATTTCGAGTTGGTAGAGGTTCATGTGGAGCATTCACACTGGAAAAGGCCAGTTGGGCCGAATGGGCTGTTTCCATGCTGCAGATTTAATGTCATTCCATTTAAACTCCAGTTCTCACCACTCACTGGGTGAAGAAGTTTCTCCTGAGTTTCCTCTTGGGTTTCTTGGTGACTATATTATATTGATTGCCTCTCGTTCTGCTCTTCCCCACAAGTGGAAACATTTCACTCTGTCGAAACCTTAATGAGAAGAGATTCCTTTTCTATTGGAAGCCAAGAGACTCTTTTTAATATATACAACGTCCTGATTCTAGTTATAGCTTGGCTTTCTGTATTGAGAATGCTAATTAAAACAATGAGCTCTTGGGAGAGTTTGATTCAAATTTTGAAGATGAATGATCCTAATGGAATATAAAAATGTTTCCTTCTGTGTTAATGTGCCATTCTATTGGAAACAAAACCTAAACTTCTAAACTTCACCTTTGAGGCTGTGAAAGAATTCTCTCCTCAAATTACTGATAGGTGAACATCGCAACATTGTCAATCCTCTCACTGAATGCCATCTGGTGCCAGCTCATGGGGTTTATCAAGCAAGAAGCACTGGTAATTATCAAATCAGACCAAAGCTTTCAAATACAATTAAAAGCAGACAGACATTGCTTAAATATTAACATAAACCAGGGAGTAACTTCAAGAGTGAAATCTAATCTCAGCATTCATGGGCTATTTTTTACATATTTCTCAAAATTCACTTGGTTCTATGACACCTTTGGAACACCCCAGTTCTGGTGACTGCATTGTAAAAACATTTAGAATTAGAATTTACTTAACAACCTGAAACTTTCTGGACAAATAAAGACAGGCTGGCCTCCTAGTCTGTTGGGTAGTTGATTGACGAAAGCCGGGGGCACAATCTCAGCAGGAGTGAGTTGGATGACAAGGGGGAAAGGGGGCTGATAAAGGGCGCAAGAAGGATCGATCAGGATGAGGTGGCGGCCATGGCAATCCCAGGGCAGCTACCAATCCAAAGGTCCTGAGGGGAGTTGTAGTTTCGGAGGCTTTGCGGGAGTGTGGGGTCGAGGGGTGGTGATCGAAGGTATCAGGCATTGAGGTAGCAGTCCTGGGAACTTGGGAGGTGGGGATGGGAACTGAAGGCCTCGTGGGCAATATTGTGAGGGGGACGGTGGGGAGGGGAAGGGGAATGCTGCCTTATCATGAGATTTGCTCAGGCAAGCCCACTGGGTCCAGAAGGTAGGTGTAAAGGCACTCCGCTCCGGAAACTGGCAAGCATTCACCTGGATAAGATCATAAGAAATAGGATCAGGAGTAGGCCATTTGGCCCCTCGAGTCTGCTCCACCACTCGATAAGCTCATGGCTGATCTGATTGTGGTCACTTTCTTGCCTGTTCCCCAAAACCTTTAACTCCCTTGTCAATCAAAAGTCTGTAACTCAGCCTTGAATATATTCAATCGCCCAACTTCTATTGCTCTCTGTAGGAAAGAATTCCAAATATTAATGAGCCTTTGAGGAAAGAAATTCCTCCTCATCTCCATCTTAAATGGGAGACCCCTTATCTTTAAATTGTGACCCCTAGTTCTAGATTCCTCCATGAGAAGGAACATCCTCTCAGCATCTACCTTGTCAAACCCCCCTCAGAATCTTTTATGTTTCGATAAGATCACCCTTCATTCTTCTGAACTCCGAGGAGTATAGGCCCAACCTGCTCAACCATTCTTCATAAGGTGACCCCTTCATCCCAGGAATCCAGGATATAGCTGCCAGTTCTCCCAAGGCTCACAAAGCATGGCCAGCCACGGTTAAAGCGGAAAAGCAGAATATATATGATGCCCACAGCCTCATTATCATATTTAAAGTGCATTGAACAGGTTGGCCACTTGCTCACCTCAGATAAAGCTGTAAGTGGGTGGGTTGGAGGCGCATTTGGATCAGAAATCTGATTTTTAAAATTTTAACCAGTCACCTTCATCCACCTCACAATCCAACCCAAACCTGCCTTTCTTTGTTAAATTTGCCTCCACTTCTACCCACCCTCCCAAAAGTGGACAGGACCTAAAAGTGAGCCAACATACATAGGGTTGCTCTCGCCTTCTCAATGTTGTCAAGAGCAGGAGGCCCTAATAGTACTGTTGCAAACCATGCTCTTTTCTTAAAGGCAGGCTGCCTCTTAAAGGGAAGCTGTACAACACGATTGCTATAACAGAAAGTCTTAAACACCAGGACGTGGGATCTAGGCAGGCAGATGCAGTGCCAGAGGCATTAGTGGTGCATGTGGGCAAGAGGCGAGACACCATGGTCTCACTGGGTGGGGTGGGGGCATGAGACCTTCAAGGACCACCCTCAGAAGGGCAGGGGACTGGTGAACAGGGAGGTCAATTTCTGGAGCTTGGACCTGAGGATCTGGCAGTAGTGTCACAAGAGGTCTATGTGGTGGTGCGGTGCTCAAGGTCACTGGTTATATCTTCACATGACATATCCTACCCAATGCGCCACCAGCCTCTCACTATGCTCAATGCAGCATTCCCCATCACTCACACAGCAGCACTCCCTGGCACTCAGGACCCAACCTTAACATCCAAATTCTCCACTTCACCCTCATATACCTAACAATGTTGCCAGCCTCACACCCACTTCCTGCTGCCTCCCCATGCCCACAACTATTTGGCATATCACCCAAACACAGTGCACCATAATCACTGACATTCTAGCTTGTCTCTTGCAGGACAAGATGCCACACAATATAAGAGAGCAGAGCAGAACCTGGAGGGAACAATGATGCCTGCATCGCCTGAGCCCTACAGAGAAGGTTCTCCACATCATGATGCTGGCCTTAACTTGACTGGGCCACGGCATCTAAGGTGACTGAGAACACTGAAGATGACGATATGTTTCTGCCTTATGTCCCTTCTCAACTCCCAGCTCACCCTCATCTTCTATCTAGCATGATGAGCAAGCTGCGGATGATGTGAGCATGGACATCTTCCCTAACCCCCTTCTCTAACAACAACCCTTTCCCTTCTGAGTTACTGCTTTCAGACACCAAAGAATTGCCGTCTGCCCAGCCACAGAGGCCCCAGGAGGAGGAAAGCCAACAACAGCCACAGCAATGATGAAGAGGCCCATCACTTGATCTAACACTTGCAGCCACCAGTCTAGGTACTGGCACTGCATGTACCTTGGAGGCTAGTATAGAGTTGGAATTGGCAACATGGTAAGTCAACAGGAATAAGGGGGCTGCAACCAGGCCAGGGTGAAAGGATGGTTCATTTGCCAGCTCACTGGAGAGAGGTCACAGACAGGTATTGTTGCTGAGGACTCAGATGAAAAGCTCAATGGGGGGGCATACAAGGTAGTGATGAATTGGCATGAATACTGCAAAGCTGGGTGCATTGGCTGGCCTGCCAAACAGCCTCCTGTCACTGTGAATAGCATGGAGGAATCCAGCTCCAACTTGGCAGAGGGCATGATGCAGAGCTTGCCGCATCCTCTGTCTACCTATCATGATGCCAGCCCAGTGGCAATAGAGCTGCTACCCCACACATACTTGTTGCAGCCTTTGTATGCACAGGTCACCTACCACTCTGTCATCAGAGAATGGTGCAACATACTTTGGTAAATGCAGGAACTCATCAAAACACCTCCAAAAAAAAAAACTCCAGCAAATTTTCACACATATTCCAGCTGAAAGTGCTCCAAAGGTCTTGTCCAAATTTGGAATCCTGGCATCAGGTCAACCAGTTGGGACAATTTAGTGTGCTCAGGGACCTGCTTGCAAGTGCCCATTTCCTCAGATAACGCCCCATGGGGGGCAGCACATATTACAGCTGATGATTCAGCCTGTTCCTGGGAAATCCAGGTAGGTGTTTTACCTAATTGAATTTTGCACCCATTCAGTTCAAACAGCAAGATCAGCAACGTATGCTAGGCTAATAATAATCCTTCCTCTTGGCAACTCACCTTCTCTCACACTTTTGTGCACACTATATATTTATATAAAACATATGAAACAGTTGATAGGTTTCACATTTGGCTGTGAGAGCCGCCTTTAAATAAGATGAAAATAGGAATGTTCTTCTTAAAGGGAAGGAATGGATCTTCCAGGGTTGTAAAAATTAAAATGCATGCAGAGATTTTCTTTCACACATCTTCATTATATGATGTACAATTTAATCACTTGCCAGCACCTATTATTTTTTACTTAACAAATTTACATTTTTCCTTCCAGTTATTTGTTGATTCAATTGTTAGAAATAAATGAGGCAGCTCGCTCATGTTAAACATCAGGTAGCTCCAGGCAATTGTGATTTTGAAATGGCATCCTTAAATGGCTTATGATATTTTCAAGGCATCTATGTTTAACTCCATTAAGGAAAAGAAATCACATTTCCTTCAAAAATCTTAAACAGTTTACTGAGTGCTTTGTAATCCATGAAAGTGATACATTCACAGCAGAATCAAGAAAAGGAATGATGCTGTTAAAATATTGCAAGTGTGAAGAACAGCGAAAATCAATGCAAAGGTGCGTGATTAAGAGAACGGACATGTTCTTGGGTAAAATGTTATCGCAGAATTTCTTGTGTCTGCCTCAGTTCAACCTTAGCCCAGGCAAACTGTTTTTTTTTCCACACACTAAATCAATTTCTGGCACCTGACACTGATCAATGTAAAGAAGACTTTACATTCCGCCAGGTCATATACCAAAGATATTAAGAAGAGGAGAATTTGCATCAATGGGAGCCATGGGGCCACATGTGTTACTGGTGGTCTTTTTGTGCTCACCCTTCGTTAATTATGATGCAAACCTTTCATTAAGCATTTTCGAACAGACGTGTTCTAAAATAATTCTGAATTACAGAAATACAGCAAACTTTCAGGAATTTTATCAAGTATTTTATCTTTCACAGATTCTTTGTTTTTCACATATGCAGAATGCTATTTGGATCAGAGCATGTCAAACACCCATATCTATACAGACTTAATTGGGCAAAGTGAATTCAAACATTTAGTAAACACATTAAACGGTAAACACTCAAGGGTAATTCTCAGATCTAACAATGCCACATGGGTCCAACAGACAAATGATCTTTCATTGATTTGGATGTTACATTTGAATAGTCTACGTGAATGGGTAGAATGAAGAAGGTTAAGGTTGCAATGAGCCTCAGCCTGAGATAGCTGTGATGATATTGCCTCCAGCACACGATTATACTACAGACGCAAGCATTAGATATTAATCCAAAAGTGTAAAAGTGCAAACTCATGAAAACATAATCACACCACAGGAAAGCAACGGCAGTGGTCAGTTAAAAGAAAATACTACTAATTCAATAGCCTCCAATGTCAAGAACAAACAATGCGTCACTTCACAGGCACAGCATGTTAATCCATCTCATCACTGTTGTTCTTCTTGCACCATTTATCTATAACAAATGAAAACAGCTTGAGTTTTCACTGCAACAGCAACAATCAGGAGTTCATTTGAAAGAGAAGGTAATCAGAAAATCGCTTTAAAGTCGTGTATCAGGGACATAAATCATTTCCAATAGGTTCTTTATTTTAACAAATGAACATCATGGGTCAATGGAAAAGGATTTTCTTTTAAGAAATACCAGAATACTCTTATGAATATAGACCGGTACAATTATAAGGGAAGGTTATAGTTAAGTCTGTTTACACTTCTTTTGGCCAAAAAAAAAATCAGGATCTCAAATCCTTATAGACTACTTATTTACTTACACACACTCAACAGTCTTTGCATCTGCACATTAAAGCAATTCAGTTTTGTATAATACTTACACTACTAAAGTCCTCTGGGACAAACAGCACAGGTTCCTCCCATGCCACCAAGCTGCTTCCAAGAAAAAACTAAACATCAACGCTTTCCGAACAACTTCAAAATTCACCATCTTCTTCCAAGTTTCCAGTTAATATGAAGGCGTGTACAGCCAGATTATGATTCTCTGACTGTCATTCACCAATGAAGCCTCAAACAAGGCTTTTTAATATTCTTTCACAGGGTGTGGGCTTTGCTGGCTGGGCCAGCATTTATTGCCCATCCCTAGTTGCCCTTGAGAAGGTGCTCATGAGCCACCTTCTGGAACCACAGCAGTCCATGTGGGTGTAGATACACCTAAAGTGCTGTTAGGAAGGGAGTTCCAGGATTTTGACCCAGCAACAGTGAAGGAACGGCGATATATTTCCAAGTCAGGATGGTGAGTGACTTGGAGGGGAACCTCCAGGTGGTGGTGTTCCCATCTATCTGCTGCCCTCGTCCTTCTAGATGGTAGTGGTCGTGGGTTTGGAAGGTGCTGTCTAAGCAGCCTTGGTGAATTCCTGCAGTGCATATTGTAGATAATACACAGTGCTGCTACTGCGTGTTGGTGGTGGAGGGTGTGAATGTTTATGGATGTGGTGCCAATCAAGCGGACTACTTTGTCCTAGACGGTGTCAAATTTCTTGAATGTTGTTGGAGCTGCACTCATCCAGGCAAGCGGGGAGTATTCCATCACACTCCTGGCTTATGCCTTGTAAATTGTGGACAGGCTTTGGGGAGTCAGGAGGTGAGTTACTCGTCGAACGATTCCTAGCCTCTCACCTGCTCTTGTAGCCGCAGTACTTATGCGGGTAGTCCACTTCAGTTTCTGGTCAATGGTACCCCCAGGAAGTTGATAGTGGGGGATTCAGTGATGGTAATGCCATTGAACATCAAGGGGCGTTGGCCAGATTCTCTCTTGTTGGAGATAGTCATTGCCTGACAGTTTTGTGTGGTGTGAATGTTACTTGCCACTTGTCAGCCCAAGTCTGGATATTGTTCAGGTCTTGCTGCATTTGAACATGGACTGCTTCAGTATCTGAGGAGTCGGCAATGGTGCTGAACATTGTGCAATCATCAGCGAACATCCCCATGTCTGACCTTATGATTGAAGGAAGGTTATTGATGAAGCAGCTGAAGACGGTTGGGCCTAGGACACTACCCTGAGGAACTCCCGCAGTGATGCCCTGGAGCTGAGATGATTGACCTCCAACAACCACAAACATCTTGCTTTGTGCTACGTACAACTCCAACCAGCAGAGAGTTTTCCTCCTGATTCCCATTGACTTCAGTTTTGCTAGGGCTCCTTGATGCCACACTTGGTCAAATGCTGCCTTGATGTCAAGGGCCGTCACTCTCACCTCACCTCGGGAGTTCAGCTGTTTTATTCATGTTTGAATGAAGGCTGTAATGAGGTCAGGAGCTGAGGGGCCTTGGTGGAATCCAAACTGGGCATCAGAGAGCAGGTTATTGCTAAGCAAGTGCCGCTTGATAGCACTGTTGATGACCCCTTCCATTACTTTACTGATGATCAAGAGTAGACTGATGGGGTGGTAATTGGCCGGGTTGGATTTGTCCTGCTTTTTGTGTACAGGACATACCTGTTCAATTTTCCACAGAGCCAGGTAGTTGCCAGTGTTGTAGCTGTACTGGAACAGCTTGGCTACACGCACGGCAAATTCTGGAGAACAAGTCTTCAGTACTATTCCCGGGATATTGTCAGGGCCCATAGCCTTTGAAGTATCCAGTGCCTTCAGCCATTTATTGACATCACGTGAAGTGAATCGAATTGGCTGAAGACTGGCATCTGTGATGCTGGGGACCTGCGGAGGAGGCCGAGATGGATCATCCACTCGGCACTTCTGGCTGAAGACTGTTGCGAATGCTTCAGCCTTACTTTTTGCACTGCTGTGCTGGGCTCCTTCATTACAGAAGATGGGGATATTTGAGGAGCCTCCTCCACCAGTGAGTTCACAGAATCACAAAATCACATTGCAGAAGAGCCCCTCGGCCCATCGAGTCTGCACCGATACGTGAGAAACACCTGACCTACTTAATCTCATTTACCAGCACTTGGCCCATAGCCTTAAATGTTATGACATGCCAAGTGCTCATCCAGGTACTTTTTAAAGGATGTGATGCAACCCGCCTCCACCACCCTCCCAGGCAGCGCATTCCAGACCATCACCACCCTCTGGGTAAAAAAGTTTTTCCTCACATCCCCCCTAAACCTTCTGCCCCTCACCTTGAACTTATGCCCCCTCGTAACTGACCCTTCAACTAAAGGGAACAGCTGCTCCCTATCCACCCTGTCCTTGCCCCTCATAATCTTGTACACCTCGATCAGGTTGCCCCTCAGTCTTCTCTGCTCCAATGAAAACAACCCGTCTATCCAACCTCTCTTCATAAATTAAATGATTCATCCCAGACAACATCCTGGTGAACCTCCTCTGCACCCCCTCCAGTGCAATCACATCCTTCCTATAATGTGGCGACCAGAACTGCACACAGTACTCCAGCTGTGGCCTCACCGAGGTTCTATACAACTCCAACATGACCTCCCTACTTTTGTAATCTATGCCTCAATTGATAAAGGCAGGTGTCCCATATGCCTTTTTCACCATCCCACTAACATGCCCCTCTGCCTTCAGAGATCTAAGGACACACACACCAAGGTCCCTTTGTGCCTCAGAAATTCCTAGTGCCATGCCGTTCATTGAATACTTCCTTTACAAATTACTTCTTCCAAAGTGTATCACCTCACATTTTTCAGGGTTAAATTCAATTTGCCACTTATCTGCCCATTTGACCATCCCATCTATATCTTCCTGTAGCCCAAAACACTCAACCTCACTGTTAACCACACGGCCAATCTGGTACGCCACTAGACAAAGGCTTCCCGTCACTAAAGCATCCTTCTGTCTTCACCCTCTGCTTCCTACAACTAAGCCAATTTTGAATCCACCTTATCAAATTACCCTGTATCCCATGTGCCTTTGCCTTCTTTATAAGTCTCCCATGTGGGACCTTGTCAAAGACTTTGCTGAAATCCATACAAACTACATCAACTGCACTACCCTCATCTACACCCCTGGTCACCTCCTCAAAAACTTCAATCAAATTTGTTAGGCATGACCTCCCTCTGACAAAGCCATGCTGACTATCCCTGATCAAACCTTGTCTCTCCAAGTGGAGATAGATACTCTCCTTCAGAACTTTCTCCAGGCAAGGGCAATAGATTTCCTTTGTGAACCAGATGGGTTTTTACAACAATTGACAATGATTTCATGGTCATCATTAGACTTTTAATTCCAGATTTTTATTGAATTCAAATTCCACCATCTGCCCTGGTGGGATTCAAACCCAAGTCCTGCAGAACTTTACCCTGAGTCTCTGGATTACCAGTCCAGCAACAATACCACTACACCATCAGCTATTGATGGTAAATTAAAATCACTATGATGCTAGCAAAGTCTGTCCTGAAAACACGAGTAAAACATCAATAGTATTCTTTTGGATACTTTGCCAGATATCATTCAACCCAAATGACAGGCCTCTTCCACCGAAGTAATAATAAGCAATGCTTACCAAAAGTAGAAACTGGGTCATTCCTTAACATTGACAAACTTGGTGACCAGAAAAACACCACCAAAAAGGAAAAGGCAAGATACTGTTAAGCCTGTCCAGGCAATGTGGGGCCTGACCAATCTGTGCTATTTCAATAATAGTCAACAAATATTCAATAAATAATTCAGTAAGTCAGTTCAGAGGAGGCTTACTGGACGAATACCAGGAATGGACTGGTTGTCTTATGAGGAAAGGTTGGGCAGGTTAGATGTTTAGAAGGGTAAGAGGTGACTTGATCGAAACCTTTCAAATCCTGAGGGGTCTTTACAGGGTGGATGTGGAGAGGATGTTTCCCCTTGTGCGAGAATCTAGAACTAGGGGTCACAGTTTCAAAATAAGGAGTCGCTCATTTAAGACAGAAATGAGGAGAATTGTTTTCTCTCAGAGGGTAATGAGTCTTTGGAACTCTCTTCCTCAAAAGGCCGTGGAAGTAGGGTCTTTAAATATTTTTAAGGCAGAACTAGATAGATTCTTGATTAACAAGGGAGTGAAAGGTTATTGGGGTAGGCAGGGGGTTATAATCAGATCAGCCACAATCTTATTGAATGGCGGTGCAGCATGAAGGACTGAGTGGCCTACTCCTGTTCCTATTCCTTATGTTCAACGTACTCATGCAATTTAAATTAGTGACTGATTCAGTGAATATATTGATGCATGAAGTGTACATTGCATATTGTAGGTTTTCTATTGATGAGAATAGCTTTAACTGCAGAATTATCTACTTACACCTCCTTATTATTGCTCGACTCCACCCCTGCCTTAACTCATCTGCTGCTGAAACCCTCTTCCTTACCTTTGCTACATCCAGGTTCAACTATTGTATTGCATACCTAGCCAGCCTCCCATCTTCTACCCTCCATAAAGTTGTCATTCCAAAACTCTGTTGCTGTATTGGAACTTGCATCAAGTCCCATTCACTCATCATCCTGTGCTCGCTGAACTCCACTGGCTCCCAGCCTGGCAAACACTCAATTTTGAAAGTTTCCTTCTTGTGCTGAGATCCATTCATTGGTCTCTCCCTTTCCTATCTCTATAATCTCCTCCAGCCCTACAACCCTCCGAGATCTTTGCAGACCTCCTAATCTGGCCTCTTGCGCATTGCCATTTTTCATCACTCTCTCATGGGCGGCCATGTCTTCAGCTGCCTTGGTTTTTTAAGCTCTGGAATTCCCTCCCGAAACCTTTTGATCCTTTAAGTCTTTTCTTAAATTCAACCTCTTTGACAAAACGTTTGGTCATCTTTCCTAATACCACAATCAGTGCTTTGATAATGATCCTGTGAAGCACTTTGGAACCTTTTCACTATGGTCAAGGCACTAGATGGGTGCAAGCAGTTGCCATAGGAATAAAGAGAATTTTATGGCCAGAATCTTCGGGTCGGCGTGTGGGGGTGGGCCCTGCTCGCCGACGCGTAAAATGGCCGCAGTGATGTCGGGCGTGCATCCCGACATTTCAGCATATCATTCCGATTTTCAGTTCGGCGGGCGTGCACCAGAGTCGGCTGCGCACCCGCCGAACTGTCAAGGGCCTATTGAGGTCATTTAAAAAATAATTAAGAGAATTAATGAAGCTGCCCATCCAACCATAAGGCTGATGGACAGGCGAAGAGCCCAGGTGGGTGGGATGAGGTTTCATGAAGGATTTATAAATCAAATAAATTTTTAATTAAAATTCATTAACTGTCACATGAGGGGACATGCCTGAAAATGTTTTTTCTCTTTATTTAAATTTTGCATAATGAAATTAAACTCCCTGAGGCACGGAGCTACTTCAGGGAGATTTCTGTGCTCTTTCGCAAGCATAAGGTGAAGGGTTAAAACTCAGTGCAGAGAGATATTGAGGATCATAATGCAGTTCAAGATCACTGTTCTCCAGACACTGCATCTACCCTCTGCTACAAAGAGCTGACCTTGTGCAATAATGCAAGCTCAGCTTATTTACATAATATTGTGACAGCAATAGCCCACTTGGTAGCGCTCTCACCTTTGAGTCTGAAGGTCGTGGATTCAAGTCCCACAGCAGGACATGAGCACAAACACACAGGCTGACAATCTAGTACAGTACTGAGGGAGTGCTGCACTGCCGGAGGTGCCACCTTTTGGATGTACCATTAAACCATCTGCCTCCTTGGGTGGAAGATCCCACGGCACTATTTCAAAGAAGTGCGGGGCAGTTAGTCAAGATGTGCTGCCAAAATTTACCCCCAAGTCATAAAAAAAATTAACTGGTCATTATCAAATTGGCTGCCATAATTCCCACATGACAACAACGAGGACATTTCAAAAGTACATAACTGGTTGTAAAGCACTTTGACCTGTCCAGTGGTCATGAAAGATGCTATATAAATGAAAGCTTTTCTTTCTTTTGTAATGCTCCCAGCACAAAGCCTACAACACACTGGGAGCACACAGGGGCCAAGGTCCCCGGTAAGAAGTGCAGCATTTCCTAAAGTGGTGCTTCTCACTTTTGCGTGTAAGACATTTGTTGGAACAAGTTCCAAAACATGAACTGCTCCTTTCACAAATGCTGCTTAGAAGCTGCTGATTCGGGAGTTTCATGAAAGAAGACTCATCCTTTTGGGGACTGAAATATCGGAGCAGTTTTCACAGGCATAACAAAGACTCAACACTGTCACATCCATTGAACCTGAGAGCAGGTAATGACTTACTTTGCTAACAAGATGCTAACAGCACTGCTGTTCATGTCGTAGTTCATTGTGCAAATGTTAACTTACAATGTGGCTCAACAGCACTTTCTGTTTAATTCCAATTAAAAGCCCATCTTGTCTGGATGCAGATTTAAAATGGAAATCAAGCACTTCAACAACATTCCTGCTATTCAATGTTCTGCTCCCACATATACCCAGAGTTTCCACTAGCAGGGAAATCCCAGGTGTCAGCTTGGATGACAGAGAGATCCGTTGGGGTGATACCATGGCCGGAATCTTCAGGAGGTGTTAGGGGTCTTGGCCACCAGCAGAGAGTCAGTGAGAGCCTCGCATTGCCTCTTTTAGGGAAGACCTGCCACATTTTGTGCCATTCAGGCATTTAACAGGCCAGGATCAGGCCATCCCCCCATGATCAAGGACTCCCAGAGCGGAAGTTCCACCTGCCGAAAGCTGATGACCAATCAGAGGCTCTGTTGAATGGCAGCACCCACTAGGGAGGCAGTGGTTGCTGCCAGTACAATAT
Source organism: Carcharodon carcharias (assembly GCF_017639515.1). Classification (NCBI taxonomy): domain Eukaryota; kingdom Metazoa; phylum Chordata; class Chondrichthyes; order Lamniformes; family Lamnidae; genus Carcharodon; species Carcharodon carcharias. The sequence goes on from NC_054476.1 coordinate 18,656,824, forward strand.
CCATTTGAGGCCTAGGATCACCATGGGCCCAGGCACAGGTAAGTGATGACATGAGGGGGTTGTCGCAGGGAAAGGAGGGAGGTGTTTGGCAGCAAGTTTAGGATGGTTCTCAGGGACCGCCCCTCCCCCCACCTTCCCAGTACCAGGTCCTTCTACCCGACACTGAGTGCCTTTGAACGAGGGACACCTCCTGGGAGCCTGCACGAGTTTGCTCCCACAAGGTGCCGCTGGCTAAATACCAGCATTAATTGCCCATTTAAAGGGTCTCAATTGGCGGCGAGGTGGGAAAGCCATCCCTGGGCCTTCCCACCATGGATTCAATCAGGGTGGAGGCAGGAAGGTAGCAGGGTCCCCACCTGCCATCCACCCACCTGATTAAATGCCCTCTGCCACAAAACCTGCCTCCGGGGAGGCCCACATCAACAGCATTGAGACAATGGACTCAAATGACTGAAGACATATCTGACTGGGTAAAACTCAGACAGCCACCGCCTCAATACACCTATTGTTGCAGGAATTTGCACTGGCACAGCGCTTATTCTGCACCACTTCTGAAAATTGCCTCGCAGCTCTGACACATTTCTCTGAACACTATTTAAGTTATTTCAATTTGCAGTCAATCCCTGGCTTGCATGAAAATGGATGAAAAGTTTTAGGCTGTGAAATTCAATAATCCCACCACATGCTTTCAATGCAGGCAGAACACCAACTTCATGCTGCCACAGGTTTAAGTTATTTTATTGCACAGCCATTGTCAAGTGTGCTGCTGAGTGGCTACACACCTGAGTAGGGTGCACAAAACCGTGAATGGCTAGCATGAGTTCAAGCCAGCCTGCGCTAAGTAAAACCCTCAAAGATGACAGAATGCCCCATAACTAAACCTCCTCTTACATCTCACTTCTTCCTCATCCTACAATTTCTTCTGATTTGCCAGTTGCAGATGTTGCTTTCCCTCCCTCCCTTCACCATAACCCTCCCCTTGTGGCTTTCTTCTTTCAGATACTCACAAACTACAAGCTGCCCAGGCAGTGCTGGGAGGAGAAGGAGGTGGAGAAGCAGGAAGATAATGATGAAGAAGGAGCAGCATCACTCTCTCTTATACTCGCAGCTACTAATTCAGATATTGGCACAGTGTGTATTTTAGAGTATAGCTCTGAGGCAGGATCTGTATGCGGTGAGACACTGGGCACGAGTGGCCAGCAGCCAGGGCAGGGGATAAGTGTAGCACAGGTACCATAAGTTCAGAGATTGTGCATGAGTTCTGCTGCAGAGGATTCGGCTGATTCAGGTGAGGGCTCCAATGGGGTACCCTACTGAAGCAGGCTGATGGGTATGCATGATGAAATGCTTGCTACATTGTCAGACCTGCCAGAAAGCCTGCAGTCAATGGTAAGGAGCATGGAGGAGCTTGGTACCAACTTGGCACAGGGATTTCAACAGACCTTGAAGCCTTTCCAGAAGTGGCCAGCTCCATTAGCGCATCTGCAGTCCCAACCAAGGTGCGGCATCTGATGGTCAATATCTCAGCTTCCACTGTAGCACAAGCAGGGGCCAACCAACATCTGGCTTCTGAGATGGAAGCTCAAACTGAAACCATGCAAACTCAGATTGCGGTCAACATGGCGGGTGATGCCGATGCTCAAAGGGGATTGCTGAGTATCACATCTGTGCAGCCATCTCTCCTCCAGCACATTACTAGGATTGCTGAGGCACTGCCCTGGGGAAGTGGCAGCGGCACTGTGCAGAAGAAGCCTGCTGTCAGGAAGACATAATTTGCCCTCCCACCACTACCACTCCACCAGTTCCCTTCCTGTTGCCTGTCAGCCAGCCATTCCAGACTGTTGCCATCCAGGCCAAGGTGCTGCAGTCAGAAGCCTCAAGGCCTAAAGCTGATCGAGGTCATCCACAGTCTTCCTCAGTGAAAGTCAGCAGCCGTCTGCCAACCATGTTGCAGCCACTGGGGTAACACTGGGTAGGTGCATAGGGCAGGCAGGATCACATTAAGAGTGGTTTGTATACAATATAGCATTGTTTTATTCATTAGTTTAGTTTGGAATATTTATTTTGTGGTGGCTTTTATGTTTCTATTGTGGCCAAGTGGACAGTGTGATGGTCAGTGTCAGCTAAGGAGTGGGTCTGTCGGTGAAAGGGAAATTAGAATTGCGTTTACTGTTATCGTAGTCAGATGAGTTGATCATAGACAGCCCATCCAGAACGGGACTGTGTTGGTTCCCTCTTCCCTTCCTCCTCTCCTTTTCCTCCTCCTCAGCTGATCATTCTATAGCTGATGGCAAGGGCTGTGCCCTCATGATGGCATGGCTATTCAATACACAGGTGACCACCTCAAACCTTGGCACGCGGTCTGCCATGTACTGCAGGGCACCTCTGGAGCAATCCAGACAGCAGAAGCATTGGTTAAGCTTTCCGAATGGCTCAGGTGCAGATGGCACAGCACACTGCCGCAGAATGAAAGCATTGTAACTGCTACCAGGGTGCCAAGCACTGACCTGTATGATATACTATGTATAGTCACACAACAGCTAGGCATCGAAGGAGTGGGGTAGGCGATGCCGCCAGCCTCCCATCCCCACCCCGATTAAGTACATAGCGAGAAGACCTATGAACGGCCTTCCTGTCCCTCTGCAAATTGAGGCCATTAAGTTGCCAGTTAATGCCCACTTAGGGGCCTCATCGCGCCACTGCAGGTATTAACCTAGCGGTGGGCAATGGCGCTTGCCATGTGGGCTGCACAACAAGCAAAACCCTAAGGGGTTGCCTGCGGGCTCCCAGCTGCGGAGCCTCATTCAAAGGTACTCAGTGTCTGCTTCAGGGACCCGACATCAGGAAGGGGGGACTCACTAAGGGCCACCCCACCTGCCCTTACTGCTGACCGCCCTCCCCACTTTGCCCAGGAGCCCCTCCCATCATCACTCACCCATGGCCTGGGATCCAGCGACTATCCTAGACCTCGGGTGGGTGCTGTGCCAGCTGCAGCCACCACATGCCCAGTGGCACTGTCGTTCAATAGAGCTGCCAACCTCTGATTGATTGCCAGCAGCTCTCGACAGGCAGGACATCTGCCCCCAGGATCCTTCCCAGAATGAGGCAATGCAGAGTTCTCACTAGGTCACCAGCTGGCGGCTGATACTCCCCCTTGCCTCTATAAGATTCCACCCAATGTTCCTTGCTGAGGTTCAAGTCGGAGAATTGCTCCCCAAACACCCTGGTCAGATATGGTCTCCTACTGAGAGCCCTTCTTCCCTTCCTCTTCCCCCTCCATTAACCAACAGCTTGTTCTGCTCTGTGTTACCTCTGCGAATTCCCCCATCATGCTGTCGGCCAAAGGAATGGATAGGGCTGCAATATGTCTGGGAGCAATTGGTTTGTACATTATCCTTAGAAATCATGACTGAGTCCAGCAACCTGTGCCACATCATTCCCTGGAGACCTCAGCAACTTTAAACATTTCTGGAAACTATCAAACAATTAGACAATAGCAGCATGAGCCAGTGGAAATCAATTAGCAACGAATGTTGCGAGGGGCCCAGATAAAGTGGATGGGGAGGGTCCATTTACTTTAGCAGAGACATCAGTGACTAGGGCGCATAGATTTAAAGTGATTGGCAGAAAGATTAGAGGGGGGATGAGGGAAAACTTTTTTCACCCAGAGGGTTGTGGGGGGTCTGGAACTCACTGCCTAAGAGGGTAGTCAAGGCAGAAACCCTCAACTCATTTTAAAGGTGTCTGGATATGCACCTGAAGTGTCGTAACCTGCAGGGCTACGGACCAAATACTGGAAAGTGGAATTAGGCTGGGTGGCTCATTTTTTGACCAGCATAGACATGATGGGCCAAGTGACCTCTTTATATGCCTTCTATGATTATAAGATTTAATAACCTGAAACAAGTTGATGCTGCCTTTAAATAAGGCTGGTGGGCAGGTGAGGGGAGCAGGGGAGGTGGTTGGGGGTGGGGTGCGGCTGCTGGTAGTGGGGGCTCCCTTCATGCTATTGAACACATGCTCAGCTCTTGGTATTTAACAGAGAGTGGTATCTGGAGCACTGAGCTCCAAATTATCAGCACTGATGTTAAATCAGCATTACACACTAATTGACATCACAATCTGCCTACCTTGCACACTTCCAGCAGACACATGCTTTGTGCACTCATGCCTTCACCAAAAATAGAATTTAAACGTAGGGAAGTTATGCTGAACCTGCATCAAATTTTGGTTAGAGCACATTTTAGAATACTGCATACAGTTCTGGTCATCGTATTATAAAAAGTATACAGGGACACAGGAGAGGGTGCAGAGAAGATCTACGAGGATAATGCATGGGTATACATATCACGAAAGGGTCGACAGTCTGGGTCTCTTTTCTCTTGAAAAAAGGCCGAGTAGTGACCTAATAGAGGTCTTCAAATTTCTGAAAGGTTTTGACGTAGTGGATACAGAGAGAATGGGAGGAAGCATCCCAGCTTTGCACAAAGTGCAGGAGCAGGTGGGAAAATACTTGTTTTACCTGCTGGCCGCAATGGTGTATCATCCCATTCCAGCCTCATTAAGTATGCAGCCACTGGAAACACGCCATCTCGCTGGTGGACAGCCTCTGATTTGTCTGCTGCACTGTTACCTCGCAGGGCATCATATTTAAACTGCACTCGCATGCATACTTCCCAATGCTTGCAGCCCAGGACTGCTCAGGTGAAGACAGGGCCATTAAAGCCAAGAAGAGGCCCACCGCTGCACAGAAGAGGTCAGCCATCCAGTGCAGAAAACAGATGAATGATCTCATCCATGCCGTCAGTTCAGGTAACCATCTCATCACCCTAAACTCACACACTCACAAGCCCATCACACATTCACTAGGATCTCATTCACTGCCAGCTTAAGGGACATTACCACTCTCACACATACCCTCACATCTCCATCTGGTCTCATCTCCTCTGACGACTGCATCCTGAGCCCTCACCATTTTGAGGCCACTTGCACAAATCAATATATGCCCCTACACACACCCTGTGATAACCCCCTTCCCCAGTAAGGCCCCCGCCCTGCAGCCTCTTTCCTTGCCTAAAGCCACTCCTTCCCCTTCCCCAAGCAAGCCCTAGCCCTGTAGCCTTTGAAAAGCCACCCCCTCCTTACAACTGGTCTGGTGGGTAGAGATCTGCCCATGAGCCCCCACTAGAGGTGGTGTGGTGCTGCCTGCAAAGCCTGGCATTGATGATCACGAGTGCTGCCTGAAACAAGTTAGGCAAACAAACCTCATAGTCCCGAGTGAAGTGTAGCTCACCAGGTGCACGTCGCTTATGTACAGTTGTGAAACATGTCACTGTGTCCAAATGATCCAGTATGGGGAATGATTCTGGTAAGCAGGGCTTCTAATGAGATGCTAAATATTGAAATAAGGTTCCCGACATGTGGTGGCGAGAAACAAGGCCGGCCATTGACCAATGGAGCAGACAATCACAAACTGGTTTCACGACAGTGTGAAACTGGTTTTTGGCCTCCTCACCATATTGGCCCCCCACCCCTCAACGCCAATGGGGCCAGAAAATTCCGGCCAATGGGGAGCAGCATAAACTAGAAAGCCATATAAGGAGTCACCAAGAAATCCAAAAGGGAATTCAGAAAAAAACTTCTTCACCCAAAGAATGGGTGAGAATGTGGACCTCACTACTTTGCAGAATAGCTGAGGCTCAATTAAGTGGAGCATAAGCAACAGTATAGACTCGTTGAGGTGAATGGTCTGTCTCTGTGCTCTATATCCTATATGTAATCCTATATAAAATGGCATCCAAAAGGTCTAGCAAATGAAATGTCTGCTCGTGCCACAGAGGCTATTTTGAAAGCAATGTCACTCATCGCACCAAAAATTCAAGTTTTACGTTGCTGAATTTCACAGCCTTGATCTCTGTTTAAAGCAGAGTGGGTAAGTTAACTGACAATTGTGAGGGTGCTGTGGGACACTTAGGACTTTAATACTTGAAGTCAGAAGTCATATTCATCATAAATCACACAGGGAATACACATTATATAATGAAATGTATTCGGCTTTCAGGGCACGATACATGATTTGTAAGAAAATGCATCTGAATTTCATATAATGGTCTGTGCATACACCATATAATGAGGTTATATGCATGGCATAACCCATGTACTGAGTCACAGATATTGAATGTAAGTTTTTCACACACAGGAAAGCCACTATGCCTCTAAGTATGAATGAATGCTTTGTCAAAATTGATAACTATGCTTAAGATTTTATCTTTGTGAATAAAACTCCATTTTATGTTCAGAATAGCTTATGTAGAAATGTTATTAAGCTTCACACATAGATGCATTTAGGGGAATCTAGCCAAATACAAGGGAGAAAAATACAAGGCTAGATTTTAACTCCTGAGCAGGAAGCTGATCACCCTCCCACACCGTAGTCTCCATGGAAAGCCACCTCTGACATTAACAGCAGGGCCTTCTAGCTATCCGAAAAGGCATAGAATGACCTTATTCATAAGATAGACAGATGCTTGGACAAATTAACAGCACTATCACGAGTGGTTGTCAGCAGAGATGTGTTTAGGGGAATTAAGAATTGCGGAAACCATCCCGGACATCAGGATGTTGGACTCTCAGCAAATGCCTTTGGGCAACAGTACTGGCCTTTGTATACTGGCTCCATTTAATTTGAATCCATGAGGAGCTCTGTGCAAACAAGGTGTGCATGTTTGAAATAAGTCTACATCCAACATTTTGAGCAAACAGTGGGGCAAGATTATTAGCAAAAGCTTCTTCAATCTAAAGTTTAGAAAATGCCAGTCATTGTGGTATGTGCTAATGGTGTTCCAGTGAAAGGCAAAAGCTCAAAATGCACTTCCTAACGCAAGCTCTGGGAGTCCCAAGTTACAAAATGGCAAAAGATAAAAAGGCCACTTTTGGTCCATTAGAAGGAAGATTGTAGGCCAACCCCTGCAAAGATGTTGCAGCAATTCATATAGCTGCCTGAGTTGGTGTTCCAGCCATCTAGTCTGCTGCTTGATGCCCCATGTTTCTCCTCCTCCATGTAAAGCATTTCTAACGATGAACTGATAGCGCAAATAGAAATAAATAAGTACAATCTGATAGCCATTACAGAGGCACGGCTGCAGGATAACATAGATTGGGACCTGAATATCGAAAGATACGTGGCATTTAGGAAGGACAGGAAGCTAGGAAAAGGTGCAGGGGTGACTCTGTTAATTAATGGTGATTAGCACAATAGAGAGGGATGACCTAAGTTCAGGAAACCAGGATGTAGAAACGGTTTGGATAGAGGTGAGAAAAGTTAAAGGCAAGAGGTCACTTGTGGGAGCAGTGTACAATCCCCCTAACAACAGCTGTACTGTAGGACAGGTTATAAAAGGAAGAAATAATGGGAGCTTGTCAGAAAAGTACAGCAATAATCCCAGGGATTTTAATCTGCAGATAGACTGGAAAAATCAGATGGACAAAGGTAGCCTAGATGAGGAGTTCATAGAATGTTTTCGGGATCATTTTGGAGCTGTTATGATGTGGCAGATGTATGCCAGACGGACCCAATCCATAAGGGAAACTTAGTCGTGCTATAAAAACATTTTTGCAATTTATATTTACTATGAGAAGATATGTGCACTGAATTCAGAATTATTAAGTCCATCAAGACCTTTAGAGATTTTAAAAATTGAATTAAAATATTTATTAAGAAAATAAAACATTTCAAGCACGTACATAAGACTGCAATTGCTTGCTATGATAATAACTCCTAAAATTCCTTATAAACCTGACTCCCAGTTACACCCCCTTTAAGGCAACAGTCCAAAATAGATGTTAGATTTAAAACAGAACCAGCAAGTTAACACCAAACCCACTTGACAGTGGAATTTCAAATGGCTTTTCCCCAATTTCAGTTTTGTTATATAAGAGACTTATGCATACATGGCTGGAGGCTTCAATAACGCTTTTCACACACTCTTGTTAGATCTTACATTGCCTTCTGACACATAGCCTTCTGACACATAGCCTTTCATTCTCCTTTATATGTTATTTATATATATATATAAATATCTAATTTCTATTGTTCCAACTGTCTTTGAAACTGTATCTTCCTCATAATATAAAAACTTGCATGTTGCCAATAATGTCAGTAACCTTTGGAAAAAATAAACACACTCTTAACCTTACCTACCTGGCTATTTGTAAACAGACTAAGATCCCTTTAAAATCTAAATCTCCTCATTTTTCTAAAAATGCAAATTCCCTTCACACCTTACATGCTAAGCCAGCATCCATGTTTACTCATTAGCATGTGAAGGACCTAGCTTCTTTTGATGATTTTAAGCTTGCAGTCTACTTGTCTCCAAATGTAATTAAATCGCACTGACAGACCCAACTATACTTACCCCATAAAACTACTTCACAATAAACCAGAAAATTATTATGAACATTCTTATACTTTCATTACAGGAACAGCATGTTGTGGAACAACCAGTGAGCAGGCTATACTAGACCTGGTACTGTACAACAAGATGGGATTAATTGATAAACTTGTAGTGAATGCACCCCTCCCCCCACCCCCAGGTAGCAGCGATCATAATACAATTGAATTTTACATTCAGTTTGAGGGAGAGAAGAGTGGGTCCAAGAGTAGTATTTTAAACTTAAATAAGGGCAATTATGAGGGCACGAAAGCAGAGCTAGCTAGAGTGAACTGGCAAATGAGGTTAAGGGATAGGTATAAAAACAAAAAACTGTGGATGCTGGAAATCCAAAACAAAAACAGAATTACCTGGAAAAACTCAGTAGGTCTGGCAGCATCGGCGGAGAAGAAAAGAGTTGACGTTTCGAGTCCTCATGACCCTTCGACAGAACTAGGTGAATAAGGAAGGGGTGAAATATTTGCTGAGTTTTTCCAGGTAATTCTGTTTTTGTTTTTGTTGTGAAATATTTCACCCCTTCCTTATTCACCTAGTTCTGTCGAAGGGTCATGAGGACTCGAAACGTCAACTCTTTTCTTCTCCGCCGATGCTGCCAGACCTGCTGAGTTTTTCCAGGTAATTCTGTTTTTGTTAAGGGATAGGTACATAGAGATGCAGTGGCAGACTTTTAAAAGGATATTTCAGAATACACAGAATAGATACATTCCAATGAGAAACAAAACTTCCAAGGGGAGGACCCACCATTTGTGGTTAACTAAAAAAAGTTAAAGACAGCACTAAACTTAAAAAAAGCATATAACTGCACAAAGATGGGTGGCAGGTCAGAAGATTGGACAGAATATAAAGAACAGCAAAGAATGACAAAAAGATTAACAAAGAGGGAAAAATTAGAGCACGAGAGAAAGCTAGATGAAAAGTTAAGATGGATAGTAAGAGTTTCTATAGACATTTAAATAAGGAGTTAACAAAATGCACATTGATCCTATAGAAAGTTTGGGGAATTAATAAATAAAATTACGGAGAAGGCAGATGAATTGAACAGGTAATTTGCATCGGTCTTCAATGAAGGTGATACAAGAAACATCCCAGAAAAAGCTATAAATCAGGAAATAGAAGGGAGGGAGGAACTCAGGATAATTACAATCACCAGAGAAGTAGTACGAAGAAAATTGCTGGAGCTGCGGGCTGGCAAATTTCTGGGTCCTGATGGGCATCATCCTAGAGTCTTGAAAGAAGTGGCTAGTTGGTCGGCATTAGTTTTAATTTTCCAAAATTTCGTAGATTCAGGGAAGGTTCTATTAGATTGGAAAATAGCAAATGTAATTCCTTTATTCAAAAAGGGCAGGAGACAGAAAGCAGGAAACTACAGGTGAGTTAGCTTAACATCTGTCATAGAGAAAATATTAGAAACTATTATTAAAGATGTTTTAGCAGGGCACTTATAAAAGTTTAAGGCAATCAGGCAAAGTCAATTTGTTTTGTGAAAGGGAAATCATGTTTAACCTAGTTATTAGAGTTCTTTGAAGGAGTCATATGTGCTGTGAATAAAGGGGAGCCGGTGGATGTACTGTACTTAGATTTCCAGTAGGCATTTGATAAAGTGCCACATCAAAGATTATTGCGGAAAATAAAAGTTCATGCAATAGGGGGTAACATTTTGTCATGGATAGAAGATTGACAAGCTAACAGGAAATGGAGAGTAGCCATAAATGGGTCTTTTTCTGGCTGGCGAGATGTATAGAGTGGTGTGGCACAGGGATCAGTGTTGGGACCTCAGCTTTTTATGATTTATATAAATGAACTGGATGAAGGGACAGATGGTATGGTTGCTAAATTTGCTAATGACACTAATATAGGTAGGAAAGTAAATTGTGAAAAGGATGTAAGGAGGCTACAAAGTGTCATAGATACATTAAGTGAATAGGTGAAGATCTGGCAAATGGAGTATAATGTAGACAAATGTGAAATTGTCCATTTTGTTAGGAAGAATAAAGTATATTATCTAAATGGTGAGAGATTGCAGAGCTCTGAACTTCAGAGGGATCTGTGTCCTAGTGCATGAATCACAAAAGGCAAGTATGCAGGTACAGCAAGCAATCAGGAAAGCTAATAGAATGTTAACATTTATTGAGAGAGGAATTGACTACAACAATAGTAAGGAGGTTATGCTTCCGTTCTACAGGTCTCTGGTGAGACCACGCCTGGAGGACTGTGCACAGTATTGGTCTCCTTATTTAATGTAAATGCATTAGAAGCAGTTCAGAGAAGGTTTACTGGACTAATGCCAGGAATGGGCGGGATGTCTTAGGAGGAAATGTTGGACATGTTAGGTTTGTATCTACTGGAGTTTAGAAGAGTAAGAGGTGACTTGATGAAACCTTTAAGATCCTGAGGGGTCTTGACAGAGTGGATGTGGAGAAGATGTTTCCTCTTGTGGGAGAATCCAGAACTAGGGGTCATGTTTTAAAAATAAGGGCACTCATTTTAGACAGAGAAAAGGAGAATTTTTTTCTCTCAGAGGGTAGTGAGTCTTTGGAACTCTCTTCTTCAAAAGTTAGTGGAAGCAAAGTCTTTGAATATTTTTAAAGCAGAGCTAGATAGATTCTTGATTAACATCAGGGTGAAAGGTTATCGGGGGGTAGGTGGGAGGTTATAATCAGATCAGCCATGATCTTATTGAATGGCAGAGCAGGCTTGAAGGGCTGAGTGGCTTACACCTGCTCCCAGCTTGTGTCTTCATATGTTCATATGCCTGTCTGCATGTGAGGCCCATATAGAAACACAACTTGTTGTATCTGCCCCTGGAGTTTTACCAATGTTTTAATGATTGCATTATAATTAAATCCATTGGTTTATGGTAACTGGATAAGTCAAGTTCTATTTTTATTATGTGACATTGCAGGGATTTACCAGTATTTTAAGGATCATATTCCAAGATTCCATCCATTTCTCCATGAGAACAAGTAGCCTGGATACTCTCTGGAAATGGGGCAGCCAATTGGAAGAGCTACTGTTATTAATGTCAAAGTTGCCACTTTAGCAAGTATTATACAAGGATATTCTTTTGAGACCCAGATTGTTTTAACAGAAATAGATGTCTCTTAACAACCCATTAATCACTAAAGAACCCAGCAAGATTATTCTAAAATACCCGATCCTATCAGCATGCACCTTTTTCCATCCCCCATGCTTTCACTCTAACTGGCCTATTTTTATCTGAAAGTGTCAATGCCCAGCCAAGCTCTGTCCTTCCACCGTTCTCCAAATGATATTGACTAATTCTGCCTTTCAATTCCACACAGATGATATCTCCAAATGATAAATTATTGCAGGCTGGCCATTCAATTGATCTGCAGTGTCTCTGCTCCAGGATGCTTTTCCACACTGGCATTCTGATGGACCTGCTCAGAGTTTATAAAGTGCTAGCATTTTAAGATTTTATCTTATTATTATTACAAAGGATGAATGCCAGAGCCCCAAGATTTGGAAGATTCACATATCACTCCTTTGAGTCTGAGTTTCTACATTAGTGTAGAAAGTTATAAGCAGCAGTATAGCACGCACGCACCCACAAGTACAAGAAAAAAAATGTGCATTTATATAGTGTCTTTAACGTAGAATTGCATCCCAATGCGATTCAAGAGGCCTCTATCCATATCAAACAATTAAAATTCATCCTCACATCCAGTAGTCTATTTGGGATTTTAAGAAAAATTAAATTGCTAAGAATATAGTCAAACTGTATCTTAAAAGAAAAAAGGGGTACATTGAAGCCCTGGAAGTGATACAGATGATAACCACCCTCATCCATACTAACAAAGGAAAAAATAGATACTGCTGAAACTTAAACATGAACGCTGAAAGTAAATGACCAAGAGAGGATGACATTATAAAGAAAAAGTAAATTCAGGCCCTTACACTAAATGAGAGGGCAGGGGGGCACAGGCTTAAATAGGTGAAAGGTAAATTTGGAACTGATATTCATCACCCAATCAGGGAGCATATGTAGAATAGATTTCTGGGTAATTTAGCACAGGCAAACAAAAAATTAAATGTTTAAGAAATAATTCATGAGGACATTGGGTGGGATTTTCCGTGCCAGCTGGTAATCAGGTGTGTTTGGTGGTGTGAGCAGACTATATGGCGAGAAGGCCAAAAATTGGTTTAACGATGTCATGAAACCGGTTTGCAATCATCCACCCTGCCTATCAACAGCATTTCTTACTGACAGATGTGGGGAACTTCATTATAATACGTCTGCATATCATTATAAGCCCAGCTCACTGGAATCGTCCCACTACGCTGGATCTTCCAAGCACATGATCGCACGCTGACGTGTTTCACAATTGCACATAAGCGACGGGCACCTGGCGAGCTGCACTTCACTCAGGACTTCGAGGTTTGTTTGCCTACTTTGCTTCGGGCAGCACTTGTGGTGATCAGCACCAGGCTTTGCAGAGAGCACCACATCACTTTTAGAGGGGGCTGATGGGCAGGTCTCTGCCTACCAGACCATCCGCAAGTTGGGGGTGGTTTTTTAATGGCTGCAGGGAAGGGGGAGGAGTGGCCTTAGGCAAAGGAAGAGGCTGCATGGTTAGAGCTGTACTGGTGAAGGGAGGGGGGGGTATCCCAGGGTTTGTGGGGGGGCACAAGTTGATCTCTGCAAGTGGTCTCAAGATGGTGAGGGCTGAGGAAGCAGTCTCCAGAGAAGATGAGGCCAGATGGAGATGCGAGGGTGTGTATGAGAGAGTGAGCGGTGATGTCCCTTGAGCTGGCAGTGAGTGAGATGCCAGTGAACATGTGATGGGCTTCAGTGTGTGAATTTGAGGAATGAGATGGTCGCCTTTCCCTGGTGGCACGGATGAGATCATTCATCCTCTTTGTGCATTGGATGGTCAATCTCTTCTGTGTAGCATTTGCACTGATCACCACTGCCAATGCCTGCCGAACTGCAGAAGTGAAATTGCTGGACCTCCTGCAGCAAAAGCAGGGGTTGAGGACACAATGGTGAGCCTCCATGGCATACAAAAGGCATTCCAGGGATGCATCACTAAACCAGGGAGGGGGCTGCAGTTTTCTTGCCGTTTGGGGCCATGTCTTCTGTGCAGCAGCCCCAGGCTGGAAGCACTGAAGGGTGTACACACAGCTGCACTTTAAATATGGCACTCGGCATGAGGAAGTGACAAGGTGGCAGAGTGGTGGGCAAATGAGAGTCCACCCACCATCGAAAGAGCATATTTCCCAGGAATGCATGATTAATGAAGCAGGATTGGGACAATAGGGCGTGAAAAGCTGCCATTGCGGCCGACGGGTAAAATGCTCTTTTTCCTGCTAACGCTATGATTCCACCCATTAATTTTCTTTCTGGATCTATAATCTAAGATAGACTAAATGGCGTTGCCTGTCCTTTTATTTATATATATTATGTATTATATATATATCTGATCAGATAATAACCAACATACAACTGAACAATTTGAACCTATTCCAGTCACTGCTTGCAATTTCATGACCCTTAATATAAGCATTCACTTGTTCTGGCTTATTATCAGAGCTAATATCTGGATATTTGAGAAACTAGGGCATCATCTTAACCTGTTAACAAAAACTGATCAGATTCTACCACCTCACCAGACTGCAAGTGATCTGACACACATTTACCTGACCCTTCTCTGGATCAGCTACACGAGCAGAAAGAACAGAAAACATACATGCCAAATATCAGACCAGCACAATTTTTATACCAGAGAAGAGATTCAAGGGGTACTGTCCACATGAAATCTGATAAATCTTTGAAAACCTGAAATGCAATGACGAAACTTTGTGACAACATAACCTGTCATTTGTAATTGACACCACAACTAAAATTTACTTACTGCTCTTTTACTCCTCTTGGTTCTGCCCAGGTTAATAAAAAACACTGGACACTTTTTAGAAGGCTGTATGTCTTTAAAACTGTGAATTGGGAATATACAATAATTTCGAACAAAAGTAGAAACTACTTAATTTGCATTTGCTGTCAATTTCAGTGAATCAGCAGATCTCATGGCATTCTTTAGGGATGACAATTGTGCACAAGTTAGAGCTGGTCATTGCAAAAGCTGGATCTGGCCTGCTGTTTGGGCACTATAAGATGGTGTATGGTGTCCAAAATGGTGTCTATGGCAGCACTAGCATACTTTAGATGCGAGTTGCCCTGTACAGTGTTGTGAGGCTATTAGCATGTATATAGTGAACAATGTCGACAATATGCAGAGCAGGCAGTTCATGATGCTAATCGTTGTGCAATGCTGATTTGACACCAGCCAACAACCTCCTTTAACCTCACTCTGCTAAACATGGATTTGGTATCAGCATGGACCCAGCACCAGCGATATTTAAGAGGATTATCAACTACTTACAGGTAACTTGCTGGCTGATTTCTTCTGGCTGTTGCTTTGATTCTACAGTGTTTGGTGTTTTCTATAGTTGTTTCCAGATGTCAAAATCTACAGGGAGTGATGTAGCAGGTGCTGAAGGACTTCTTTTTACTTCAAGGCTTCTGTGCAAGCCACATACTCCCAGACATGAATGGACCAGGAAGCATTTCCCATGGAATACATCCTGATAGGCAGAATGAGCAGGGAAGACAACGAGCAGCACAAGCTGCTGGAAAAGAGAGTAGGAGGGAAGGAGAGAGGACTCTCAGAGGGACAATATATCTGCCCAGGGAGCAATTGTCCCTCCTGCTTCTCAGTGAGGAACAATGTGTGAGACATCTGCACAGCAGTAAAATCATCCTCACAGAAATCTGTCAGCTGCTGCATCCACAACTGCAATCTCAGGGCAGACTCAATCCTAGTGGTTGTGAAGGTGACCATGGTGATGAACTTCTATGTCCTTCCTCCTTCCAGGGAGCAGCTAGAGACATTTTCAACCTCTCACAGTTTTTCATCCATTGTTACATAAAGGAGGTCACTGATACTTCCTGTCCAATCAGCGTTAACTACATCCCACCCTCTATCATTCACTTAACAGAGAGATAGGTAGAATGAGCATGTGGCTTTGCTAGGATTGCAGGCATTCTGCAAGATTCCAGTGGCTCTACCAGTAACGCTTTGCGTGCACCACTTGGCAACCCTGCCCTATCCACTCCATCACCATCCAGCTGCTGTGTGAGAACAGACAAAGAACCATGCACATCAATGCCCGGTATCCTGACAGCTTCATTCAGCAGTCTGCTGTACTAGTTGCATTTGACCCACAATGGCAAACCCAAGGGTAGCTAATGGGCAGCAAGGGCCCTGTGGTGACAACATGGCTGATGACTCCGGTGTGCAACCCATGCATTCATTCATTCATAGCGTGCAATAAAAACCATGATGCCGCATGAAGTGTGATAGAGCAAAGCACTGGCCTGCTGAAACATATAATGTTCAATGCTGAAAAATAGGGACATGCAATAAATCTTGGCCTTGCCAGCAATGTGCACGTTCCATGACTAAACAAATGTCCTGAAGGCACAGTTGGTGTCAAGATTCAAAGGGATCTGCTGCAGGTTGCACCGCCTTAAACATCATGAGGGGTCAGCACCTGCCACCAGCCGGACAGCAAGCAGCTGAGGTGTAGGAGTGTGAAGAGGAGGAGGAAGAGGTGAGGCAACCTGGACAACTGTTCATAAAAAACTCATCCAACTGCAATACTAGTGACTAGTAGTCCCATACCTTACGTTGCCTCTGTCACTGACCATCACAGAATCTAAACTTCATCACGTTTCTACTTCTCTTTAGCTCTGAAGAAGGGTCATACAGACTCAAAACATTAACTCTGCTTCGCTCTCCACAGATGCTGTCAGACCTGCTGAGTTTTTCCAGCATTTTCTGTTTTTTTCATTATCACAGAATCTGTTTGGCCACGACGGGCAAAAATAAAAGCCACCACAAAGTAAACATTCCAAAAAAATTATAAATGAAATCATTTCATATTACACATGAAAGACAACTTGTGCATTCCCTTAGTGCCCATCCTCCTTGTGTCTTAGCCCGTCCTAGTGCACCTATGCGTAGATACCCCAGTGGCTGCAGCACGGCTGGTGAAAGGTTGCTAATTTTTAATGAGTGAGACTTCAGATGGACTTTGGAGGATAGCCTCAAGCAGCTTTGGGTCTGGAAGGCCTCACTGTAAACCACGCCATCTCAGCATTCAGCCATTGCCACCTCCCCAGGGGCAGGGCCTCATCAATGGTACTTATCTTTTTCAGCACAGGTTTCTTGTCTGCTGTGACACCCTACAAGCCCATGTGAGCACTGTAATCTACAGCCATGGTGACAGCAAGCTAACCTTGCATCACAGCAGCCTGAGCTTCCATGGTAGCAGCCTAACCTTGCATGACTTCAGTCTGAGCTTGCAATGCAGCAATCAGACTTTCTGGTGGAAGCTGCTTTTGCAGGAATGGAAGCTGAGATCTCAGCCATCAGTTACTGCACCACGGTTTGGCCCCAGCGTGCTGATAGAGTTGGCTACCACTTCCATGCTGGAAAGCATGGACTCCAAGCCCTGCACAAAGCCCTGTGCCAAGTTCCCCCATGCCCCTTGACATTGACCACAGACTTCCTGTCAGGTTTCCAAACGCACCAAGTTTTTTTGTGTGTATTCTCCTGGAAGGTGCCTCATCGTAGTGCTCATCTGAGTTCTCTGCTGCAAATGTGAAATCAAATGATGGTGTTATGTCTTCATCATCATCATTTTCCTGCTGTTCCTCCCACTGTCGGGCCAGTTTGGAATTCTACAGTGTCCAAAAGAAGAAAGAGACAGGGCAAATGTGTAGTGTGTGGAAGGGGGGAAAGTAAGAGATGCGTGTTTTCAGACCGATAGCTTGTAAATCAAAAGCAAGTGTGGGATGAGGGGGTGGTGGGATGTAACAAGGAGGATAAGCCATGCCATCATCCTCAATGGTTTCCACTGGCTATGGCCTCCCCAATAACGACCAGCATCATCTCTCTCATGGGGCTCAGGATATACGAGTGCACCTATCCCCTCCAGTTATCCTCAGGTTGTGCGCCAGCTAGTCCTGCAAAAGAAAAGGCAGTTAGTCAGTAAGGGTCACAAAATCTCTTGGCTGATCTGGCTGTCATGATTGAATAGCTGATAAAGCGTACAAGCTGAGAGATGCAGGTGGACGGTTTGTAGCGTCACTAAGTGTGTGAGGGTGCAGCAGAGCATATGAATGTTAGGTAAGAGTCCTGACGCTTGGAGATAGTTGGTAAAGGAGTGGTGGGAGCAGTTGCTGAAGCTTGTGGTGCAGTTGTAGAATATGGCATATTTGAAGACTGACATTGTGAGATGTGTGAGGTCATCGAGCCTTTTTGCAGCACTGCATCCAGATCTTGCAGCTTGATTTCTGATATTGATCTCCATGGCTATCTCTTCCCACTGCTTTCTGAGTGTGTGTCTGGAGTGCTTCCCGGCCCCGCAGATGTCGGTCACCTTACTGTCTTTTCACCTCTTCCAACAACTTCCTACAGCCCGCTCGCTCCAACTTTGAGCCATCAACCAATGGACTCAAGGTCAGATTCAAGTCACAAAGAGCTTCCAGCATCTGACCTAGCTAAAATGTGCCTCCCCTTTAAAAGGTACAGGCTGGTTTTGTAGGTATCAACTATTCACAATATTACTCCTCTTCTCAGGTGCCCAGCCCAATTAACAGTGTAGCTGGCTGGGTATGCAATCATTTGAAACAACAGGCAGGATTAGGCTAGCATGCAGCCTGCATTGAAGTCAACAGTAAGAGGTTAATTGTGCATCATGATCCCCATGCTATTGAGCTTTTGAGGCTATCACATTTAGCCCCCCTTTCTCCCCAAAATGCTTGTATGTGAACCAAAGTCTAAATAGGACAAGTTCAGATGTCTAATTAGTTCATCTGAACTAACCTAATCTGGTTCAGTGTGCCCACTAAAGGCTCTTATTAGAGAAAAGACCCGTAATGTAACAGTATCATTGTTTCACCATGAATGTGTGGACAGTTTTAGGTCAATAAAAAGCATATCAAATGCGAGATAGGATATCATACAGTGCAGAAGTATTACAGGTGACAGAATCCCCAGCTTTCACACATCGAAGTATTATTTTTGCATTTTTCTTCTACATTCCCTAAAGTAAAATGCAAAACTAAAGAAAATTCAATTGGTATCAAATTAAAATACCTGGGGAAAGCACACACTCTTACACAAAGATGCACAAACCAGAATGTAGGGCTTATCGAGTTTGCAGAACAGAATCCAATGCCTTTCAATAAGACCAATTAAGTACTCAATGCAACTCGAGATGTTTGAGGAAAAGTCAAAATGAGCTTTGTATCCTTGACCATACCACATCAGGAATATTAAAATTTGTGGAGAAAAAGTTGGAAATACTCAGTAGATTCAGCTATCAATCTAAAACGTTAACTCTGTTTCTATCTCCATAGATGTTGCTGAGTATTTCCAGCATTTTCTGTTCTTAGTGCAATCAATTAATTGGGGCTGTGTGTGCCATGCTAAAAGACATGAATACAAAAATACAAGCTTCAGGCAAGATAATTAGAGAGATAGTTCTAACCACAGAGCAGAGTGTCAGAAATAGTAGGGAACAGAGCAAAGTTCCTCAGAGCTTTTGCTGCCGTAACTTCAGCAGAAACCCTTACACATTGCTAGACTTTCTGCAGTAGAATTTTATAGTGGAGTGTGTAGTGAGGCCTCTGACAGCAGGTGCTGCTGGTGAAGCACAGCACCAAGCAGGGGAATTGGTCGGCCCCTGTGGGCCCCTCCCTGCAGGGAGCAGTGTCTCTGGCAAGCTGAGGGGCAGAGCCAGATGCCATGAGGTGAGGGAGAAAGCAGCAAGGACAAGTCTAGAGCTTATGAGTGGCAATGTGTAAGGATCCTGGGCCAGCTTGAAGCCCCTGAGGGTGGCTAGAGAGCCCGGAAGAGGAGAGCAAGGCAGCATCAAGGAGTTGGTGCAGCAGTTCAAGGCTGGTGAGACACTGTGTTAAGGAGCCAAGGCCACAAATAGGGCAGTGATCTAAAGCATCAGCTCTATTCACTATGCATAAATATTCACTGTGAATAGTTTGTTCCTTGAAGTTAAGCTTTTCCTTGAGAGTTTATACAGCTTTGATGCCAGTGGAATAAAGGAACACTGTTTTATAACCTTTGTGCAGTCCATGCACTTAAACCCCACGTTACATCTTGGTGTCAGGAGTGGGATCCCATAACTGAGGTATCGAATCATGGTGGATGAAATGGAAGGGCCACTGCCCAAGATCGAGTAGACAGTGAAAGAAGTGAAACTGGCCCTGTCAGTGACGGAAGCCATAGTAACTGCAGCTCTAGCAGAAGCGCAGGTTTCACAGGATGAAGCTGAGAATCAAAGTAGTGACAAGAAAGTAGCTTCCAGCATTTCCTCCTTTAACATAGCAAGGGAAGGATGGAATATCCTGTCATGGATATTCTATTTTTTTTTATTCATTCATGGGATGTAGGCATCGCAGGCTGGGCCAGCAGTTATTGCCCATCCCTAATTGCCCATAAGACGGTGGTGAGCTGCCTTCTTGAACCGCTGCAGTCCATGTGGTGCAGGTACACCCACAGTGCTGTTAGGGAGGAATTCCAGGATTTTAACTCAACGATAGAGAAGGAACGGCGATATATTTCCAAGTCAGGATGGCGAGTGGCTTGGAGGGTAACTTCCAGGTGGTGGTGTTCCCATGTCTGCTGCACTTGTCCTTCTAGTTGGTAGTGGTCATGGGTTTGTAAGGTGTTGTCTAAGGAGCCTTGGTGAATTTCTGTAGTACCATCTTATAGATGGTACACACTGTTGCCACTGTGTGTCGGTGGCGAAGGAAGTGAAGGTTTGTGGAAGGGGTGCCAATCAAGCGGGTTGCTTTGTCCTGGATGGTGTTGAGCTTCTTGAGTGTTGTGGAAGCTGTACGCATCCAGGCAAGTGGAGAGTATTCCACCACACTCCTAACTTGTGCCTTGTAGATGGTGGACAGGCTCTGGGGATTCAGGAGTTGAGTTACTCGCCACAGGATTCCTAGTCTCTGATCTGCTCTTGTAGCCACAGTATTTATGTGACTAGTCCAGTTCAATTTCTGGTCAATGGTAACCCCCAGGGTGTTGTTAGTGGGGGATTCGGTGATGGTAATGCCATTGAATGTCAACCGGCAGGAAGCTGGACAAATTTGGGAAAGACTGGAGAAGTCCAATGAACTGGTGGCCAAGGACTCGAAAATGCTACTTAATCACGCGTTTGCTCACTCTGTGATATGCCTAATTGCCGAGACGGCATCTCACAAGCAGGGAAGTGTGTAGCAATACCTCTGGCAGCAGGTGGTGATGGTGGGGGACAGCACCAAGCAGGGAAACTGGTCAGTCCCTGTGGGTCCCTCGCTACAGGGAGCAGTGTCTTTGGCAAGCTGGGGCTGGTGGAGCCAAATGTCATGAGGCGAGGTAGAAAGCAGAAAGGACAAGTCGAGGGCTTGTGAGTGGCAGTGTAGCAGGAGCCAAGGCCATGAATAGGGCAACTTGAGGCTGGCTGGGAAACCAGAAAGAGAAGAGCAGGGCAGCAGCAAGAAGCTGGTGCAGCAGTTCAAGACTGGTGAGTCACTGCATTGAGGAGCCAAGGCCATGAAAGGGAAAGAGATCTGGAGCATCAGCCGTGAATATTCTCTGTAAATAGCTTGTCCCTTGAAGTTAAGCTTCCCCTTGAGAGTTTATACAGTGTTGATGCCAGTGAAATAAAGGAATACTGTTTCATAACCTTTGTGCAATCCATGTGCTTAAATCCCATGGTACATAGAGTGTCTGCCAAAGCCTCCAAAGTTAGGCTAGCTGGCAGGAGCAATAAGAAGCAATCCCCAGCACTGATGTTGTGCTGATACCTGACTTAAAGTTGGATGAATACATTGGAGTTGAGGGGTGGGGGTTGCGGGGGAGAAATGTTCTAACTTCAAAAGGGGATGCAAAGTAAAGGGTAGTGAATCGAGTCAGATAACAGGCAGCCAATTTCCCATTGTGCGTGCTCTCCAAAGTTGGTATTTTTGCCCACAACACCTAGATACAGAGGGAGCTGAAGGCTATAGAGATAAGCATAAATAGGGAGGATCAACAATGATTCTGTAATAATTAATGTTTCTCGTTCTATAGTTTCATGTGCTTGAGACATCTGTAATTTAAGACAGAATTGACGTAGGAGAGTAGAATAAGCATTAATTTATGTCACAACCAACTGAACATAAGTAGTAAAAGCTAAGGGGCTTTACACGGGGTTCTGCTGTAAATTTACAATCATGTGCGTTTATATTGCATCTAGCCTTTTGACATTCTTGCACTTGAGTTAAAGTTTCAAATTGTTCCACTCTAGAGATGACAAGGCATTGGAGACTTTACCTGCTTCAAACAAGGATGTGCTGAATCCGTCACCTCAGAAACACCATTCTGTAAGTAATCCTTTAAGACTGTTTAAACGTGTACTAAAGGATTTCATGTAGCGAGATGGACATTTCATTTTCCCTGATTATCCTAGTTCTAGTCCCGTGCGGAAAGTGTTCTCCTTTTGAATTTAAGATGAGTCAAAAGACTTTTACAGCTGCCACTTCCCTTGTGTGTGCATGTGCTGTATCATCCTGAAGAAAGTTTGGCCCCAATATAACCTTTGCAGAGTTTTGGGAAATGAGAACTCCAGTCCTCCTGGGCCTTTGTCAAGTGAAAATGCCACCACGTTAAGCCAAAGAACATCATTTTGCATATGGTAGCTTAGTGGTTATGTTAGTGGACTAATAACTCAGAGACAGGCTTCAAGTCCCACTTTCGCAACTGAGGAATTTAAATGCAGTTAATTAAATAAATCCAGAATGAAAAGCTAGTTTCAACGATAATGTCCATGAATCTTTCTGATTATTGTCAAAACCCATCTGGCTCACTAGCATCCTTTAGGGGAGGAAATCTGCTGTCCTTACCTGGTCTGGACTTCATGTGACTCCAGACCCACAATAATACGGTTGACCCTTAATTTCAACTCTAAAACTTCCTAGCAAATCACTCAGTTGCATCAAAAACCACAATCGAGGAATTGGCTCACCACCAGCTTCCAAAAGGCATTGAGGGATGGGCAATATATATACTGGCTTTGCCATTGATAGCCATATCCTGTGAATAAATAAAAAAGTACACTGCATTCAATTACAACTGCAATCGTTTTTCAATAAAATCACCTGTTCCAGTCACTTCCTCATTTGGTGTGAGGCAGTAAGATTATCAACAATGCCTTTTTATTATTTCAAAAATACCTTTAACATAAAGCTGAATCCTGAAGGAAATGACTCTTCCCCCATGAACGTGGGATTTCCACACAAAACAAAGGGAAGGATCACAAACTGTCAACATCCTGGGGATGCTTCAGAAACTTTCATTCGCTTAAAGGTGGTCAGCACTGTTATCAGTTGGCAATGAGAGATCTCATTCATCAAATCACGCACAATGCACTCAAAAACATTTTAAATGGTTACTGTTAAGTTGAGAATATAAAGCAGAGCTCAGGCTTAGCACGTCTATTCTGTATAAATAATTAAGTGTGAGTCCTAATATATAGCAGCTCTGTTCATCTTCCAGACATTTCTTTTTCTTAGAAAAATACGACCAGATGTCCTGCACTGTTGTGCATGGTGAGAGAAAATGTTATGCCATGTAACACAATCTATTGCCTGGGTCACTGATTGACACTCACTGAATGTCAAACCCTGTTTTTATTACAAGAAACATTTACAAGTCTGTGGGGAAAGGGCAGGTGAATGGGATTAATTGGATAGCCCTTTCTAGGAGCTGGCACAGACACAATGGGCCGAATGGTCTCATGTGCTGTATCATTCTATAATCCTATGAACAGTGGCATTTTAACCTGTGATAATATATCAAATTATATGGCCCTGCCCATTATTCAATGATATCTATGAATGAGCTGCATTATTTTTTTTTTGCAATATTTTTATGTTCCACCCTGCAGCCTCCCAAGAAGGTTTCTTTCCAGGAAAGACTACACAACACTTAGATTGGTCAACTCAGGAAAGTTCACCTGAGCCAGTGTTGGGGCCAACAGGCAGGCTGTTCCAGAATTTAGATCCAGCAACACTGTAGGAGTACCATCACCAGGGGAGATGGTCGCATTGTGGTAATATCACCTCACTAGTAATCCAGAGGCCCAGGCTAATGCTCTTTGGACATTCTTAGGGAGCTTGACAGGGTAGATGCTGAGAGGTTGTTTCCCCTTGTGGAAGAGTCTAGGACCAGAGGGCATAATCTCAGAGTGAGGGGTTGCCCACTTAAGGCAGAGGTGAAGAGGAATTCCCTTCTTTCAGAGGATTTTTAATCTGTGGAATTATTTACCACAGGGGGCTGTAGAGGCTGGTTCATTAAGTATATTCAAGGTTCAGATAGATTTTTAATCAGTAAGAAAATCAAGGGTTATGGGGAAAAGGCAATTCCCGCCACAGCAGCTGGTGGAATTAGAATTCAGTTAACAAATCTGGAATACAAAGCTAAAGCTAGCCTCAGAAACGGTGACCATGACAACTATCATGGATTGTCGTAAGAAAACCTTCTGGTTCACTAATGACCTTTAGGAAAGGCCCTAGGCCCAGACCCACAGCAACGTGAAATAATTGTAGGGGAAACATTTTATCAACATCTACTAACAGATATATTAAAAGCCTAAAAGTACCACCGCTGCCCTCTGTTCAAGAACAGTTAGGGGTGGGCAACAAATGCTGCAACAAAAACAGAAAATGCTGGAAAAACTCAGCGGCTCTAACAGCATCTGTGGAGAAGGAAAAATACAGACTTAACGTTTCGAGTCCGCATGACTCTTCATCAGAGCTAAAGAGATATAAAAATGTAACGAAATTTATACTGTTTATGGGATTGGAATAGGTGAAGCTGGATAGAAGGCCAGTGATAGCTGGAGGCAAAGGAGAGATTGCCAGAGATGTCATGGACAAAAGGACAAAGGGGTGTTAATGGTAGTGGTACTGGCTAAAAGAGGACTGATGGTGGCATTAAGGTCAGAAAGCAGAATGTGATAATAGCAGGACAAGGATAAGCACTCTGGAAAGAACAACATGAACAAGTGACAGATGGTCCTTGTGGGGGTGGGGTGGGGGGAAGGAGGCGGTGGTGGGAAAAAAGATTGAAAATAGGATAAAAAGTGGGGATTAAACAATGAAAATAAATGAAAAATAAAAATAAGTGGATAAAAAATAAAAATTAAAAAATTAAAAATTAAAATTAAAAAATGAAAATGATATTGAAAAAAGGGGATAAATAAAGGGGTGAGGATGTAGAAAAATGTTCATGGTCTGAAATTGTTGGACTCAATGTTAAGTCCAGAAGGCTGCAAAGTGTCTAATTGGAAGATGAGGTGCTATTCCTCCAGTTTGTACTGGGCTTCACTAGAACATTGCAGCAGGCCAAGGACGGACATGTGGGCATGAGAGCAGTATGGGATGTTGAAATGGCAAGCGACAGGAAGGTCTGGATCAATCTTGCGGACAGACTGAAGGTGTCCTGCAAAGCGGTCACCCGATCTGCATTTGTTCTCTCCAATGTAGAGACCACATTGGGAGCAACGACTACAGTAAACCAAATTGAAGGAGGTGCAACTGAAGCGCTGCTTCACCTGAAAGGAGTGTTTGGGCCCTTGTATGGTGAGGAGGAAGGGGGTAAAGGGGCAGATGTTGCACCTTCTGTGATTGCATGGGGAACTACCATGGGAGAGGAATGAGGTGTTAGGGGTGATGGAGGAGTGGACCAGAGTGTCCAGCAGGCAACGGTCCCTACGGAATGCGGATAGGGGGAGTGAAGGGAAGACGTGTTTGGTGCTGGCATCATTCTAGAGTTGGCGGAAATGGCAAAGGATGATCCTATGAATGCAGGGGCTGGTGAGGTGAAAAGTGAGGACAAGGGGGACTCTAAGATGGTTCTGGGAGGAAGAGTAGGTGTGAGAGCAAAGGGGTGGAGATGGGTCGGACACGGTTGAGGGCCCTGTCAACCACAGAGGGTGGGAAACCTCAGTTAAGGAAGAAGGATGACATGTCAGAAGAGCTGTTTTATAAAGTGCCATCATTGGAACAGATGCGATAAAGGCAAAGGAACTGGGAGAATGGGATGGAGCCCTCATAGGAAGCTGGGTGTGAGGAGCTATAGTCAGGGCAGCTGTGGGAGTCAGTGGGCTTGTAGTGTGTATTGGTGAACAGTCTATCACCAGAAACTGAGACAGAGAGATCAAGGAAGGGAAAGGAAGTGTCAGAGATGGATCACGTGAAAGTGATGGAAGGGTGGAAATTGGAAGCAAAATTCATAAATTTTCCAGGTCTAGACGAGAGCATAAAGCGGCACCGATACAGTCATCGATGTACCAAGAAAACAGTTGTGGGAGGGGACCTGAGAAGGACTGGAACAAGGAATGTTCCACATACCCCAGAAAGAGACAGGCATAACTGGGGCCCATGCGGGTACCCATAGCCACACCCTTTGTTTGGAGGAACTGAGACAAGTTAAAGGAGAAATGGTTCAATGAGAGAACAAGTTCAGCCAGACAGAAGAGAGTGGTGGTGGATGGGGATTGTTCGGGCCTCTGTTCAAGAAAGAAGCGGAGAGCCCTTAGACCATCCTGGTAGTGGATGGAGGTGTAGAGGGATTGGACATCCATGGTGAAAAGGAGGCGATTAGGGCCAGGGAACTGGAAATTGTTGATGTGATGTAGGGCATCAAATAAATCGTATTTGTAAGTGGGAAGAGACTAGGCAAGGGGACAGAGAATGGAGTCAAGATAGGAAGAAATGAATTCCGTGGAGCAGGAACAGGCTGACACGATAGGTCTCCCGGGACAGTCCTGTTTGTGGATTTTTGGGATGAGGTTTGGGGGGAGCGAGCTGTCTGGCGTTGGGTGGCTATGAGGTTGGAAGCTGTGGAGGGAAGATCTCCAAAGGAGATGAGGTCAGGGACAATCCTGGAAACAAGGGCTTGATATTCGGTGGTGGGGTCATGGTCCAGGGGCAGGTAGGAAGAAGTGTCTGAGAGTTGGCGCTCAGCCTCTGTAGCTTTATGGGCTGTGTGTAACATTCTTTGTTCCAGTCCTACTCAGGCCCCCTCCTACAACTCTCTTTTCAGTACATCAATGACTGTTTCGATGCCGCTTCATGCTCTCGTCCGGATCTGGAAAAACGTAACAATTTTTCTTCCAATTTCCACCCTTCCATCACCTTCACATGATCCATCTTTGACACTTACCTTACCTTCCTTGACCTCTCTGTCTCAATTTCTGGTGATAGACTGTCCACCAATATTCAGTACAAGCCCACCGATTCCCACAGCTACCTCGACTAGAGCTCCTCACACCCTGTTTCCTGTAAGGACTCCATCCCATTCTCTCAGTTCCTTTGCCTCCGTCGCATCTGTTCTGATGATGCCACTTTCCAAAATGGCACTTCTGACATGTCTTCCTTCTTCCTTAACCGAGGTTTCCCACCCACTATGGTTGACAGGGCCCTCAACCGTGTCCGACCCATCTCCCGGTCTCTGCCCTCACACCTTCCTTTCCCTCCCAGAACCATGATAGGGTCCCCCTTGTCCTCATTTTTCACACCTCCAGCCCCCACATTTAAAGGATCATCCTCCGCCATTTCCGCCAACTCCAGCATGATGCCACCACCAAACACATCTTCCCTTCAGCCCCCCTGTTGGCATTCCATAGGGACTGTTCCCTCCGGGACACTCTGGTCCACTCCTCCATCATTCTCAACAACTCTTCCCCCTCCCACAGCACCTTCCCATGCAATCACAGAAGGTGCAACACCTGCCCCTTCATCTCCTCCCTCCTCACTGTCCAAGGGCCCAAACACTCCTTCAGGTGAAGCAGCGCTTCACTTGCAACTCCTTCAATTTAGTCTACTGCAGTCGCTGCTCTCAATGCAATCCCCTCTACACTGGAGAGACCAAACACAGACTGGGTGACCGCTTTGCGGAACATCTTTGGTCTGTCCACAAGAATGACCCAGACCTCCCTGTTGCTTGCCATTTCAACTCACCACCCTGCTCTCATGCCCACATGTCCATCCTTGGCCTGCTGCAATGTTCCAGTGAAGCTTAACGCAAACTGAAGGAACAGCACCTCATCTCCTGACTAGGCACTTTACAGCCTTCTGGACTTAACATTGAGTTCAACAACTTCAGACCATAAATTCTTTCCTACATCCTCACCTCTATATTTATCCCCTTTTTTCAACATTCATTTTCATTTTTTAGTTTTTAATTTTTAATTTTCATTTTTATTCATTGTTTTATCCCCACTTTTTATCCTATTTTCAATCTTTTTTCCCACCACCGCCTCCTCCCCATATCCCACCCCCACAAGGACCATCTGTCACTTGTTCATGTTGTTCTTTCCAGAGTGCTTACCCTTGTTCTGCTATTATCACATTCTGCTCTCTGACCTTAACGCCACTCCTTTAGCCAGTATCACTATCATTAACACCCCTTTGTCCTTTTGTTCATGACATCTCTGGCAATCTCTCCTTTGCCTCCACCTATCACTGGCCGCCTATCGAGCTTCACCTGCTCCAACCTCCTTAAACAATATAAATTTAATTACATTTGTACTTCTCTTTAGCTCTGATGAAGAGTCATAAGGACTCGAAACGTTAACTCAATTTTTTTTTCCCTCTTCACAGATAGTGTTAGAGCCTCTGAATTTTTCCAGCATTTTCTGTTTTTGTTTCAGATTTCCAGCATCCACAATATTTTGCTTTTATCTCAACAAATGCTGGCATGTCCCATGAAAGATTAAAGGAAAAGTAAACACATGGGCTGCAGTGGTTCAAGAAGACAACTCGCCAGCATCTTCTCAAGGGTAACGAGGAATGGTTAATAAATGATGAACTTACTGGCGTTATCCACATCCCAGGAATAAATTACAACAAAAAAAGCCCTCCCCCACACAGTAGGATCATCACAACAAAAGAAAACATGGGCCAGAGTGATAGTGGGGAAGGGGTGGGTTCAGGGGGGTGGGCATGGAGGCCTAGGTGGATGAGTAGGTGTCCCCAGCAAGGGCAGGGGTTAGCTTTCAGTGGGCCCCCCCCTTCCCAATGCTGGGTCCCTCAATCAGGCATCGAATGCTTTCGAACGAGGGACCCCCCCCCACCCTGGAAGACCACAAGCAATGCCACAAAGGTTTGCTTGTTGTGCTCTCCGCATGGTGAACCCTCCCACCCCCACCGTCTTGCCCCTGTGTTGATGCCAGTGGGGGTGGTACGAGGCCCTTAAGTGGCGCCCCCACCGCCACTAAATTCAGGGGAGGGCAGAAGATTGCACCTGAGAAAACAGTTAATGAGGCATTTATAAACAGAGGCAGGCAAAGACCACAAAAGCAACCAAGTTATGATGAACCTTTATCAAACATTGGTTCAACCTAACCTGTAGTATTGTGTCCATTTCTGGACACTGCACTTTAGGAAGGATGTGAAGGATCTAGACAGGGTGCAGGAAAGGTTTACAAGAATGGTTCCCGGGTCTTCAGGTGTGTCGCTAGATTGGAGGAGATGGGATGTAGTATAAGGGTCTGGCACAAAAAGGGGTTAATGTGGGATTGTGTACAGTACCGCCTAAAATGTGATGTAAAGGAACACATGACCCAAGTCTGGAGCAAAAACAGAATTACCTGGAAAAACTCAGCAGGTCTGGCAGCATCGGCGGAGAAGAAAAGAGTTGACGTTTCGAGTCCTCATGACCCTTCGACAGAACTTGAGTTCGAGTCCAAGAAAGAGTTGAAATATAAGCTGGTTTAAAGTGTGTGGGGGGGGTGGAGAGATAGAGAAAGAGAGAGGTGGAGGGGGCGGGGGGTGTGGCTGTAGGGACAAACAAGCAGTGATGGAAGCAGATCATCAAAAGATGTCAACAACAATAGTACAATAGAACACATAGGTGTTAAAGTTAAAGTTGGTGATATTATCTAAACGAATGTGCTAATTAAGAATGGATGGTAGGGCACTCAAGGTATAGCTCTAGTGGGTGTT
The DNA here is from genome assembly GCF_017639515.1 of Carcharodon carcharias. Taxonomy (NCBI): domain Eukaryota; kingdom Metazoa; phylum Chordata; class Chondrichthyes; order Lamniformes; family Lamnidae; genus Carcharodon; species Carcharodon carcharias. The sequence continues at coordinate 18,686,356 of NC_054476.1, forward strand.
TTTTTTATATATCCAAGTCTGGAGCACTGTTTGTACTGGAAAAAGACATGTGTAAAGGCAAGCATGGAGCAAGCTCCTAGATTAGACCTTATACTCTATATATGTATATAGTTACAATTAGTTAATAAACACTTTTGTTAAACTATACAAGACTCAGAACTTCTTCATGAAGCCTATCCAACTACACACAACATCTTACAAGAGGGTTTGTTCTCCTTAGAGAAGATTGAGAGGAGATTTGATAGAGATATTCAAAATCATCAAGGGTGGATGGGGAGAAACTGCTCCCATTGGCGAAAGGATTGAGAACCAAAGGACGCAGATTTGAAGTGACTGGCGAAAGAATCAAAGGTGACATAAGGAAAAGCTTTTTTCTGACACAGTGATTGGTTACGATCTGAAATGCACTGCCTGAGAGCGTGACTGAGTTAGATTCAATCTTGGCTTTCAAAAGCAAATTGGATAAGCACCTAAAGAGCAAAAAAATGTGGAGCTCCGTGGAGGGGATGGGGGAGTGGAACTAACTAAATTGTTCTTGTAGAATGTCAGCACAGGCTCGACGGGCTGAATGACCTCCTTCCTTGCTATGTAATAATTTTTTGATTCTATTCTATGATTCAACATTTAAAATAAATAGTAGTCAGTTTAATATCCTGTCAAATCCTTTACACTGAGAAAATTGGACTATTATCTGCTTCATTTTGCACAGTAGGCTATCATTTTGTAAAATAGTGAATGCTTTCAGTTTCAGTTTAGTCCCTCTGAAACACCACCCCCTTACACAACACACACGCATTCATCTTCAAGCTGTCAGTCTTGGCTCAGTGGTAACACTCCCACCTCTTAGAAGCCTCATACTGATACAATCACGCATTTTGCCTACATAGGATTTACAAGAGATATAAGCTCTGTTAGTCACGTCTATTTTTTTAATGTCCCTATGTCTGAGTCTCTACTTCACATCGCAACTAAATTAATGATCAAAGCAGTGCTGGACTTACAATAGTCCAGTAGACTTTATTAGCACTTTAGTTTTCACTGTATCAACAAGAACTTGCATTTCTATGGCACCATTAAAGTAGCAAAACACCCCAAAGCACTTCACAATGACATTATCCAACAGTATTGGATACTGAACCACATAAGAAGGCAGGTGACCAAAAAATTAGTAAAAGTGGTAAGAGTGTCATAAAGGAGAATTGAGAGATGGAGAGGCAAAGAGGTTTAGGGAGGGAATGCTAGAGCTTAGGACCTGATTGCTGAAAGGCACAGTCATGGAGTGAAGGAAATTGGCAGCTGTGACAGAAACCTGGCAAAGGCAACTATTTTGTTTGAACCTATCCTTTTGTTCAGGATGTAGCTTGTGACTTGCCCCTGATTAAATGGCACTGAAAATGAAAAGGTAATAAAGGTTTACTAAACAACTTGCTGAATTTAATCAGCAACTGAGCCACATGGGCCAGAAAGATCCAGGGTTAAACTGATTCTGTGCTGGGAAATCAGTTATACAGGGTGATATGCCAATTATTGTGAAGAGTTATGGGCAATAGTGACCCCCTAGGAGGTTTGTTTGAACACATTAGAGAGTCACAGAAAAATGATCCATACTTTTCCAGGAATTTAGCTGTGAATCTTCAGGGAAATGGAGTGTTTAGGGAAGGGGTCTTTGGTGTATGTGGGTTGCACCATGTCCGGAGAAGGTGGGCTTCTTGTATCCAATGGTCTTTCCCGATAATTTATTATGTTTGTATGTATCCCAGGTTTGTACTGAGCCTTAGCTGGGCTGGTGCTGGGACAACATAACTGGCTCAGGGAACGTTTGTTTTCGTTACTGATCATTATCCAACAACTCTCAGTGGAAGTTAGAGGTGAGAGAGAAAAGAACAGCACTATGCCATTTTATTCATTCACAGGATATGGGCATCGCTAGCAAGGCCAACATTTATTGCCCATCCCTAATTGCCCTCAAGAAGGTGGTGGTGAGCCATCTCCTTGGGTACAACTGAGCGAAGCACTAGGCCATTTCAGAGGTTAGTTGAGAGTCAACCACATTGCTGTGAGTGTGGAGTCACATGTAGGACAACCGGGTTAAGGATAACAAATTCCCTTCCCTAAAGGGTCTTCATGAGGCAGATGGATTTTTATCAAAGTCTGGTTCACGGTCACCATTACTATGCTAGCTTTTTATTTCATATTTATTTGATTAACTGAATTTAAATTCCCCTAGCTGCTATGGTGGGATTTGAATTCATGTCTGGGTCATTTGTCCAGGCCTCTGGATTACTAGTGCATTAACATTCTCATGCTATGCACTCTTAAGGCCAGATAGCCTGATGATGCTCTCACCAAGGTTCAAGCACGAATAATGGCCATACGGGCATAATGCCAGTGGGTGTCCCCAACTGCGGAATCAATACCTGCAGAAAAGGAAAAGAGAAGATAACTAGCAATAGAGAGAACAAGAAGAGAAATTCATAAAAGCAAGAAAGGAACAGAGTGGGCAGGCAGGGCTGGGGAGCAGGCTTCAAAGGTGAACTGCCTCAAACCTAGAAGCAAAAGCAATATACTGTGGATTGCTGGAGATCTGAAATTAAAACAGAAAATGCTGGAAAAGCACAGCAGGTCTGGCAGCAGCTGTGGGAGAGAAACAGAGTAAGCGGGCTAGATTTTCGTGGAGTCAGGGAAGCCCTGAAGACCTTTGAAAATGGCGGATTGGATTGATTCTGGGATTCCTGCCCCCATTCCAGGCAACCTCAATTTCCACTAGCGGGGGAGAAGTGTGCGGGTAGTAAGCCCACACCCTGCACTGCTGACCCGGCTGGCTCCAATGTGGGGGTAGGCATCACCTAGCCCCCCAATAATTTTCATGGAGTTGGCCCAGATTCCCAAGGCCTCGTGGTTCACAACCCCTCAGAGGAGTCATGAGCCACAATTTGGATGAAGGAACCTTTTAAAAGATAACTTCTATGGACCTATGTCATGTCTCCTCATTGCCCCCCTGCCCCCCACCACCAGCACCCCCCCCACCCCCACCAATGGCCCCTCATACCCTCCATGCCAACCCATATCCCTCCACCAACCCCCAATGGCCCCTCAAACCCTCCATGCCAGCTCATAGCACTCCCATGCCTATTCAACCAGTATATACTCTGGACAGAACCAATGAACCCTATAGTAAAAATGGCATGTGGTGAAAAGCTTAAAAATAGCCATTCATAACTTTAATAAAAAACCTGCTACTTTTACAACCCTATAAAAGTGTCAATCAACCAAACCTTTAAAGTATCAATAGGAGAAACTACAAGCATTTGACACTTCTTTATTTTGTGTAAATAAACTTTGAACAATTGACAAAATAGATCTAGGGAAAAAAACAATGTTTTCCTTTGTGTGCACCTGTTTTAACTGACTAATGGAAGTCTGGCTGAGAGCACAGAAAGCAGCAGGTGGGGCAGTCACCACACAGTGTGAAGAGCACAGAGGGCACAAAATTCTTGAACTGCGTTTAAGAGAACTTTTTCAGCCAGCATGAACAAGCCCAACAAGACGGGGACACATTTCTAGATTTAGTCTTAGGAAATGAAGGTGGGCAAGTGGATGAAGTAGCAGTGGGTGACCATTTTGGAGATAGTGGCCATAATACAGTTAGATTTAGCATCATTTTGGAAAAGGATAAAGATAGAGCAGGAGTAAAAGTTCTAATTTGGGGGAAGGCAAATTTTACAAAGCTGAGAGTTGAACTGGCAAAAGTGGACTGGATACAACTACTAGAAGGGAAAGCAGTGTTAAATCAGTGGGAGGCACTTAAAAGCAAGAGCCTACGGGCACAATGTAGACATGTCCCCACAAAGAAAAAGTGTGATACTGCCACATCTAGAGCTCCCTGGCTATCCAGAAGCATACAGGGTAAGATAAAGCAAAAAATGAAAGCTTATGACAGTCAGAAAGTCTTAATACTGTTGAAAGCCCAGAGGAGTATAGAAAGTACAAGGGTGAAATTAAAACTGAAAGTCAGAAAGCAAAGAGAAAAAATATTGGAAGATAAAATCAAAGACAATCCAAAGATGTTTCACCAGAACATTAAGAGCAAGAGAATAACTAAGGAAAGGATAGGGCCAACAAGGGATGCACATGTTGATGCTGAAGATACAGGCAGGGTTCTCAATTAGTTTTTTATCTCTGTTTACACTAAGGAGACGGATGATGCAGACATTCTAGTTAAAGAGGAGTGTGAAATATTAGATACAATAAGCATAGTGAGATAGGGAAGGACTGGAGGGGCTGACATATTTGAAGGTGGATAAGTCAACAGGGCCAGGTGAAGTTAGCTTCTCTATTCCCCATTATGTATTCTCCTAACTCTGCCTGTAACGGACCCATTTTAGCCAAATGCTTCATTTTAACAAGCCAATAGCAGCTTTAATAGTCAGTTTCTATGTTTTTTTCTAGATTGCATTCATGTTCTATTCTCCCTTTCTTCACCAGTTTCTTGGTCTTCCTTTGCTGTATTCTAATGAAATGGAGCTTTCGAGCCATACAGCAATAGTGGGGTTAAAATTATTCTCAAACATTAAGCTTATTAGGTGCAAAAGCGACAAAGCAACTTTATTGCAGACGTGTGCGTCACACTGTTTGTTTCAATAAACAATATCACAAACACATCCCCTGAGGACATCCTGCTGGAAGATTGGTGCTTAGCATCCACTTTGATCCTGCAAATCTGTCCTGGGCAGACACTAGTGCTGATGTTATTTCTACAACTGAAAACAATGGAGCCTACCAAGGTGAGCTGTCCCTGGCTCCAAAGCTGATATTTGTGTGGTGGGTTTCTCTCCTTCTGCGACAGGGGTGCATGGGGCCTTTTGGTTGTGACAATTACCTCCTCCATTTCTTAAATAGATTGCATGATGGTGGTCATCTTGTGGCATTGATTCGATGTCCTAAGTTCCAGTCCTTCTTAATGGTAACAGTTCTGTTTTAGGCAGCACAGTGATTGTAATGCAATTAGAATAGTTTATAAAGTACTTGAAATTCTGAATTGTTGGAGAAATCACCTGGTTTACCAGTAGAGATTGTCTCCCCACCGGTATAAAAAACAAAGGCTGCTTGATGTTTGAATGAAAGACCCGAGTGTTGGTTTAAAATACTCCATAACCACTAAAAACCTCCCACAGAAACAAAAATTGCTGGAAAAACTCAGCAGGTCCGAAAGCATCTGTGGAGAGAAAGACAGAGTTAACGTTTCAAGCCCATATGACTCTTCTTCAGAGCTAAAGAGAAGTAAGAATGTGGTGAAATATATACTGTTTAAGGGGGGGGCGATGGGACAGGTGAAACTGGATAGAAGGCCAGTGATGGGGGGAGGCAAAGGAGGGATTGCAAAAGATGTCATAAACAACAGGTCAAAGGGGTGTTGATAGTGGTGATATTAGCTAAAGGAGGTACTAATGGTGACATTAAGAGTAGAAAGCAGGATGAGCAAGTGATAGGTGGCCCTAGCGGGGCTGGTGTGGGGGGAGGCGGTGGTGTGGGAGAAAAGATCAAAATAGGCTAAAAGGTGGGGATAAGACAATGAATGGAAATAAATTTTAAAAATAATAATAGAAATAACGCTGCTCTCATGCCTACATGTCCATTCTTGGCCTGCTGCAATGGTCCAGTGAAGCTCAACGCAAACTGGAGGAACCGCGCCTCATCTTCCGGAATAGGCACTTTACAGCCTTCTGGACTTAACATTGAATTCAACAGCTTCAGACTATGAACTCTTTCTTCCATCTTCACAATTTTTTGATCCCCTTTTATCAAAAATTTATTTTCCAATTTTTATGTATATATTTTTCCCACCTATTTCTATTATTATTTTTAAAATTTATTTCCATTCATTGTTTTATCCCCACTTTTCATCCTATTTCAATCTTTTCTCCCACACTGTCCCCTCCCCCAACTCCATCCCCACTAGGGCCATCTGTCACTTGCTCATCCTGCTTTCTATTCTTAATGTCACCATTAGCACCTGCTTTAGCCAGTATATCACCACCATCAACACCCCTTCAACCTTTTGTTTATGACATCTTTTGCAATTCCTCCTTTGCCTACACCTATCACTGGCCTTCTATCCCGCTTCACCTATCCCACACCCCTTAAACAGTATATATTTCACCACATTTTTATTTCTCTTTAGTTCTAAAGAAGAGTCAAGCAGACTTGAAACATTAACTCTGTCTTTCTCTCCACAGATGCTGTCAGACCTGCTGAGTTTTTCCAGTAATTTTTGTTCTTGTTTCAGATTTCCAGCATCCGCAGTATTTTTCTTTTAAGTAAAAACATCCCAATCCTCAGGTTTACTATTACCTCTGACAACTTTATAAGCCTTTTCTTTTAATCTTATGCAATCCTTAACTTCCATGGTTGACTGACTTTTTTGGGATTTATGTTCCTTGAAGGAACGTACAGGGGCTGTAAGCTATGTAATATTTATTTTAAGACTATCCATTGCCTATATTCAGTCATACCTTTTAATGTATTTTCCCAATCCACCTCAGCCAACTATCCCTCATGCCTTCATAATTTCCTTTGTTCAACTTTAACAACCTTGCTTCAGAGTGAACTACCTCACTTTCAAACATACTGTAAAATTCTATCATATTATGGTCACTCATCCCTAAAGGGTCTTTTACAACAAGATTATTAATTAGCCCTTTTTCATTACATAACACTAGGTCTAAAATAGCCTGTCCTCTAGTCGGCTCCTCGACACACTGCTCTAGAAAACCATCCCTAACACACTCCAGAAACTTGTCTTCCACAGCATCAGTGCTCAATTGGTTTACCCAGTCTATTTAGAGATTGAAGTCACCCTGATTTCTGTATTGCCCATGCTACATGCTCCTCTCGTCTCCTGATTAATACCATGCCCCACATTACCATTATTATTTGGTGGCCTGTAAACAACTCGAACCAATGTTTGCTGCTTTTTGCTGTTTCATAGCTCCACCCAGATTCTTCTGCCATTTCTGCCATCACCAAACACATCTTCCCTTCACCCCACCACCCCCCCCACCCCCCACCCCCCCGTTGGCATTCCGTAGGGACCGTTCCCTCCAGGACACCCTGGTCCACTCCCCCATCACCCTCTACACCTCAAACCCCTCCCATGGCACCTTCCCATGCAACTGTAAAAGGTGCAACAGCTGCCCCTTTACTTCCCCCCTCCTGTCCGTCCAAGGGCCCAAGCATTCATTTCAAGTGAAGCAGCACATCACTTGCACTTCCTTCAATTTAGTCTACTGCATTCACTGCTCCCAATGCGGTCTCCTCTACATAAAAGAGACCAAACGCAGACTGGGTAACTGCTTTGAGAACACCTTTGGTCTGTCCGCAAGCATGACCCGGACTTCCCTGTCGCTTGCCATTTCAACACACCACCCTGCTCTCATGCCCACATGTCCATCCTTGGCCTGCTGCAATGTTCCAGTGAAGCTCAGTGCAAACTGGAGGAACAGCGCCTCATCTTCCGATTAGGCACTTTGCAGCCTTCTGGACTTAACATTGAGTTCAACAACTTCAGATCACGAACTCTCTCCTCCATCCCCACACCCTTTCCAATCCCCCTTTTTCCAATAATTTATATTTTTTTAATGTATATATATATATTTTTTTTCTTTTCCCACCTATTTCTATTCCATTTCGATCCCTTCCCCCTACCCCACCTCCACTAGGGCTATCTGTCACTTACTTGTCCTGCTTTCCATCCTTAATGTCACCATTAGCACATTCCATTGCTAATATCACCACCGTCAACACCCTTTTGTCTATGACATCTTTGGCAATCTCTTCTTTGCCTCCACCTATCACTGGCCCTCTATCCAGCTCTACCTGTCCCACCCCCCCCTTAAACCAGCCTATATTTCATCTCATTTCTATTTTTCCTTAGTTCTGATGAAGAGTCATATGGACTCGAAACGTTAACTGTATTCCTCTCCGCAGATGCTGTCAGACCTGCAGAGTTTTTCCAGCTATTTTTGTTTTTGTTTCAGATTCCACACATTGTTCTTCCAATCTGAGATCCTCCCTTACTGCACTGATCCCATCCCTTATTAACAGCAGAACTTCACCTTCTTTCCCTTCTTGTCTATCCTTCCTAAATGTCGAATATCCTTGAATATTCAGTTCCCTATCTTGGTCATCATGCAGCCTTGTTTCCGTAAGGGCAATTATATCATACCCATTTACCTGTATTTGTGCCTTTAGATCATCTACCTTATTGCAACTGCTGTGCGTATTCAGGTAGAGTCTTTTTGACATCATTCCACATTTGAAGTATACTCAATGATCTGCTTTGTTTCTCTTGCTTTCTAGTTTCACTACAACTTCCTGTTACCAACCTTACTTTCTTCCAATTTGGGCCACCCCTCAGGTTCCCAATCCTCTGACAAGCTAATTTAAACCACCCCAACAGCAGTAGCAAAGCTTTTCCACCCAGAGTGTAATGGGCATCTTGCATGCACTGCTTAAATTGGTGATCGAGGTTGAAACATTCAACTCATTTAAAAGGTACCTGGATCTGCACCTGAAGTGCTGTAATCTTCAAGGCTACAGACCAGGTGCTGGAAAGTGGGATTAAAATTGAGCAGCTAGTTTCTTTTTTTCTCATTTTTTTGGGTGCAGACATGATGGGCTGAATGGCCTCTTTCTGCGTCGTAACTTTTCTATGCTTCTAGGAAGCCCAAAAAGCAAACTCCGTCATCCTTACTTGCAGGTCCTGTGACTCCCACCATCCGCCCCCCCATCCCCCGCCTTCCCCCACCACCACCCCTCAAGCACCATCCTGCCTTCATTCACCTGTGGCCTGCAGTCCCTCGCTAATGCTGTGCCTCCAGTGGGGAAATCTACAGAGGAACAGTGGGGGGTGTTCAAAAAGGAAATGGGGAGGGTATAGGCTCAACATGTTTCCTCTAGGGTGATAGGAAGGATTAACAAGCCCAGAGAACCATGGATGACCAGAGATATTCAGGTTACGATGAGAAGGAATAGAGAGGCTTTTAGCAGGTACAAGGGAAGCAAATCAGCAGAGGCATTAGTGGAGTACAGACAGTGCAGGGTGGAGCTTAAGAAAGCAATTAGGAGAGCAAAGAGGGGACATGAGAAAGCTCTGGCTGGTATAATTAGGGAAAATCCCAAGATGTTCTCTAAGTGTATCAGTGAGAAGAGGATAACCAGGGAAAGAGTAGGGACCATAAGGGACCAAGGGGGCAATCTATGGGTGGAGCCAGAGGACATCGCCAGATGTTGAATGAATACTTCAAGTCCGTCTTCACCCAAGAGAATGAGGATTAAGGTATCGAACTCGCGGAGAGAGACTGCGAGGTTCTTAAGCAAATTGATATGGGGAGTGACAAGGTATTGGAGGTGTTGGCAGGCTTAAAAGTGGACAAAACTCCAGGTCCAGGTGATTTGTGTCCCAGACTGCTGAGGGAGGCAAGGGAGGAGATTACAGGGGCTCTGACCCAAATTTTTAATTCCTCTCTGGCCACGGGGGAGGTGCCAGAGGACTGGAGAACAGCTAATGTGGTTCCGCTATTTAAGAAAGGTTGCAGAGATAAGCCAGGGAACTACAGGTCAGTGATTCTCACATCAGTGGTAGAGAAACTATTGGGGAAAGTTCTGAAGGAGAGCCTCTATCTCCACTTGGAGAGGCAAAATTTGATCAGGGATAATCAGCATGGGTTTGTCAGAGGGAGGTCATGCCTAACAAATTTGATTGAATTTTTTGAGGAGGTGACCAGGGGTGTAGATGAGAGTCATGCAGTTGATGTAGTTTGTATGGATTTCAGCAAAGCCTTTGACAAGGTCCCACATGGGAGACTTATGAAGAAGGCAAAGGCACATGGGATACAGGGTAATTTGATAAGGTGGATTCAAAATTGGCTTAGTTGTAGGAGGGAGAGGGTGATGACAGAAGGATGCTTTAGTGACTGGAAGCCAGTATCCAGTGGCGTACCACAGGGATCTATGCTGGGACCCCTATTATTTGTCATTTATATAAATGGCATAGATGACTATGTGGAGGGTAGGATTAATAAGTTCGTGGATGACACAAAGATTGGCCGGGTAGTTAACAGTGAAGTTGAGTGTCTTGGGCTACAGGAAAATATAGACAGGATGGTCAAATGGGCAGATAAGTGGCAGATGGAACTTAACCCTGAAAAGTGTGAGGTGATACACTTTGGAAGGAGTAATTTGACAAGGAAGTATTCAATGAACGGCATAGCACTAGGAAGTTCTGAGGAACAAAGGGACCTTGGCGTGTATGTCTATAGATCTCTGAAGGCAGAGGGGCATGTTAGTGGAGTGGTGAAAAAGGCACATGGGACACTTGCCTTTATCAATTGAGGCATAGATTACAAAAGTAGGGAGGTCATGTTGGAGTTGTATAGAACCTTGGTGAGGCCACAGCTGGAGTACTGTGTGCAGTTCTGGTCAACGCATTATAGGAAGGATGTGATTGCACTGGAGGGGTTGCAGAGGAGACTCAACAGGATGTTGTCTGGGATGAAACATTTAAGTTATGAAGAGAGGTTGGATAGACTTGGGTTGTTTTCGTTGGCACAGAGAAGTCCGAGAGGCGACCTGATCAAGTGTACAAGATTATGTGGGGCATGGACAGGGTGGATAGAGAGCAGCTGTTCCCCTTAGTTGAAGGGTCAGTCACAAGGGGGCATAAGTTCAAGGTGAGGGGCAGGAGGTTTAGGGGGGATGTGAGGAAAAACTTTTTTACCCAGAGGGTGGTGACGGTCTGGAATGCACTGCCTGGGAAGGTGGTGGAGGCAGGTTGCCTCACATCCTTTAAAAAGTACCTGGGTGAGCACTTGACACATCATAACATTCAAGGCTAATGACCAGGAGCTGGTAAATGGGATTCGGTAGGTAGGTCAGGTGTTTCTCACGTGTCGGTGCAGACTCGATGGGCCAAAAGGCCTCTTCTGCACTGTGATTCTGTGATTCCCAGCAGCTGCCACTGCTCTGGCTGGTTGACAGGCAGCTGTCAGGGATGGGATTCCTCCCCTGGGGGCTTTGATACTGTGGAAGGTCTGCCACTGGCCATTTAAATGCCTGAAGGAGGTGATGCAAAGCTCTCGCTGGTTCTCCAGCCTCGATTAAATACCATCTGCTAATTCTCTTTCTCTCTCTACAGATGTTGCCAGAGCTACTGAGAATTTCCAGCGTTTTCTGTTTTCATTTCCTTAAGTCTGTGTTGGAAAACAGCTTTGGTATAAGATACTTTTCTTGTTACTCTATCACTGGAGAAAGCAACTGGAACATGAGTGTCACATTTTACATATCTAGCCAAATGGTATAAACATTTATATCATAGTAACTTATTGATAGCACTGAGCGCGAGTTTAAAGCAATTTGATACTTTTTTCCACAGCTTAATATTCCTTGACTAAATTCTGGGAAACATTTGTCATTTAAAAACTACAGCGATGAAAGGTTCTTGTGAAGCCTTGGGATTATACGCAGATGAAGATTAAAAGAGGTTTGCCTTTTGCTTGTAAGCATGCAGAGCTAAACAAAAGCAATATGGGTCAAGAAATGACTCAATGAACATCCATGTTTTGCTCTACTCATGTTCAAATTAGCCATTCAAAAACTGACCCGTGGCATGTACCTTTGCAAAACAGCAGGATGCATGGACACCATGATATTTTGACTTATATGGCTGTGAACTCTTGTCAAAAGTTAGGAAATGAAGTAAAGTGGAAAAAAATTCAAAGCTGCAAAACAAAGCCCCATTTGTTCACTGGAATCCTTGACTGTAAATTGGCCCATCAGTCACGATTTGACACTGGTCTACCCTTCCAGAGTACTTCAGCTACATTATTACCCTGTGCCACTAAATTATGTGCTACACAACTCCAAACATAGCAGTAAATTCATCACCATGACACTCCTATGTTCCGTTTTAAAATCATTAGGCTGAACAAAAACTGATACTATCCATCTCGTGCTATCCCAGATTAAAGAGTTTATGTTATTATCGATACTTTCACTGCAAACTGAAAGATTAAGGGCAAAAGGATGGATTAACTAATTCTGTTAATCCACTCACCTCACCCCCTGCAATATATTTGTGCAAATTCTCTTTGTAAATCCCATACAAAAAAAAAGTCAGATCCCTATGTTGTCATTTGAACTGTTCTCTACAGAAAGCAGGAGACACAGTAAATTAAAATCTAAGATACAGACTTACACTTTTGCACTCTCATTTTACCAAATGTTTAATTTAGTCGATTTAGTCAAAACAGAACTTGTCTCGGTGCTGCAGCAGAAGTTTAAAGTAGAGAAAGAAAGAAAAAGAGTCTTGCATTTATAAAACACTTTTCACAACCACTGGACATCTCAAAGTGCTTTACAGCCAATGAAGCACTTCTGAAGTGTAGTCACTATTGTAATGTAGGAAAAGTGGCAGCCAATTTGCACACAGCAAACAAAACAACAAAGTGACAGTAGCCAGATCAGCTGTTCTTTTATGATAAAAAACAAAAACAGAATTACCTGGAAAAACTCAGCAGGTCTGGCAGCATCGGCGGAGAAGAAAAGAGTTGACGTTTTGAGTCCTCATGACCCTTCGACAGAACTTGAGTTCGAGTCCAAGAAAGAGTTGCAACTCTTTCTTGGACTCGAACTCAAGTTCTGTCGAAGGGTCATGAGGACTCGAAACGTCAACTCTTTTCTTCTCCGCCCATGCTGCCAGACCTGCTGAGTTTTTCCAGGTAATTCTGTTTTTGTTTTGGATTTCCAGCATCCGCAGTTTTTTTTTGTTTTTTTTTGTTCTTTTATGATGTTGATTGAAGGACAAATATTGGCCAGGACATTGGGGATAACCCCCTTTGCTCTTCTTCAAAATAGTGCCATCGAATCTTATACAAACACCTGAGCAGGCGGATAGGGCCTCAGTTTAGCGATAGCACCTCTGACAGTGCAGCAATCCCTCAGTACTTTACTGTCGTGTCAGCCTTGATTTTTGTGCTCAAGCCCTGGAGTGCGACTTGGACCCAACTGTGGGACCTCAGCCCTTTTTCTTCCTATGTTATTGGTTCCCACATTGACCATGACTTCTAGCTGTACCCACTCATCCCTCAAAACGTTCTGCAACCCCCTCTCAGTGATGTTGTATCCTGGCAACAAGGAGGCAAAACACCAACCAGCACTCGCATCGACAGTTACAGAATCATCTGTCCAATTCTCCTACCGATTCACTATGACCAGGGCACTTTGTTGTGCCCCCACCCTTGCCAATGCAGCCATTTGTCCTGGTTTGAAAGTGCCATACACATGGAGGATTCCAGCACTGCCTGGTTCTTTCTACCCTGCCAGGTGGCTACCCATTTACTATCCTCCTGACCTTTTGATAACTGTGGGGTGGTCAACTCTTGGACTGTGCACTCCAGGAAATTCCTCAGCTCGAGTGTAAGCAACTGGAGGCACTTGCTGCACACATGGTTATCCGGGACATATGAGGCATCCTGGAATTCCCACGTGACACAGGAATTGCAGCTCTCAGCCTCTCATCATTTTGATTAAAAGTCTCCCTTACATTTTATATATACAGTATATCAGGTCTATACAGGTCAATCTTCAGAGACTGCAGTTCAATCGTCAAATGCAATATAAAAACCCTCCCTTTACATTTTCCCCCACCTTGCTCCATATTTAAACTCATGTCTAAATACGTCACCTGCTGTTGTTCTGGCAAGGACCTGGTAATACTGTCATGAAGCCAGTCCCCAAAGCTGAGGAAATGAAGTTGAGTTCTAGAGATCCACACCTTCCTACGTAAAGCAACAGAATCCGATTGAAAAATCTTATTAGGTCTTTCATTTTTTTCTAATTATAAAAAGGCTAACAGTCAGGTTTGATTCATTGTTAACTTAAAGTAGTTTCTCTTAAGTGTTATTACTACCAAGATCATTAAATCATATTCGGTTCAGAAGAGTTTCAATGACGGAATCCCTGCTGTATTCTAAAAATTTCAGCTGCACAGAATGTAATTAATCCTCTTTGGCAGAAAGCCACAGCTTCTGATTTTAACTGGCACTTCTGGAAAGACACTAAGACATCCACTCATAGCATGTGGGGTTCTAATACAATTATATTCATTAGGGGATGATGAACCCATTGGGTGACTATAGTGATCTTAACTTTGGCCTGAGTGGGGATGCTTTTCCAACAGGTGAAAGCAGCATGAAGGAAGCTAGGTGCGGAGTGGAACAGTATTGATGAGGCCAGGAGTAGAATGCAGCAGCTGCAGAGCACTCTGAGGCGGAGGGTGAATAGCCAGTCTCATGGTCCACATCGGTACCCACAACATAGGCAGAAGGAGGGAAGAGATCCTGCAGGCAGATTTTAAGGAACTAGGACAGGAACTACCAAGCAGCATCTCGGGGGTAGTTATCTCCATGTAATTCCTGGTGCCTCGTGCCAATGAGTACAAAAATAGCAGGATACAACAGATGAATGTATGACTGGAGAGATGGTGCAAGAGGGAGGGCTTTAGAATCCTGTGACACTAGAAGCAGTTCTGCGAGGGATGGGACCTGTACAGACCGGACTAGTTGCACCTGAACAGAGTTGGGGCCAATGTCTTTTTGAGACGGTTGCTAGTGTTTTTGGGAAGCGTTTAAATTAACTTGACAAGGGGGTTGGAGTCTGGAGGTAACACAGAAAATCTGTGGCCATTTTGTTTAAATAATAGTACTGACTGTATCCGGGAAAAGTAACTTGATGTGGGAGTCCTAAGTTTAGGACTCTTAAGCTCTTTCTTACTGAGAACTTCTCTAAGTCACCTACAAATTTCATCCCGATTACTCTGATACTATTTGTTTCTTTATACACATTACTGATATAGTAACGTTCATAATTATTCCTTGGGAGTTATTTTGGTGAATGGATGAAATCAGGTGCTAAGTAGGTGCTGTGTTAATAGGATATGCATGTTTGAAAGTCTGGCTTTAGCTTGCAATTTTAGGACTAATTGATCCGTAACACAATTTCAACTTGTTTGGAGGCACTTAGACAGACAACTGCAGGTTTAGCTCTCAAGAGCTGATTGGAAGCAATTTTCGTGGAGCAGTATTTGTGAGTTCCTTGTATCTAATTCCCTTGAAGTTATGAAGTGTTCTGGCAGAAATACAATTTCAGGATAGCTCTGGGAGAGGGTGCCCAGGTCCTCAGATGCAGCATTGAAGAGATTTTTTTTATTTGTTCATGGGATGTGGGTGTCACTGGCTAGGCCAGCACTCATTGCCCTCGTTAAGAGGGCATTTTTTTTCAAGAGTCAACCACATTGCTGTGGGTCTGGAGATGACAGATTTTCTTCCTTAAAGGACATTAATGAACCAGATAAGTTTTTACAATAATCAGCAATAGTTTCATGGTCATCATTTATTAAATTCAAATTTCACTATATACCATGGTGGGATTCAAACTCGGGTCCCCAGAGCATTACCCTGGGTCTCTGGAATACTAGTCCAGTGACAATACCATTATGCCACCGCCTCTCTCCTGAAGATCCTGGTGGAGGAGGTCCAGAGGAAGAGGGGTGCCCTGTACCCGCAGTAGGAAAGGAGTCCACCTTGCCTTCCTGACCCTCTCTCCTGCATCAGCTGCTATTACTCTGCCTAGTCTCATGTTCTCCTCCCATTTCCAATCCAGACCAAGGGGGAGCCATAAGAAGACATCACGAGCAAGCACTCTTTTTTTTCATCGCTGGCAAGGCTAGCATTTGTTTCCTATCCCTAATTATCCTTGAACTGAATGGCTTGCCACACCATTTCAGAGGACAATTAATAGTCAGCCACACTGCTGTGTGCCTGAAGGCACATGTGGGCCAGATTGAGAAATTATGGCATATTTCCATCCTTAAAAGGCATTAGTGAACCAGATGGGTTTTTATAACAATCAAAGTAAACTTTGTGTCACTATTACTGAGACAAACTTTCAATTCCACATTTTATTAATTGAATTTAAATTCCACCAGCAGCCATGGTGGGATTTGAACCCACAACCTATTAGCCTGAGTTTCAGGATTACTAGTCTAGTGACATTACCACCACACCACCATCTCCCCTTTGATAATTCCTATGAGGTCAAAAGCAAAATAATGTGGATCCTGGAAATCTGAAATAAAAACAGTAAATGCTGGAAAAACTCAGCAGGTCAAACAGCCTCTAGTTATTTTAGGGTTAGGGTCAGGGACCTAACAGGGTTAATGGATGGAATTCTTGATTCCTGTCGAAAGTGGGACTGGTGATGGGAAGGCCTGAAAATTGGTGTCTGAGAGCAATGTTGCAGGTTTGCCAGCACAATCAATCCTTGGAGCCATTTTCATTGTGAAAAGGGGGTGGCGGAAGGTGGGGGGTGGGGGCTCCTGGCGCAAGACGATTAAATGCCCTATTAAGGCCAATCAGCAGAAGCCAACTGTAATTTTCCAGATGGTTCATGGGCCTCCCCCGTACTCCCTACGGAAGCCAAAACACAGCCAGGGAATGGAGGCGGCCTCTCAGCAGCAGATTAGCAGGGGTTGGGGGCAGTGTTCCATCCCACTAAGGAACCCTGCCCCCTCCCCTCCCCTCCCCCACACTCACCCCCTTGAACCTGCCCTGAGCTGGTATGGCCTTTTTTAAGTGTAAATTTTTTAACTTCACTTCCGAAAGCCCCTCCATTGTGGCAGCTCCTACCTTGGTTGACAGGGCTGCCAATGTAGCATCGCTGGAGGGCTTCCAATTGGCCCTCCAACCTTGGGAGCAGGTGACCACTAATTGACCATCCGTACAAAAATCGTGTCAGGCACTAGACAACATGGCGATAGGGGATGGGACCCAAAATTCAGCCGGTGTCAGGGTCATGAGTATAAAATAGAAACCCAGCCCAACATTTCATTTCTGATGAAAGGTCACAATCTGAAACGTTAATTCCGTGAGCATTTCCAGCATTTTCGCTTTTGACTCCTATAAGGCATACCATAAGGCGGAGTGTCACTTTTTTTTTTAGGTGAAGTTCTCAGTGAATTTTCAGAATCAATCCTGATAAGAGTGTTCGTGAAATTTTGACAAGAATCCCAAATCCCAGAAAGTCAGGAAACACTTCTTTACATAAGGGTCGTGGAAATCTCTTCCCCCAACAACACTGCTGAGGTTAGGCCAATTGAAAATTTAAAAGCTGATAGGTTTTTGTTGAGCAAGGATACTAAAGGAAATGGCGTTAAGATACAGATCAACCATGATCTAACTGAATGCCAGAACAGGTTCAATGGGCTGAACTGAAACATGTAAGATTCCTGTTCAACCTTATTGAAATATATAGGCCAGAATTTTATGGCCCCTTCCACCCGACAGGATATTACGGTCTCACCGAACTGAATGGAGATTTAAATGGCTCACCGCATCCGCTGGGGGGAGGGGAGTTGGGAGACATGCCACAGCAGGACCATAAAACCCTGGCCATAAAATTCTGAGGGGGCTTGACAGGGTAGATACTGAGAGGACGCTTATTCCTGCGAACTAGGGGACACAGTTTCAAAATAAGGGGTCTCCCATTTAAGATGAACATGAGGAATTTCTTCGTTAGTCTTTCCATTTCTGTTCCCCAGCGAGCACTGGAGGCTGGATCATTGAATATATTAAAGAATGAGTTAGGGTTAAGGGGGCAGGCAGGAAAGTGGGGTAAGGCCACTCCTCCTGTTGGCAGACCCTTGACCCATCAGTTCCTTTGCCATCTCCTCCTTCTCGTCATCACCTCCAATCTCCAGCTGCTGCTCCTTCTCTTCCCATCGTGCATGTATATAGATACCTCTTCATTCTCAAGACCAGCATAGAAGACATCTTCCATGCAGGGACTCAGCAAATTCATCAGCTAATCCAAGCTGATTCCGCTGGATAACTATATATTTTTTAATTTATTCATTCTTGGGATGTGAACATCACTGGCTAGGTCGACATTTATTCCCCATATCTGATTGCCCTTGAGAAGGTGGTGGTGAGCTACCATCTTGAACTGCTGCAGTCCCTGTGGTGTAGGTACATCCACAGCACTGTCAGGAAGAGAGTTCCAGGATTTTGACCCAGCGTTAGTGAAGGAACAGTGATATAGTTCCAAGTCAGGATAATGTGTTAGCAGAGTTAAGATACTTTTAGAAACAGGGTGATGTACCATCACAATGGAGTGCAAAAGAGTATCAGATCAGCACTTTATTATTGAACTATAATATTTATACAAATACAAACAGTGCTCATGACAGTTCATCTGTGATTAGACCGGGTTACCACTTTGTGGAACACCTTTGCTCAGTCCGCAAGCATGACCCTGAACTTCCTGTCACTTGCTATTTCAATTCACCATCTTACTCTCATGCTCACATCCTTGGCTTGCTACAATGTTCCAATTAAACCCAATGCAAGATGAAGGAACGGCACCTCATCTTCTGATTATGCACTTTACAGCCTTGAGTTCAACAATTTAAGAGCATGAATTCCATCCTCCATTTTGAATTTTCTTCTCCCCAGTGCCAGCCTGGATCTCGTTCTCATGTTTTGCTTTCAGACAGCGTTGACCTTTCTCCTGCTATTAACACTTGTTCTGGACCAAAGCCTTCATCTTTATACTATCATTACCACTCCCTTTGTCTTGTGTTCAATGACATCTTTGTCATTTAATCTTTCCTGCCCTCCAACCTATCCCTGACCTTCTATTTTGCTCCATCTGTCCCTCACCCACTTTTCCACAGCATAAAACCCATCAAATTTCTACCTCTCTCCAGTTCCGAAGAAAGAGTCATATTGAGTCATAACACTGTTTCTTTCTCCATAGATGCTGCCAGACCTGCTGAATTTTCCCAGCATTTTCTGATAAATATTAGCATGATTGCGTGTACATTTACCAAATTACTTCCCTTTCTGACTCTTTTCAAAGCACTTTTTATTTATCTTACTTAGATGTCCCAATATTTTACCACTTATTTCTCAGCTTTAATAGCCTTCCACTCCTACATAATAAATATTTTCAAATGATATTCAATTTTCTCTGGCAATTTAGCTAGTACAATATTTAACTGCTGCATCACAGTGGCTGAAGGAACAACACTCTTTTCTATTAGTGTACAAAGGAAGGAAAGTATTAACGACCTAGTTGACACAAGTGCTAGTCACATTTGTCATGTTAGCTTCAGGGGGTGTTTAATTTGTAGAGGAAATGCAAAGTAGGGTTGCCTGTATTTATATTTATTTGGACCATTTTTCTGCAAATGCACTGGCTGCCATTTTCCATTCACTGGGGATGGAAATCGGGGCAGGGCACCCGTGATTTTTCTGGTAAGATGCTCGTTGCACGCAGGGCCCTACCTGTGATGCAGGATTTCAAAGGGCTAGCCCATAGCTTTTTACTCCTGATGAGGAGTACGGCACTGCACTCCACCTCCCCTTTATCAGACCACTGTGTTCAAACAAAGGCTGCTTCTTCTGTATCAAATTCAGACAGAAATTCAGGCTGCTGGCTTCTATGAGTACTGTAAAAGGGTTTTCTTTTCTGCAAATGACTTTTTAGACAGAAATTATCTTACACACAGATTGCAAAGAGATTTTGACACAAAATTCAAATGATTCAGAATGCCCTGAAGCCCCCAATCCAATTCTCAATTTGTGCCAATAAAAGTGGTAATAACTCATATATTCGAATGGACTACTGTACTTGAGTTTGTTCCAATTGGGCAGCACTTCAATAATATTTTACCAGTTAAAAAAAAGCCACAGTTCTTTGAGAAAAAGTCCATTGTTACTTTCGACAAAAGTATTGATTAACCAATAGCAATGATGTATAATGGTAAATCTTCTGGTTCAGCGAAGATACATCAGTAAACAAAGCTGTATACAAAATCAACTTTTGGAAAATTCCCTCACAATTTATCAACGCTGAATTAAAACAAGCAGACATTTTCCTGTCAACAAATTTTACTGAATAATTTTGTGTTACTCTTCCTCCAAATTTCCCTTCACATTTTTTTGAAGTGGCAACTGTTGCTCAGTGGTAGCGCTCTTCCCAGAGTCAGGAGTTGTTGGTTCGAGCCCCACTCCAGTGACTTGTGCACAAAATCTAGGCTGGTTTTGAGGGAGTGCTGCAATGTCAGAGGTACTGTTATTTTGATGGGATGTTAAGCTGAGGCTCCTTAGTCCCTTGCTCTCTCAGGTGGATGTAAAAGATCCCATGGTAGAACAGCAGGAGAGCTCTCTCTTTCTTTTTAATCTTTTCCTGGGGGGATGGGGTGAGCTATACTGGCACGATCGCATTTATTGCCCATCCCACTGCCCCGGGAAGGTGATGGTGGGCCATTTTCTTAAGTAGCACATATTATGTAAGAGTATTTATTGCTCAATTCAGTGTCAAAACTTACTATGATGTGAATAAATCTCATGAGTTGAGTACTATAACCGCTAAACTGCTGCGCTTTTTCCTAAAGGAAATAATTTATGCTGATGTAAGATTCCATAGTTGGGGATGGGAGGAGGGTGGTAGGAGAGGAATTTCCCACATTCCCCCAGATTGGCAGAGGGTTTTTACATAACCAGCAGTTGGAGTGAACACTGGGAGTTAGGGTGATCTGTTGTGTCATGACTGTTTAGATCAAGCTTGATGAGCCAGCTAATCTTTTCCTATCCACCTGAACGCAGAGAGCAACAGTCCCCCTGCCGCGATACCCTACCCAAACTGATAGCTCCTTTGTGTCTGATGAGTAGAGATGGCCATTGACAATTCATGAAAGGAGCATCTCTTCAGACTTATCATGCAATAACACTTAGGGGAGGTGATGGCACAGTGGTATGGTATTGTCACTGGACCAGTATTGAGAGACCCAGGGTAATGCACTGGGGACCTGGGTTCAATCCCCACCACAGCAGATGGTGGAATTTGAATTCAAAAAAAGTCTGATGATGACCATGAAACCGATATCAATTGTTGTAAAAACCCATCTGGTTCACTAATGTCCTTCAGGCAAGGAAATCTGCCATCCTTACCTGGTCTGGCCTACATGTAACTCCAGACCCACAACAATGTTGTTGTCTCTTAAAATGCCCTCTGAACAAGGGATAGGGATAGGCAATAAATGCTAGCCTAGCCAGCGATGCCGACATCCCATGAATGATTTAAAAAAACCTGCTTGCATCATTGCAGCACTAGATAAAAATACAAAGAAGTTATAATGTGAAAAAAGGCCCTTTTTGTGCATGTTTACCCTTCATGTGTGCAAGTAGTTCTAATCACATTGATCTACCCTGTTCCCATCCACCTTCAACCAGAGAATTAGTCAAAAAGACTCAGACCAATCAATAAACATACCCACAAGTCTGTTCCTGAGCATCAATTAGATCGATATTTTAAATGGCATTAGTCATCGTATGGCTCTCTTTCAAAATGAACCTGTAAAGAATTGCAATCAACATCTCTGTCTTCCTATTTCTGTTTGGTAACTTTTAATAGTGTTGAAAGGGCTAATCTCATCAGAGCGAGTAATTGGAGAGAGTTATTGAGGTTGAATTAACAGACACAGTTAAAAATGGAAGGAGCGATGAAGCAGTCCGGATTAAATAATGTTAAATAATGAATTCACTTTACACTGCTGGCCTCAGTATGTCCTTCCAAGTATCTGTCATCAGCATTTATTCTTCAAAGCATTAACAACCTGATACATATCAAAGTTCAGTATAATTCTTTGTCATTTGATGTTATTGAAGGGGACATGCTCTAAGCTGCTAGCCCACAGCTCCACAAATGCTTTTCTTTCAGTCATTCACAAGATGTTGGTGTTACTGGCTAGGCCAGCATTTATTGCCCATCGCTGGTTGCCCTTGAGAAGGTGGTGGCATACTTTCTTCTTGAACGACTGCAGTCCATGTGTTGAAGGTCGTCCCAAAATAATATTAGGTAGCAAGTTCCAGGCTTTTGATCCAATGACAATGAAGGATGGGTGATACATTTCCAAGTCAGAATCATGTGTGACTTGAAGGGGAACTTGAAGGTGATGGTGTTGTCAAGTGCCTGCTACCCTTGTCTTTCCAGGTGGTAGAGGCTGCGGGTCTAGGAAGTGCTGCTGAAGAAACCTTAGTGAGTTGCTGCAATATAACTTGTCGATGGCCACATTGCAGCAATGTTATACTGACTGTGGAGGGAGTTGATGTTTAAGCCAGTGAATGGGGCGCTGATCAAGCAGACCAATTTCTCCTCGACAGTGTTAAGTTTCTTGACAATGATTTCCTTTAAAATCAATAAAATCAAATCACATTTAAAAGGTATTGTTTTTGGCTCTGGTTAACCAGAGCCTGAGTGCACTGATAATGTTGTACAGGAAGGTCATGTGGTGATGTCTGGGGAAGGTGCCAAAGAGAGATGGCATGGCTCAGAAGATGGGTAAAACATAGCATGGAGAAATTAATTTTAAGAATGAGTGTTCATTCCTGAAAACAGTAGCACTGTTGTGCTGTTACAAGACTAGTATTCCAGAGGTCTGGATTAATACACCAGAGACATGAGTTCAAATCCCACCATGGCAGCTGTGGGAATTCAAATTCAATTTATTAAATAATTCTGGAATAAAAAGCCAGATGCTCTGCAGCTCCCCTTGAAGCCCTTTGGCATTGACCTTAATGACTGGGAGGAGCTTGCTACCAATCATTCATAATGACAACAACCTGTCCATCGAGCTGTATCATGCTTTGGCTGGAATTTTCTAGCCTCTCATGCTGGAGGAATCTTCTGATCCTGCTGAGGAGAATAGGTATTTCATTGGCTCACTGGCCCTGCCATGGCGGAGCTGGAAAATGCCAGCCTTTGAGTCCAAATGTCTTAATGATGTAGCAGAGCATCAGCAGAGCAGGAAAGAAAAGGAAGCAAATCCTGCACTTCTGATAGTGCTACCTCGTGGGACATCCTGCCCACGAGCCCAAAGGTCTGCACGTCGAGAATCGGCCTGGTCAGTCACATGAAGACCCATGGCAGCAACTCGTTACCCTGAGTAAACATCATCCTTGAACTGAGGGACAGGCGAAGACAATCAGATTGTCATAAAAAAACCATCTGACTGGCTCATGTCCAAGGGAAGAAAATCTGCTGTCTATACCAAGTTTGGCCTATATGAGATCCCAGATCCACAGCAATATTGGTGACTCTTAACAACCCATTTGAAATAACTTAAGTCAGCCACTCAGTTGTACCAAGCAGCTTTGGAAGGGACCCAAGGGCAATTAGGTATGCCCATATCCCATGAACAAATAAAGATAAAAAAATCCATATCTGCTGTCCCTAGGCATCACTGGCTAGACAATTACACAGACTTTGACAGAAACCGCTGAACAGTTTGCTCAAGCTCTCTCTCAGCCAGGGAAAGCATAAATACTGCACAGTGCAACTTACAGCACCGGAAGCAAATGAAGAATAGCAGTCCAAGTTACAAAAGTATTGAGGGGCATCAGGTGCTTGAAGTTCATCTTTTTGTAGAATCATCAATCTATAAGCCAAGTATGGATTTGGTACAAGCATTCCAAAGAAACTGAATGAGTTCCCGTTAACACTGAGTTATATCATGGAAGTGAGAATAGAGGGAATAGCATTACCTGCCACTGCAGTCTCCTTGACTGGTTATCTATGAGGCAAAAAGCAAATTTCCCAGAGGTTTTTCTTTTGACTAAGTTGACCTAAGATTTTTGGGGTTTTCTTTAAGCTTTTTCCTGGAGATTTTATGGCTGCCAAGAGTGAGGGATACAATGAGTTTAAAATGGGCTGCCATAAGCTTGATGAGCCAGTTGTTTTTTTTTCACTGTATGTCTTTTGTCCATAAGTTCATGTGTAACAAATTCTTCACTTTTGTGTCTTTGTGCTTCGACTTTCCCTGTAATAGTGCCAAGGCTGCAACAGTTTGGGTTTTGAAATGCAACATTACAACATGTTCTATTTGGCTTACTGTAGTTATGCGACCTCTGCCACGAGGGATTCTCTGTAAGCAAACATTTTACAATCAGTTCAATAAAGACTTTACACTGAGTAAGCATTGCAGTCTTTGAACATAAAACATGGTATCAGAAGTGGAGCTAAAATAGAGTTTTGAAACTCTCGAAATTCTGCAGAGGCCAGAGCTCAGAAAGACATTCAGAAATGTTCAAATCCACTAAAAGCTGTTGAAAAAGGACAAGGAAAAACAAACACAAACTGAAGGCTGCAACATGGTTGTAAATTTCCCCTCCCTGCTCCAGTGGAAATGAAAGGCAATATGTGGAAGAACTGGCAATTTTTCCACTTCCAAAGCAAAACTACGAGCTTGCAACAGCTTTACTTAGCAAGCTAGAGCCAATATAAGTATCCACACTTCTAACACTGTTGGGGAGGGACTGCTACAAATGTAATCCCACCATAAATCTATACAACAAACAGGGAAACAGATGACAGAGATTTTGAAAGCCTTGAACACAAGCTTTGAGACCCGAGTGAACATTACTTATGAACGCTATGCAGTCAACACTAAAGCTCAAAGTGAAAATGAGCCCATTGATCAGTATGTGACTGCAATGACACAGCTTGCAGAATCATATGAACTTGGACAATGAAAAGATGATCTGATTAATGTTAGAACAGTCTTAGGCATATGAGACCCCTCAGTGAGAGCAAAGCTATTGAAAGAGGAGAAACTTACGCTCAAGAAGGCGATAGACCTGTGTAAAAATATGGAGGTTGTAAAACATCAGTTACAGCACACATATAGCAGAGATCAGGGGATATATTATGCTAAGAGAAATTCAAGGCTAAAGGAGCAGAAAAATCGCAGTCAAAGGGCAGGATGCAAACACTGTGGAGGACATCATATAAAGGAAAAAAAGGATTGCCCAGCATGGGAAAACAGTGTTTTAACTGCAAGAAGCTGAATCATTTTGCTCACACGTGTTTGGCTAGAAAGAAGTAAAACATGCCTATACATATGGCCACTTGAGAGATAGCAGCAGAAGAATCTGGTCAAGAACTATGCACAATACAACAGGTTGGCTCCATCAAGTCTAAAGGTGATAAATGGTCTGACTGTTACAATGATGACCGCAGATGGAGAGTATCATGTGAACACGAAGTGTCAGATAAACACTGACACATCATGCAATATCATGATCTTCACAGACCTGTGCGAAGTGGCTCAACATGGTGATCCAAAAATGAAGCTCTGAAAGTAAGGTTGAGGCTATGTGATGGCACAAGAGCATACGTTGGCACTCATACCAAGAGGGCAAATTACTCTGACAACTCAATGCAATTGCAAACAGGAAGGTCTAGAGTTCCATATCATAGATAGGATGCAAAAGTTACTCATCTCATCTGGAGAACTCTAAAGCTTGGGCTGGTAATCCTAAACGTGCCAAAGGAGATTCACAAAGGAGATCTCAGCACACAAAACTATTGAGTTCCAAGCAGATCCCAGAGGAGTATAAAGACATTTACAGGGTTAGGATGTTTACCTGAAGAATATCACCTAGAAGTAGATGAGACTGTAAGATCAATTCAACATCTGCCAAGAAAAGCTCCAGTTGCCCTCAAATCAAGCCTAAAAGACAAGGTAGAAGAGCTGGAAAAAAGGGAGTGATCAAAAAAGTGACAACTCCTACAGACTGGACTGGCAGCATGGTAGCAGGGAAACAACCTGAAAAGCTTAGACCCAACAGATCGAAATAAAGCACTGATGAGGTCCCACTACCACCACTACCTTCTCAAGGGCAACTAGGGATGGGCAATAAATGCTGGCTGGGCCAGCGAAGCCCACATCCCGTGAATGAATTAAAAAAAGCTACCCCATGCTTACCATTGAAGGAATTTTGCGGCAACTTGGCAAGGCAAAGATCTTTACTAGCCTAGATGCAAAGGATGGTTAGTGGCAAGTGAAGCTGGGTGAAAGCAGCAGCTTTCTAACTGCATTCTGGGTGCCGTTTGGGAGAAACAGATGGTTGCACATGCCGTTGGCATTCCCACAGCTCCAGAAGATTATCAACGCAGATAGCTTGAGATAGTCAGTGACCTTCCCAGAGTGGCAGCCACAATGGCTGATCTACTAGTCCATGGGTGTGGAGACAAAATGGAAGAAGCCAGAGTTGACCATGATCAGAATTTATTATGACTGCTGGGGAGAGCTCGCCAGATGAACCTGAAACTGAGCAAGAAAAAATTGAAATTTAAGATGCCTGGTCAAGTGCATAGATCATGTAATGGCAGCAAAAGGTCTTCACCTGGATCCTGATAAGGTGAGAGCTATAGCAGTGATGCAGCGACCAACAGATGTGAAAGCAGTGCAACTATTTAACAAACTCTTGTCCAATTTGTATTTGGAGTGTGAACCATTATGCAAGCTCACTGCCAAGGAGGTCAGTGGTGTTGGGGCACAGAACAAGAAACAGCGTTCACCAAAATCAAACAACTAGTGAGGACAACACCAGTGCTGAAGTGCTACAATGTCAATGATGAAGTCACCGTGCAGTGTGATGCCAGTGAGGCAGGTCTTAGAGCAACCCCAATGTAGCAAGGACAACCAGTCGCACTTACATCCAGGGCACGAACGCAAACTGAACGACACGACGATCAAGTCGAGAAAGAGTGCCTCGCTATTATTTTTGCTTGTGAGCATTTTCGTCAATACTTGCATGGGATTAACAGTGGAGTCTGACCACAAGGCACTTCAAAGCATTTTTCTCAAACCGCTACTATCTGCTCCAAAGCATCTGCAAAGAATGTCACATTATTTACAGAGATATCATCTGGATGTGACATACAAGCAAGGGAAACAGATGTACATCGCTGACATGCTGTTGAAAGCAGCGCTCCCCATGAAGAAAGTTGAGAATGCTACAACAGAATGTGAAATCTCATCTTGCTGACCACCAAAGGAATCATCAATATATCGAGCAAATCTAGCATAGATGTATACAAGGCAAATCTAGAGTGGAGAAACATACCGACTGAAGGCATGGGAAGTGGCCCAATCCAAGACTAATGTTATGCCACACCCAAGCTACTCTTCCAAAAGCAAAAGAGCTACTGAAATCAGAAGTAGTAACTAGCGTGAGAGAAAATTTATAAATGGATATGGAAAGGTTAGGTGAAAGAGCAAAAATTTGGCAGATGGAGTTTCTCTCCATTTAAATAATAAGTCGCCTTTTTATCCTTCCGACCAAAATGGATAACCTCACACTTAACCACGTTAAACTCCATCTGCCAAATTTTGGCTCTTTCACCTAACCTGTCCATATCCATTTGTAAATTTCTTATTCCTTCATTGCAACTTACTTTCCCACCTATTTGGTGTTATCTGTAAATTTAGCTATAGTACCTTCTATCCCTGAATCCAAGTCATTAATATAGATTGTAAATAGTACAACACCAGCCTATCCAATTTTTCCTCATAGCTCAGATCCTCCAGCCCAGGAGCATCCTGGTAAATCCCCTCTGCATCCTCTCCAGTGCAATCACATCCTTCCTATAACGTGGTGACCAGAACTGCATGCAGTACTCCAATTTGGCCTAACCAGCATTTTATACAGTTCCAGCATAACCTCCCTGCTCTTGTATTCTACACCTTGGCTAATGAAGGCAAGTATCCCATAAGCCTTCTTAACCACCTTATCTACTTGCCCTGCTACCTTCAGGGATCTGTGGATATGCACACCAAAGTCCCTCTGATCTTCAGTACTTTCCAGAGTCCTGCCATTCATATTGTAATTCCTTGCCTTGTTCGCCCTCCCCGAGTGCATTAACTCACACTTTTCCGGGCTGAATTCCATTTGCCACGGCTCTGCCCACATGACTTGTCCATTGATATCCTCCTGCAATTTGTGGCTATCCCTCTTACTATTTACCACCCCATGAATGTTTGTGTCATCCACAAACTTCTTGATCATACTCCCAATATTTAACTCCAAATCACTTATGTAAACCACAAACAGCAAGGGCCCCAGCATCAAGCCCTGTGGAATCCCACTGCACATAGACTTTCAGTCACAGAAACATCCCTCTACCATCACCCTCTGCTTCCTGCCTCTCAGGCAATTTTGGATCTAACGTTGTCTTGGATCCCATGGGCTCTTACTTTCTTGATCAGTCTGCCATGAGGGACCATGTCAAAAGCCTTGCTAAAGTCCATGAAGACCACATCAAATGCATTACCCTCATCAACACTCCTGATTATCTCAAAAATTTTGATCAAATTTGTCAAACACAACCTTCCCATAACAAATCCATGTTAACGATCTGTGATTAATCCGTATCTCTCCAAGTGCAGATATCTTTGGTCCCTCAGAATTCTTTCTAGTAACTTTCCCACCACTGAGGTTAGGCTGACTGGCCTGTAATTTCCTGGTCTATGCTTTCCTCATTTTTTTAATAATGGGACAATGTTAGCAGTCCTCCAATTTACTGGCACCTCAACTATGGCCAAAGAGGGTTTGAAAATTAATGCCAGGGCCCCTGATATCTCTTCCCTTGCCTCCCTCAACAACCTGGGATGCAGTGCATTTGGACCTGTGGATTTATCCACTTTTAAGGCTGCAAAATCCACTAGTGCCTCCTCTCCCTCTCTCTCTATGTTAATTTCCTCTAATATTTCACAGTCCTCCACCCTAATGTCTATACCTGTATCATATTTTTCTATTGTGATGACCAACGCAAAGAATTCATTGAGGACTGTACCTATTTCTTCCAGGTCTACAC
Source organism: Carcharodon carcharias (assembly GCF_017639515.1). Classification (NCBI taxonomy): domain Eukaryota; kingdom Metazoa; phylum Chordata; class Chondrichthyes; order Lamniformes; family Lamnidae; genus Carcharodon; species Carcharodon carcharias. Next base: position 18,715,132 of record NC_054476.1, read on the forward strand.
ACAGATTACCTCTATGGTCCCTAATTGGCCCTACTCTTTCCCTAGTTATCCTCTTGCTCTTTATATATTTAAAAAACCCCTTTGGGTTTTCCTTTATTCTATCCCACCAATCCTTTCTCATGCACTCTCTTAGCTTTCCTAATTTTCTTTTTAAGCTCTCCCCAGCACTTTTTATGCTCCTCTAGGGGTTCTGCTGTATTGAGCCCTTGGTATCTACCATAAGCTTCTCTTTTTTCCTTAATCTTAACCTTTATGTCCCTTGACATCCAGGGTCCTCCAGACTTGGTCCCTCCCTTTGTCTTTACGGGAACTAATTTGGCCTGTATTCCTGCTATTTCCTCCTTGAATGCTCTGAAACAGTTTTATCTGCAAGTAGCTGCTCCCAGTCCATTTGGGCCGAATCATATCTCACTGGGGAAATCAGCCTTTCCCCAGTTAAAAATTTTTACTCCTAGCCCAACCTTATCCTTTTCCATAACTATCCTAAATCTAACTGAGTTATGGTCACTATCTCCAAAATGCTCCCCTACTGATATGCCTTCCACCTGCCCAGGATCATTTCCAAATATTAGGTCCAGAACTGCCCCCTCCCTTGTTGGGCTTTTTACCCACTGGCTAAAAAAGTTCTCCTAGATGCAACTTAAGAATTTTGCTCCCTCCCTACCTTGCATACTAAAACTATCCCAGTTAATACTTGGGTTGTTAAAATCCCCTATTACTGCCTTATTATTCCTATGCTTCGCTGAAATTTGATTACATATTTGATCTTCTAACTCTCCCTGACTGTTTGGGGGCCTATAGTACACACCCAACAGCGTGTTTGCCCCTTTTGTGTTTTTCACTTCTACCCATATGGCCTCATTTGATGATCCTTCCAAGATAGCATCCCTCCTCACTGCTACTTTTGATTCCTTGTTCAATAACCTTGATCAGTTAACTCAGGCACTTAAGTGGCCATAGATGGGCCTTTATCGCACTTGAGGTCCCCGGGTGGGTATTCTGCCTGTCGAGAGTCGAGGCTGGCAGCTCATCTTTGCCCCTCGTGCCAGTGGGAGTGATGGCTGCTGGCAGCACTGCTCCCAGCCAAGGCCCAGGGTTGTGGAAGGACTCCAGGCTATTGGTGAGTGAAGGTAGAATGGGAGTCATGGGGTAGGGGTTGTGGCAGAGAGGGAAGAGGGGAACGAGGTCAAATTCAAAGGCAGCAGCGTCTCCCCACCTCCCCCCTCCCCCCACCGCCCCCAGTCTGATGCTTGGTCCCTCAAGTGGGGACAAGCTTGAAAGCAAGGGTCTCCCCCGCAACCCCCAACCTCAGAAGGCCGCTGGCAAACCCCCATACATTTTGCAGAGCAGCTTTCCCAGGGCACATGAGGCCTGACCTGTGCAGCCCACATTTAATCCGTGAGTCACCACTAAATTGCGCTGAAATTGGGGATGATGGTATCAATTGGCTCATTAATGAAACCAATTGACATCCTGTCGTCAGCAGCTGGGAATCCCACGTCAGCCCCTTCCACCCTCTGACTGATATGGGGGAGGGTTTCCCACCACTGGAAGAGTGACGCGGGTCTTTCTCCCACAATTAAGTGGCCCGACTGCAGCGGTTCCCACCATGATGGGCTGCATAAAATCCAGCCTGAGATTCCCAACGCCCTGCTCAACTGTTATTTATATAGGGCTTTGTGCCTGTTCTTAGGTCTCATTCCTCGGTTGACAGAAAAGTAATTCAGCAATGGCTGAAATGGGTACCCTGGCCTCCCATCAGGAATTCTGACACAGTTTCTTCAACTGAGCACTGGCAGTATCCCGGATTGAGCGAGAGCGATGGCAATTTTCGAGGCAGTCTGCTTTGACAAACAAATGAGGTTTGCATCAGTCAATATTTGCACATTCAGTGAATGAAATGCTCTCCTCATTCATAAAATGAATGGCACTTTCAGACAGAGCCTTTATTGCCAGCTGGCTGCTGTCAATGGCACCTAGCACTCCAGGGAATCCAGCCACTTAACCACAAAGACGAAACGTCAACTTGTTCAGCTAGTCAGAACAGTGCAATCCAGGCAGAAACAGCCAAACAAACACAAAAGATCACAAAATTATGAATGCAATTGTGTTACATCCAGAATGGCTTGCATTCATACTTTCCACAATCTTTTATACCAGTTCAAGGTTCAAACCACCCAATCAGGTCCCATCCACATCCACTGGCCATACCCCCAGGTCAAAAATGCGCAATTTTGCCAATTGCTCTTCAAACCGTGCTCATTTTCTTAATGTGCACAGGGAGATTTCTCACATCAAAAAGTCTTTAACTAAGAAATTGTCCCGGTGTGCACCATAAAACTTTTAAATAGTTCAGTATTTTTTTGAACGATTTTTCGTGATTTTAGATCAGGTCATGCACAGTTAGAGGACTGGATGCTCTTATTAAAAATGCACAGTTTGGTGATAAAACCATTTTTAGTTGCATTAATAAAACTGTGCTAGACGATCACTCTTAAATACATCAAGGAATACATTTTAATGAAAAGAAAATTAAAAAGAAATGATTACCTTCCATCATGTTGCCCAATTGTGCTGGTTCATGAAAGATTTTATGTTTGTGATTATGCAAATTATTTTAGCAGGAACCTGAAGCCTAATATAACCAGTGCAATTTCAAATGCCTTTTGAGCTCAATTTCCCAATTTTGCCCTAGAGGTACCACAGGCAGAATTTTCCCCCCATTAGGGGGGTTGTGCGGGGGCAGGAGCGGGTGGGCGTGGACCCGATCGGCGCACCCGATCGGCTCTTCTGCGCCGGCATTTTACATGGGCGAGCCTTAGCATGACATACACCCAGAAGCGCCGTGCACTCCCTGTGTGGGCGGAGGAGGGGGTTCCCTGAGTTGGGGGTGCAGCGCATGAGCGCGAAAGAGCACAGAAATCCCCCTGAGGCATCTTTGTGCCTCAAGGAGATTAATTTCACTTATGAAACATTGATTAAAGGTAAACAAAAATTTTAAGGACATGTCCCCTCATGTGAAACTGTCACATGAGCTGGGACATGTCCATTAATTTTATTAAAAACTCTTAAAACTTTAAAAACATTCATGAAACCTCATCCCGCCTGTGAATGAGGTTCCATGAAAAACGTGAAGGCCGCCTGGGCTCTTCGCCTGCCAGCAAAACCTTGAGATTGCATGGGAAGCTCAGTTTATTAGTTTAATTGATATTTAAGTGGATTTAATAGGCTTTTGACAGTTTGGTGGGCGTGCAGCTGAGCTGGAAATGTAAATAACACCCGGTGGCGTTGGGACGCACACCCGACTTCACCGCGCATCATTTTACGCCTGGGCAAGCAAGCCCTGCTCCCGCTCGCCGAGCTGAAGGTTCTGCACCAAGTATACCCCATCCACAACTAGTTTTACTGAAAGTATCTTTCACACAGAAACTGCTATTGATTTTAAGCATTTTACCTCATTTTGCATCCTTGACTGTAAGCCCAGTTAGAAAAGTAAAACTCACAAGCATCCATTTCCTTGACAAGGAATGTTGTTTTTTTTTGTTAAAGCAGAACTGATGGGCTATTTCAGAGAAAAAAGAAATGCATGGCATTAGCTTTTGTTCTCTGTCAAAGACTTCCAGGGACTGAAAGAAAAACTTATCAATATCCATAATGAGGCAGTGGCCGAAGGAATAAATTAGCTCCACAATGCATATGCAAATCAGGCATGACAAAAGCTTGTATTTCTGTGATGGTGCACTTATCCCTATTCTCATCTTGACCCTTCAAGACTAAATGCTGGGGGACATCATTGTCACTAGTAACATGAAATGAAAAACCCTACATTTGTTAAGCACACTGTAAGTACTGTACAAATTGTGAATGCTTGTTCTTCACTAACAGCTCAAAATGTCCTGAAAGTGATTTACAACAACCAGTAGGCACATTTTCCAATTGCACAAACGGGTGGAAATAATCCTTTTTGTATAGCATTTTACAATTAGTTTCATCTCATTTTCCACTGCGCTGATTAATTGCGCATTTTATTATTTCCATTAGTACCAGAAATCTCTCCAAACCTGGGACGGGAATGAGAATACCAGCTTTGCACTTCTCACTTATCTTAACAGGCACCCGGCTAGGCAAAGCGATGAGCTTTACGTAAGTTTCTTAAACCTTTCGAGGATCTGGAATAGGTTAGGGCAGCAATTGGCAGGTCAAGCAAGAGTACTTAAATGTTCTTAATAAAAGTGGGTGCAGACTGAACAAGCAGAATGCGAATACAAATGGACAACATTTTGAGATGATTAGAGTAGCAGAGACTGGGATAGAGTTTCACCCATCTTTCTGTCTCTTTTAATGCCATTTATACAGATAGCAGCAGTATTCAATTTGGCTATCGATGTTCCCTCTAAGCTCTGTGGCCCCACAACTATCCAGGCAACAATGCATCCACATCAGGTACCCCTGCACTCTCCCCACTCCTATGATTCATAACAAGCCATGTGGCATTCATGAGGCCATCTGACCAGCCTGTCTGCATGTGCACTTAATGGTTGGGGCCCGTCTTGACTCATTTCCACCTCACCAATGCTCTTCTCCTTAGGGTCTTTAAGGGTGAGCGACTTATGAGGCTGGGAGGGAAAGGGATGAAAGGTTGAAGTGAATGTACACTTACTGATGCACTGTCCTTGTTGTTAATTTCGGCATCACCACCAGAGCAACCCACACATCCTCAACGCAGCCCCCCGTCCACACCTGAGGGGCAACAAGTGCAACTTGTGGCACATCATTTCAGCCAGCCAGGCACCAGCGCAGATACACACACCTTGGTGGGGACCTTACCGTCAGCAACTGTCCCTGGTCACAGTGGAGAGCGCACATCACGATCACTATGGGAGATGATAGGGGCAGAGAGTGCCGTTGGCTCCAGCAGCCGGAGGGCTGCAGGGGACGAGGCACATGCTGAGTCTGGCACTGATGACTTACCTCTGGAGTTGTCCCCATTGCAGCAGCTGCAGGACAAGCGGCAGGAAGTGCGTTTACATCTGGAATGGTTGCATGAGGGAATGGTTCAGTTGCTCTCTGAGACGGAGGAGTCTAGGCAGAGTGCATGCGAAGAATCCGCCCTGAGGGCAGAGCATCAGGATTCCTTCAATGAGAGATTGGTGACTCTCGTAGAGAGGGGCTTCCACCAAATGGATCAAAATATGATTGAGTTACGCTCTGACCTGCAAGCCCTCGCAGCGGTACTGGCCACAGGTGGTGTTTTCCATTGTGGGAGATGCTGTGGTCACCAAGCGCTGACACTCGGTGCCCGTGCCTCTGCGGTGAGCAGGGAGGTCGAAATGGACCTCACGCCGGCGCAGCAGCTGCCTGTCGTCGCTGTGAGCTCTTCTCATGGTGCTCCGGATGAGGGCAACAGCTCATCTACCCCTCTGCCAGTCAACGTTGCTTCCGTTGAGACTGCGACAACTGGGGAGGTGCCAGTTCAGGAACTGGCCAATCCCTCCCAGGCAGGGCCATCACAGGCTCCATGGGCCAGAGGACGCCTGCCAAGGTCATCTAGGCCAATAGGACAGCAGATTCAGCAGGCAGTCTCTCAAGCCACTCCGAGCGATGGGGCGGCACCTAGACTTAGCACACGAAAACTAAAACATAAGGCACCTTAGGCACTCCCTGGGTATGTCACTGGTGATTTTGTGTTAGCCTTAGAATAGGGACCCATTTTTCTGTCATTGTGAAATAATCATATGTGCTTTAATTGTGGACAGAATAAAGTCCACCTTTGTTACCATGGCTGAGCATCTTTTCACTGTGGTGCTTTTTTCTTTTTCACATAATTATCATGAGTGTTAGAGTGGAGATTGATGTTTCTGTACTAAAGCCTTATTTGCAGCTGATAAGGTGGAAGATGTGGCACCTAAGTGCCACATGTGGAAGTTCCAGGCAATGCTGTTCCTGCTGATCCATGTGTGTGAAGCTGGCTGAAGGTTCTTTGGATTAAATTGTCCCGGGTGTCCCTGCCTCCATGGTGTAAATGCGAGTCATCGTTGTGGCCCTCGTCATCGCCCTGTGCTTCCTCATCTTCTGAGGGACTGCTGGATTCATCATGTGCAGCCTCATCCATGGCGTCAAGGTCTTCATCGTCAAGTGTATCCCCGCTTTCCAGCGCAAGATTGTGCAGGGCGCAGCAGACTACCATGATCAGAGAGACGTGATCTGGGGGGTACTGGAGTGTGCCCCCTGAGCAGTCAAGGCAACGGAACGCATCTTGAGAAGACCGATGGTTCTCTCCACCACAGCCCTTGTGGTGACGTGGCTCCTACTGTACTGCTGCTCAGCTTCTGTTCTTGGATGATGGAGAGGCGTCATGAGCCACCTTCTGAGGGGATAGCCCTTGTTACCCAGCAGCCAGCCATCCAGCCGGGCTGGAGCACTGAGGAGACCTGGCACCTGAGAGTGTCTGAAGATGTAGGCATCGTGGGAGCTGCCTGGGAACATTGCACAGACTTGTAAAATCTGCATCCTGTGATCACACACTATCTGCATGTTCATGGAGTGGAATCCCTTCCTATTAACAAAGGCATCTGGATCACCAGCTGGCGCCTTGATGGCCACATGTGTACAGTCTGTTGCACCCTGGACGTGGCGGAATCCATCAATGGCTGTGAAACCTCTGGCTCGCTGTGCCTGACTTGCCTGGTCACAGTGGAAGTGGATAAAGGTGGATACCTGTCTGAACAGTGTGTCTGTAATCTGCTTGACACAAGTACGTACAGCTGATTGGGAGACACCGCAAAGATCACTCACCGAGCCCTGAAAGGAGCAAGAGGCATAGAAGTGGAGGGCAGCTGTGATCTTCAGAGTCACTGGCACGGGGTGTCCACCCACACAGTTAGGAGATATCTCAGGGCCAATCATCTGACAGATATAGTTGACTGTCTCCCTTGACAGTCGGAACCTCCTTCGGCACTGCACTTCAGTCATATTGAGGTAGCTGCTTTGCCACCTGTATACCCTGGCAGCAGGATAGTGGCGTCGTCTGCGGCCCCTTGCACCTTGGACAACCTCTTGGCCCTGCGCCCCTTCTGCCTGCGCCTGGACACCCAAAGGTGGCTGCCCAGGAGGCTGATCGTTTAGTCCTGGCCTCCTCCTTATTCTATCCCTCCCTTCCTCCTCAGGGGAGCTGCCTCCACTGGAGACGTAAGAACCCATAGCCCCAGGCTAAATGGAGGCCTCCGGAAAACTGCAAGGCCGAAAAAGAAGCTGTCTGCAGAATGCTTTCACTTTACACAAAAACCTCTTGGACATCGATGAGAATACTCACAATCACACAAGCAAGTTTTAAACATTTTCATCAATTATAACTTCATGTAAAGTATGAACAACCCCTCTGAGTCCACATATCCCGACATTGAGAAAGTTTTCTTAAATAATCTCCTACCCGCCCACCTATTGGGCCCGTGCTCCGACTCGAAGTTCGCACAGGCCCCTCAAAATCCTGGACATTTGGCAAATTAAGGGGCTTAATGAGCCCTTCAATTAATGGCGGACGAACTGAGTGCGCCCGTCCACCGAAATATCGCAATGCCACGCGCTGACGTTGGCACGCTCGCGCGTCATTTTACACCTTGACGTGTGGGCTACGCGACCCACACGTCAGCCGGAAAATTCTGCCCACTGGCACAAATCTTCCGATCAACGTTGGAACTGCTCCACCGGCACTGATCAGTCAGAAAACTGAGTACTTACCTGGTTACATTTAAAAGCGTCTGATTTCTGATGCAGCATTCTGAAGTGCTCGGCGCAGAAATCCACAGAGATCTGCAAATAGAATCAATACAGAGGACACACCCGCTTTTTGTGGCACTAGCTGCTGTATGGCAAGTTTAAACGCCGGTTGTGAATATTAGTGAATGGATGAACAGACGGGTGGATGGATGAATGGGAGAGGTAAGTGGATAGGGTACCAGGTGGGTAGTGTGTCAGGTGAGTGAGGCGTTAAGTGGGTAGGGTGGCAGGTGAGTGTGGTAGTAGGTGGGCTGAGTGGTAGGTGGGTGAGGTGGTGGGTGTTTAGGATGGCATACAGGTAGGGTGGCAGGTGGGGTGGGGGTAGGGTGGCAAATGGGTAGATAGGTTAGGTGGGTGAGGTGGGTAGGTGGGTGAGTGGGGTAGGTGGATCCGGGAGGTAGTCAGGCTGAGTAGGAAGGGGTAGTCAAGTCAGGTCTAGTAAGGTCAGGTTGGGGGTTAGTCATGTGGTCAGAGGCAGTCTGGTTTGGTCAGGGATGTAGTTGGGGGCTTGGTGGGGAGGGTCAATCGGTGTGAGTGTCAGTTCTGTAGTTACCCAAGAGTTAAACTAGGATTTATCGGGCTAACATTTTCTGGGTACCTATTCAGGTAAGTAAATTGGAACTGTCCGAAGTCTCCCACTCTAGCTCTAGCTCAGAGTCGGAGACTTTTGCAGAGGATCCTGAGGATCCCAGAGGAGCAGGGGAATTGCCTGTCAGAAGATCAAACTTTGCAGAGAATTCCCACAGAGGTCACTAAGTCCTGAAGTGCACCTTGGGTCACACATCTCATCGCACAACGATCCAGAGACCTGAAGATCCGGGCCATTAACTGTTTCTCTCTGCCTAAATGCTGTCTGACCTGATGGGTATTTCCAGCATTTTCTGTTTTGATTCCCAAGGATCCTCAGTTGTCTGTGTCTGTTTTTTTTTTAATTACATTAACCTGTTTCCAGACTACTTATGCACCACTCTCACCCTCCCATCTCCATGTAACTTCTTTTCTTTTTTATCCCAATTGTTTTCTACTTTTATTTTTGTTCTTTCCTTGCAACCCTTGCTCTTTTCCAATTATTTCTTGGTCCCTGTTGTTGACCTGTTCCCCCTTTCACGTTTGTTCATTTCAGATTTTCAGTATCTGCAGTATTTCACCTTAATATCTCGGCTTCCTGTGTTGTCTGTCATGAGCCTCCACCATTTCAAGTCTCCAGCTGATTTTCCACTTTCACTTTTAGAGAAAAAAATAGCTCCAAAAGATCAGCAAATATTACAATGCTTTTACATGTTAAATAAGTTCTGAAAATGTGCCAGATTACAGCAGCTCCTTCAAATATTGTAAACAGAGGTTTTTCTAGTTGTGTACACCCTGCCGTCTACTCACTCCTACGTCAGCAGGTATCAACTTACTTATCTTTTGAAGAAACAAGTCATTTTCAGAGTTAAGAGACCGAAGGGCGAGTGCCAAGATTGAATCCTGAAAAAACACTCAAATCTCACATTCCTTTGTTCCTGTGCTCTTAAATGGAATTTGCAGAGATGTACTACTGAGTGGCCCAAAGGCTTGTTCAAAAGTCTAGGGGCATCCTCAAATTTCATTCTAAAATTATTTACTCTTTGCTATTTGCCAAAGAGCTTGACAATCTCACTGACAAATCTGTTGAATTTATTTATTTGAAGTTCCCACACTAAACGTGCACACGCATATTATAGCATGTTAGCATCTATGCTGCCGCTCGCTTGCAGCAGTTGTGGTCTTAAAATATTTCACTGGTTTATACATAAACGTGACTGGCTTTAAATTTAATCTCATTCACCCAACACCCCTGATCTACATCAGCTCCCAGTTAAGCAACGGCTCAATTTTAAAGATCTCATTGTTGTTTTCAAATCTGATCACACCTTCCTAACTCTGTAATCTCCTCCAGTCTCACACCCTCCAAGATATCTGCGCTCCTCTAATTTTGACCTCTTGAGCATCCACAATTTTAGTTATTTCACCATTGGTTTAAAATTTCTTTAGCTGCCTGGACCGCAGGCTCAGGAATTCCCTCCCTAAACCTTGCTTTTGTCCTTTAAGACGCTCCTTCAAATTCTCTACTTCAGAAAGAAGTGGAGGATGGATCGTCGAATGTATTCAAGGCTGAGTTAGACAGGTTATTTGTCGAAAATGGAGTCAAGATTTATGGGTGGGGAGGTGGGCGGGGGAGGGTATGCAGGAAGGGGAGTGGAGTTAAGGCCCCAATCAGTTCAGTGTTATAATCTTGTTAGGCACAGTTAACATTTAAAGAAGAAATCCAAACATCTAGCAATCAACCGAGAGAACTTTCCCACAGGTTTCATGTTTTTAAACCAAAACAAGCTTTATTTTATATAAGAAGAATTAAGCAAAGCCAGCACCATTAACCTAACACTATGGTTTATTACTACTATGAACACAGTTCTACTTTTTACTTCCCCAAAAATTCCTTTGTGCATTACAACAATCTTGAAAGTTCATTCACTTCTTTAGGGACAAAGCCAAAGGTATACAATAGCCCGCTGGAATTCACTTTAATTCCCGTCAATGTTTCAGCTATCCTCTGAACTAAGACTCTAAGGGGCTACGCAACCCTCGATTTTTTTTTTTAAAGACCTCACGATTATGGATGTCTCATCTCCTTGCTTGGGTTGCTGACAGATACCCATCTGCCTTCCTACAGTTTTCCAAGTTAGCTCTGCTAAATACTTTCTGCCACAAGGCTCTGTGAGGACCACTGTGGATTTCTTTCACTAGCTGCAAGCTAGAACACATCTTCCAGTTGCTTTTCCCTCTTGAAATCCAAACTGAGATAGAGCTTCACCTGCATTCCCTTTGGCAAATGATGAAGTTAGTATTTTCTATGCTTGAAATGCAGGTCTAACTGACTGTCATCTCCTGTTTTTTTCTCTCAGTCCGGTGAAATGCAGTCTGTACCAAAGCAAAGCTACAACTGCCTCTGTCCATTCCCAAACTGAACTGTTTGCTTCTGTCAGCAAACACACACAGCTAAATTAAACAAAAGAACCTTCTACCCCCACAGCATATCTCCATGACGATCCACCATGCTCCGGGATGTTCTCAATCAGAAATATAAATGAATTACATTACCTTCCGTGCTACTCCTTGATTCTGTAACCTATATGAAAAATTTCTATTCCTAATTGTGTTTTATAATCCTTTCTCAAGGGTCCACAAAAAAACCCTGGGTTTACAAAGCTGCTTTTAGTTACCTTCAATCTGGAAACTATATACGTAATTTAAAATGAAGTAAAGACAGGCCTTCTGGCTCCATTACAAGCCCAGAGATGGGTCATTCATTGTTCAAGTTTTACACATCTACCTCTCACCTTCTGAGGTAAATATAGGTTATCTTTTAACTGTAATTAACTGCAAGCTTTCTCCAGTGCTGTCAGCACAATCCTCACAGCTAGGCTGAGAGTGATAAAACTCAGCAAATATATTTGGCAAGTTTGTAGTGTCCTGCGCCCTCCAAGGATTTAAACATGCACTTTGCTTCCTTCATTAGGCAATTTGCATAATCCTGATAATATTAACGAAAAAAGATAATATTTAATGGAACTTTCCTTTGATGTACTACTTAAGAGCAGGCTGAGTTGGAGAGGTTACCAACTATTCTGATCAATGAATGATAGGGCAAACAACTCTGCAGGCAAATATGGCAAGGTTCTCTGATGGAAATGAACTGATAGGTTCAGAATAGATAACAGTGGTATTGCTGCTAAAATAGATATTCATGAAATGATTCTGCAGCATAAATAAATTCTGGGTGGCAGGTGCATCTGGTCTGGGTGGAGAAGAGAGCTGATTTCTAATTAGAAACTCCTGATAACTGACTTGTAATTAGGATTACTGCAAGACACATCTCATATCACAAATAACATACAATGTGAATACTGTTAATTAATCTGTAACTCTTTTTTCAGTTCATGCACTCAAAGAAATTATTTTAGATCAATCTTTTGAAGTGACATTCTTTTTTAAGCAGTCACAAAGAAGGGTTGCACAGTAGTGAGGAGCTGTGATGACACAGAACTAGGAAAGGCTGGTGCTGAAAACAGCTCCTGAAAGAAAGAATGGTTAGTATTTTGTTGTGTAAGCAGAGTCTAGACAAGAGTTTTAGGGATTGCCTATTCTCCCAAAGTATGCTGCTCACGTCTATGGTTTCTCAAAACCAGTACTCTTTATTTGCAGCAAGTATTTACATATTTGATTGCTACATGAAGTTGGAGCTTCTCCTCCTTCCAGATGGCTCTCACCACTTAGTTATGTGATCTGACATTATTATTACATCAGCATCATGTATACTTCTGATGTTAACCCTTTACTCTATAACTAGCTCTGCTACAGAGCAGAGCTGAGCATCAGGGCAGTGGCTAGCGCTATTGTTAAATGTGGATGATGGGGAGCTGGAGGGAAAAGAGGAGGCAGCAAAGTTTAAAGATAATGGAGAAGCTCTGAAGAAGAGTCATACGGACTCGAAGCGTTAACTCTCTTTCTCTCCACAGATGCTGTCAGACCTGCTGAGTTTTTCCAGCATTTTTTGTTTTTGTTTCAAATTTCCAGCATCCGCAATATTTTGCCTTTATATTAAAGATAATGTGGATTTGAGCAGGTCAGCAATTTGCTGAGGGTTTTACCTTGCTGTGGGAAAGTCTTCTATGCACTACGTACGATGAGTACTTCCAGGTACACAGGGAGAAGTACACACAAAGAAACACAATTCACTCCAGAACTGGAGCCTTGGAGCAGCTGTATCTTAATAGCTGGAGTGGTAAATTGATTTTTCTTTTGTTATTAATGATTTCTGTTAATTTTAAAACCCTTACTAAAGCCCAAATGATGTGCATTGGACAATATAATCCTCACACTCTCTTAGGAATCTATAGGAGCTGAATGCTAAGGAACTGCTCTTGTTTCTTCTGCAAGTAGTGTTTGCTTTAAATACCACTGGGAGGATGTTCACTATCAACTATTAACAAAGATCTGCATACCAGAACCTCAAATCTCCAGAGCACTCTCATGATGCTAGCAGTAATGATTTACATTGGCAGCAGGCTGCAACTGCAGTGCAGAACACGGAAAACCTTGACCTAAATGTAGAGTATGGGCAGATTTTCAACTTGCATGGAATGTCCTTATCAGGAGCACTTACCACAGTGAAGCTCATAAGCTCAACAAAAACCAATGCCATAATTGTTTACATGTTCAAAATGGCTTTTATTTCAAAGTTTCATACATGGAACATAAGTTGCTCACATTTGCACAATGAAGAGCGGGGAATTTGGATCCAATGCTGTTTAAAGCCTCCTTTTCCTGTTTTTTTTTAAACTCCTTCTGTTCACTTTTTTCCTCCTTTCTTTCCTTTTCCTTATTTATTCTTTTCAGTATACAATCTACCTTTTCTTTGCCTTACAATTTTGTCAACCTTTTTCCATACTGCAACACAACTACAAACTCAATGGGGTGTTTGGCTTCTCTATCTTGTGCTTAACAGCTAAAACGTAACAGCACCATTTTAACTCAGCCCTGCAAAGCACTCTTCATTCTTCTGTACCATTTTGGACAGAATATAAGATGATTGGTGTGAACACAGTGATATTGCAGCCTGGTTGGTCAGCATGTGGGTTTGCTCTGTGAATGTGTGAATTGGCAAGATTAGAGTTTGAAACGTGGGCCAAAATTACTAATCACTGGACTTCTTGAGCTGTCTACAACAGGCTGATAATAGATGTTTGAAAACATGGAATGAAAAATGGCCATCCTGACCAAAAAGACTGCTCCTTCAGTAATTCATGCAGCCTCTAGCCATCGCGGACAACCTGTTCATTTAAACAAAAACAGAAAATGCTGGAAAAACTCAGCATCTGTGGAGAAAGAAACAGAGTTAATAACTCAAATCCATATGACCCTTCTTCTCTCTCCACAGATGCTGTCAGACCTGCTGAGTTTTTCCAGCATTTTCTGTTTTTGTTTCAGATTTCCAGCACCTGCAGTATTTTATTAACCACATACTAAACTGACGATATTCCATATTATTTGTACTTCCCGTACCTCCATTGTTGACGGTGGATTGCTTCCTTATACCAGTATCCCCACGCTTTTAAACCAAGCATTGCAGGATTCTTCAACCCCCACGGGTTTCACAGCTTACGTTTAATCCTAGAACATCTAAAAACATCCTTGAACAGTTCGTTTCTGAAGCAAGTAATCAATACAAATCAGTTGCTTTTAATCAGTCCCACAAATTCCTCATTCCAATTTCAGATGACAAAAATATTTAGATTTTTCTGAATCATAGGGAGAATTTTCTCCCCGTTGGGCAGACCGGTTGGAAGAGGGCGCAGCCGGGCGGGGAGCCAATCGCTGCCTGCAATCGGCTGCACGCTGCCATTTTACGTGGGCAGGCCAATTGAGGCCTGCCTAGTGTGATGCACACCCGGAAGTGCCCAGCGCTACCTGTGCAGGCGATAGGGGGCAGGGAGAGTCGGGGCCTGCACACTATCGCACATGCGCTCATAAGAGCACAGAAATCTCCCTGAGGCAACTCCGTGCCTCAGGGAGATTAATTTCATTATGAAAAATTGAAAAGAAGAATTTAGAAAATTATTCAGATGTCCCCTCATGAGCTGGAACATGTTTGTGAATTTTGATAAAAAATTTTATTTCATTAATAAATCCTTCATGAACCCTCACCCCACCAGTGGATGAGGTTTCATGAAAAATGCGAAGGCCGCCTGGGCTTTTCACCTGCCCACCGAACTTAAGGTTGGACGGACAGCCCTGAAAATTATTTCAATTAGTTCATTAATGGCCTCAACAGGCTTTTGACTGTTCGACGGGCACGCAGCCAACTCCAGTGCGCTCGTGCCGAACTGAAGATCGGAATGACGCGCGGTGACGTCGGGACGCATGCCCAACATCACCGCGCATCATTTTACGCATCAGCATGCGGGGCCCACCCCCGCACGCCGAACAGAAGATTTTGCCCATAAATTTCAGGCTTTCGGATGAAACCTAAACCGAAATCCTGTCTGCCCTTTCAGGTGGATGTAAAGGATACCCAGGGCACTATTTCAAAGAAGAACAGGGGAGTTATCCCCCAAGTCCTGGTCAATCCCCCAACTGGCATCACGAACAAAAATTATCTGGTCATTATCACATTGCGATTTGTGGGATCTTGCTGTGCGCAGATTGGCTGCCGCCTTTACAGCGGTGACAACACTTCAAAAGTACTTCACTGGCTATAAAGTGCTTTGGGACATCTGGTGGTTGTAAAAGGAGCTACATAAATGCACGTCTTTCTTTTTTTCTTTTATCTGTTGATAACTGTAATGTCACAGATATTGTCCTCACAACAAATCCAAAACTGGAATCTCTAAGGCAGCAAGTTGAGGCCAGCTAGTGTAGAGTCCACCTGAAATGTAGAATGTTTTCAAAAATAACATGAAAAATCATCACTTTAGGGGTCATACGTTTCAGAAAATAGAAAATAGAAGTCATACACTTCTGAGAGCCATTTTAAACCACCATCTATGCTTGTGCGCCAGGTGAAGAGAATCATCAAAATGCTTCTAAAAAAAACACTGGGCACACCCAGGTATGTTGCATTATCTTTACTGAGATGACTTACAAAACACTTTGACCTACGTCATTATCAAGCAAAAGGACACCAAAACAAAGGGAGGAATGCTATAAAGATGAAAAGAACCAGAAATTCAAAAGGAATATTTGAAGTAACAGAAGAACTGAAGTGCGCTCAGCTGACAACAGCTAAAATAAGATAAATTGCAGCATTCTGAGACATATGGAATACCTAGATTTCTTCATAAAATAGAGCAGCTAAATTGAATCACTGGCATAAGCACATTGCCAAAGCCATACTATGTCCCATTTACATTCTGACAAAATGCACCAAGTATCCAGGTATAAACTGCTTATCTCATGGCTCTGTTATACTAACTGTACAGCACGGTGTTCTGTAACAACAGCCCTCCTCATACGCCCTTCTTTCAAAATTAACAATTGCTTTTCAATAAATATGCAGATTATAATGCAAACACAGGAAATGTATCCCTGGGCACAATGACTAGATTATGAAAATAAGTGTGTGGTGCTGAGAAAGCAATAGTGAGATGATTTCAAATGCAGGTTATTTTTATACTCTTTTGGATATTCACTTTGTGTAAAGCCCTAATCAAAAGAGATGAATTCATACACAAGAGACTACTGTTATGGCCTAGATTTCCCCAATTCACTATAATTGAAGGAAATCTAGTTCCATATGTTTAAAATTACAGTGTTATATCAGTACTGTTTCAATAGCTGCTATCTTACACCAATGTTAAACTGCCAAGGAATGAAAGATTCTCAACTGCAAATAAATACAAGCCAACACAGGCAGATGGCTCGCTTTTCATTGGGTGAGTGTAACTGGTCTCCCTACTTAGCACTGGCATGATAAAAGCCCTGCAGGCAATGTACAAACTTGAGGTGGCTGGAATCGCATTTTAGTGATCATTGTGTCACTTTGCTTTATGCTAGTTTTCAGGGACTAATGGATAACACTGGATAAATAATGTTCTTGGTGCTGTTATAGTGTATTATTGGTTTGACATTCAATGAGAAGATTGGGGTAGGAAAAAGAGATAATAGGCATTGGGCTAAAAATTCATCTACTCTTGCTCTCAGTGCCAGGATCATGACTTGTAACCTGCCTACACCCCATTCCATTGAAGCAAACTTCATGTTGTCTCACTTCCATGATTGCAGTTTTCAGCCGATTACAATCCGTGCTGCTGGCTAGCTGTATGTTCAACAAAGGGCCTAAGAGCATGCAAGGCCTGGCATGTATCCAAACTAGACTCCAGCTCTTAAAGACAGTCTGACCCTCCAAGAAGGGTGCTGCACTGACTGCATAAAAGCTGCTGCTGACTGCCCATGCTGTCTGTAACTATCTGCAATCGGAAACAGGGCAAATGGAGCACCAAGGCAAAGAGGTTCATAAGAGGTCAACAGGAGAGGGGCCATAGTTCCATGGGAAGACCGGAAGGCCATCAAGAAATTCTCTCTGAAAGAAACGTGAGCAAATAACCATGGAGGTCAATAAGAGGAGTCTGTTGCTGTGGATCTGGCAACCATGCTGGAAGATGCTCAATGACATCACCTGGGTCATGAAGGTCAATGAATGCATTTTCACATAATATTTCCTACTCATCATGTCACCAGCCTCTCACACTGTTCAATGCACCACACCCCATCGCTCATCCTGCAGCAGTTCCTGACACTCAGGACTCAGGATCTAATATGCAGATACTCCATCTTACCCACACACACTTTCCAATGATGCCAGCTTCAGACCCGTCTCTTGCTGCCTCCACATAACTTTAGCTATTCAGCTGTGGCAGGCACATCACTCAAAAACAGCGCAACACAATCACTGGCAATCTCCCCTCTTTGTTGTAGGACCAAGGTTGTGTAAGATTGCAGGGAGCAAAACAAAGCCTGCAGGGGGACAGGAACATCTGCACACCCTGCGCCCATTGGAGAAGATGGTGCTCTGCATCATCAGTCTGGCTGCAATAGAACCCGCTGCATCCAGCCAAAACACTGGGGATGGCAGTATGTTACTGCCTGATGCCCATCTCAACTCCCATCTCCACCTTCACCCACTATCTGGCATGTAGTGCATATATGATCATATGCATGAAGTGCGTATGTGATGATGTGATCATAAATCTCTTGCTTTACATTCTTACCAGTTCCTTCACTCCATCAACCCTCGCCTTCTGACATTCTGCTTTCAGATATCCAAGAGCTCACACCTGTCCAGCTACAGCAGCCTTAGGAGAAATAAAGAGAGCAACAACACATCACTGATGAAGCTGCACCATCACTTGAACTGATACTCAGCTCAGATACTGGCACTGTGTGAACTTTAGAGGTGGGTACATAGTCAGGTTGGCACATGGTGAGTAACTGGGCACGAGTGGGCTGCAGCCAGGCCAAGCGGAAAGGGTAGCTTTTGTGGCCAGCTCAATGGAGCGTGAAGTTGCAGACGAGTTCTGCTTACAGGGGACTCAGATGAAGACTTTGATGGGGCAGGCTGCAGAAGAACACTGATGACAATACCACTGAGATGTTTAGTGCATTGGCAAGCCTACACAAGAGCCTGTTGTCACTGTCGAAGAGTACAGAGGAGTCGGGCACCAAAGAGACTCAGGGCATCATGCAAAGCTTGGAGCTCATCCTTTCCAGCAAGTAAGTGGTGGCCAACTCCATAACAGTATTTATGGAGCCAGCCATGATGCAGGCTGCCTCAGTTTCCACTGCAACGCAGGCAGAAGCCACCGAACATTCAATACTGCAGTGGAAGCTCAGACGGAGGCCATGAGACCCATTCTGCTGTCATGCTCATGCAGGCTCTCACAGCAAAACTAGAAATCTGTACAGCAACTAATTACTAGGATTTTTGAAGTGCCGCCACACAGAAATGTCAGTGGCACCATCGAGCACAAACCTGCTGCCCTCTCTCAGGATGACAGATTCTGTGTTCCCACCACTATCATCCTGCTAGTGCCCTTGCTGTTGCCTCTCAGTAGGCCAGCTTAGAACGCTGTTTGCCATGCCACACCCCAAAGCTTGCCGTTCTAACCCACAGCTGCCCAAGGGCATCCTCAAAAACCAATTCCAGACTCCATCACTGAAAGTCAGTAGCCACACTGCAGCCAATAGAGTCGCACTGGTGTAGCAGCACCTGCTAGGCAGGTATTAAGGGAATGCATAAGGGAGAATAGCTCATTTTTGTTTGCATAACTGGATGTGTTTTTAAACAAAGATTTTCTTCCTCTTCTTGAGTTCTCTACCCAAAGGCAGGTCCAACCCACAAGCTCCACCATAGGTAGGGCAAGGAGGCAAAGCCCAGCTGGTACAGGGTTGAATCTCAAGCTGCTGGCATTAATCTGATCTACAGCCAACTGGTCTGCCAAGGTTTCTGAGTTACTATGGCAACATGCACTTCTACATGCATGTTGCAATCCAGAGCAATGGTAGAGACTCCAATTTTCTTCCTGCCACATGGCTGTGAGAGTCTCTCCCACTCTCAGTGCCTGCCACTGACATATGTTAGATGGATTTTTACCTTGATACTTCACCTGCTTGACTGTGTTATGAATGTAACCTGGCCATTAAATTCTGGAGTGGGACTTGAACCTGGAGCTTCTGGCTCAGAAGCAGGAACACTACTCACTGAGCCACAAGACCTCCCTAGAAAGATGCTATGGAAAGGTTATAATTGATGGCTTTTGTTGCAGGATCTTAACAAAAGGAGATGCAGTGATGGAGTGTTCCATATGGATGATAATGTGGGGAATGGTGGTGCCATTGTGGTGAATGGGTGATCCCTAAGCAAAGCGGAGTCTCAGCCTGTCAGGAAAGAAAGGTTCTTGGCCACATCCATCCTGCCTCTCTTTCTTCCGCCTCCACTTCCTCCTCCCGTAGTGGCCTCCAGATACTTGGTGACAATGGCTGTGCCCTGGTGATGATGAGGTTGTAAAGAACAGAGCTGACCGCCACGCACATGGAGACACACTCCAGAATACAGTAGGTCACCCCGTCCCCCACATCCCCCCAACGCAACCCCATTCCCCCATCCCAGGAGGTCCAGGCAGTGGAAACGTAACTTTAGCACGCCTATGGTCTGCTCCATAATGTTTCTGGTGGCTACATGGCTTTCATTGTACATCTGTTGTCCTCAAATGGTCAGGTGGTTATGGGGGAAGGGTTGGGGTGTGAGTGGTGGGATGCTCATCAGCAAGTTAGAGGGGGGCCTGGCCATTGGTTGTACATTCTAGGTTAGGATCTGTTTGGTGGAGGAAGGTTCAATCGAGACATTCAAGAGGGAATTAGATTATTCTCTGAAAAGGGAGAATGTGCAAGGCTCGAGGAGATAGCAGGAGAGTGGTACTAGGTGAATTACTCCTGTGCTGGAACCATTGTACAATTCTATGACTTGGGTAAATTTGCCAACATGGCTCAGGACATTGTTAAGCAATCATATCAGTATTTTAGTCAGCTTTCCACAATGCACCAAATTTAGTTTAGAGGATTTTGCCATCAATTTTCTACCCACAGGTTTGGATTCAGCCACAATTGTGAAAATCCAAAGGTTTCCATCCTGTAGTATCTGCATTGTAAATACTCCAGTTCTAGAAATACAACTAAATACAACTAAATTATAGTAGGAACTTGCTTTGAGATCTTTTTTGTTCATTTGGCATTGCAGGTGTAATTACATTCAGTATTTACCCTCGAGCTAACACTTAATATAGAGGAATTTGGAAGAGATCCCAAATCCACTGGGGTTCTGCCCTGCTTCTACTCCCCAAACTTCATTTGAGGGCAGGAGAGTCCCCAGTCTGCTCCTCCTCTGTCTGACAGACTTTGGATCATCCATTGGCTACTCTGGGAACTCAGCCCAGTAAGTCACTGAAGCAGTACATATCCAAATGCGTTAACTTCACACCACACAAGTGCCAGGCAATGCCCATCTCCAACAAGAGAGAATCTAACCACTGTCCCTTGACATTCAATTGCATTACCATCGCTGTATCCCCCACTATCAACATCCTGGAGGTTACCACTGACCAGAAATTGAACTGGACTAGTCATATAAATACTGTGGCTACAAGAGAAGGGTTAGAGGCTAGGAATCCTGCGGTGAGTAACTCACCTCCAGACTCCCCAAAGCCTGTCCATCATCTACAAAGCAGGAGTCAGGGGCATGATGGAATACTCTCCATCTGCCAGGATGAGTGCAGCTCCAACAACACTCAAGAAGCTTGACATCATCCAGGACAAAGCAGCCTGCTTGATTGGCACCCCATCCACAAACATTGACTCCCTCCACCACCGGCACACAGTGGCAGCAGTGTGTACCATCTACAAGATGCACTGCAGGAACACACCAAGACTCCTTAGGCAGCATCTTCCAAACCCAGGACCATGATCATCTAGAAGGGCAAAGGCAGCAGGTACATGGGAACACCACCTCCTGGAAGTTCCCCTCCAAGTCACTCATCATCCTGAATCACCGTTCTTTCACTGTCGTTGAGTCAAAATCCTGGAACTCGCTCACTGACAGCATTGCGGGTGCACCTACACCACAGGGACAGCAGCAGTCCAAGAAGGCAGCTCACCACCACCTTCTCAAGGGCAATTAGGGATGGGCAAGAAATGCAGCTTAGCCAGCAACACCTACATCCTGTAAATGAATTT
The DNA here is from genome assembly GCF_017639515.1 of Carcharodon carcharias. NCBI lineage: Eukaryota > Metazoa > Chordata > Chondrichthyes > Lamniformes > Lamnidae > Carcharodon > Carcharodon carcharias. The sequence continues at coordinate 18,736,216 of NC_054476.1, forward strand.
TTAAAATAGGCTAACATCAGGAAAGAACTTAGCATGTATCTAATGGTGCAATAAGTTGTACTTCATGCTTAGTTGAAGAGTGGGAATCCAGTCTAGGTTCCTTCTGCCAAATGTAATAAGCCCAAATATAAGAAATCCAATCTCACGGCCTCCAGTGCCAGTGAATGCTAGACCACAGTTCAAAGTTGCCCATAATTCAGAACTAATTCGAAGACTCATTCAATGTTGGACTGACGCTGTTGGTGTTTGAGGGTGGACAACCCACAGCATGTAACCCCTAATGTGCCTGCCTTTGAATGCTTGATGCAGAGCTCCATTCAACACTAAGCACACACCATGGGTGAAACGTCAGCCAACAGAATTTCTTTGTCTTATAAGACATTTCATTGCTCCATTTTAGAAGTTAAATAGCAGGTAAATACTGAAGCTAATTGCAGTTACAATGTCAGTCGAACAAAAAAGGTTTCAAAGCAAATTCTTGACTGTGTGGTGTTATTGTAAAAAGTGTGAAATTATTTTATTTGAAGGAATTGATGTTGTGTCACTAGGACTTTGACATGTATTAGTAAATTTATAGCTGTAAAAATTCATGTTGTCTGCTGACAAAGGATTAATAAGACTTAAGTCAATTACATCTAGTTTGATATTTCACAAGTAAATGGTGTCTTTTCAGGTCACTTCAGAATATGTCTGGAGGCTTTGGCTTATTAAAGGTTACAGCAAAGACTGAAACATTATATAATTAATAATCCTCATTGCTTCAGAGTTTTATTTAATTTGAAATTGGCAAATTCTGCAGTCATAAGTGTAATTATTATTCCAATATTAACAGGAACGCCGTGGGGACATTAAGTATTGGTGAAAGCAAATAGTATTTAAATATAGCACCAGTGACAGGGTATACGTAAAGACATAAAAAAAAGTACCTTCAATGAGGTCCACATCTTGGGTACAGCATTTGGACTTTTGGAACAGTTCCTTGATAAATATTTTCAGCCCAACAGCAGAGGTTCCAGGAGTTATGCGCTATGTTAAAATTATGCCACGTAACATTGTGTCAAATGCCATTAAATTAGATAGCACAGAAGTAACTCCATTTCCCCAAGTGCTATTCTGACAACCTGGAGAAATTTCTGAAAATGTCTCCACTCTCTCTGCTGTGATAACTACACACGGTGCTTTATAGAAATGGATTTATCTCAAAGGCTTTTATTCAGAACTAGTTATAAACTATATGTCTATTTTATTTACCTCCCACTGCTGTCCTTCCATCTGAAATTTTCTGGCTTTTAAAAACAAAGTGCCTTTCAATCACTGATTTGCCTCACCTCTTTCATTCTTTACAAACTCGGTGGCATCGTCCATCATCAACATTGTTCCTCCACCCACACTATTCAACAGTAAGCAAAAATTAGAGGAATAACTTATTGACCTTTATGTAAATCTATATGGATACAAGTATATCCCAACACCACATGATCTGCGACAAAATCAGCAATGTTTTATATAGAGTTGCATCAATATGGTGCCATTCTGGATGCTGCGTATTCTTCCATTTGTACAGAGAGGCCAGGTGATCTCCTACAGTGTTGCCAAGTATAGTATTCAAGTGAAATGGGGTTAGAACACAGAGAATAATTGGGTCATAACATGCAAAAATAATCTGGGAATACGGTGGTGTAGTGGTAATATCACTTGGCTGGTAATCCAGAGGCCCAGGCTAATGTTCTGGGAACATGGATTCAAATCCCACTATGATAACTTGTGGAATTTGAATTCAGTTAATATAAAGCTCATCTCAGTAATGGTGACCATGACAGCTATCATCAAGGTGCTACAGAGCCACAATTAGTGGGAGAATCAAATTACAGCATGACAAGTTTGTATAGGCAGTTGCTGTTATAAATGTTGAGGAGAACATTTTGCTAAGGAGAAAAAGTTGACATAAAAGTGGCAAAATGAGTGTGGTATCATTAAAGGTTGCAAGTGCAGTTCTATTTATATGGACACCTGAGGAACAGGTCTTTCTGATACAGGTGTCCTTCAAAAGTGTCATTGTATGTGTATGATTGAATGGTGGAAGGTTATCGGGGACAGGCGGGAATGTGGAGGTTACAATCAGATCAGCCAAGATCTCACTGAATGGCAGCGCAGGCTCAAGGCTATCCCTGCTCTTAATTCATCTGTTTGTATGTACTGCAAGTATTTTCCCAACAATCTTGAAGAACTAGCTGAAATTATAATCAGCACCTAATCAGCTGCAACAATATTAAAAACTTAGATTTGAGGAAGCAGATGTGGCAACGATCTCGATGTATCCAAGTGCAGCACCTAGACAGGAGAACACGTTCATAACGATACTTTTAGGCAATGGACAACCCCACTGCTTTGAGTCGGGTCTATGCACCTCTTCTGGACCTTTGTAGTGTCGGGTGACGGCACATCTTTTCGGTCAACTTGGAGTCAGGTCTGTGCACATCTATGGGTCCGCACAGATAGAATCAGGTGCACGCATGTCACCTGGTTCTACTTGGTGTCAGGTGCACACACATCTTCCATCGGTTCATTGTTAGCAATGTTTGGAAGCAGGCATCAAGCTGCAAGGGGTGATTCATAGCCCACTACTGCATGGACAGAGAGAAATTCATTAACAATTCATCAACCATCATTACCCGCTTTGAATATTATAAAGTGTAACAGCAAACTGCACCCTGCATTATAACTTGGAAAAGGGCTTGGAACATGGAGGCCACTTGTAGTTCATCATTTTTAAGTACCCATGTTTTCAGAGAGTCTCTTGTATATTTTACAATGCAAGTTATTTGGGGCTGTCAGTAAGTGAGCACTTTTGGGGAGAGTCCGTTTATGCTGAGCACTCAGTTCCATGGAGATGAAGTAGTATCCTGCAGAATTTGATAATGTGGTGCAACACACACCACTGTTAAGATTGGATTTGTAAAATTAAATAATTCTTCAACTTTGTTGCTTCTGATCAGTAATGTCTAAATGCCAAGTTAAATTGTTAAAATCTATGTTAAAATTTATGCAGCAGTTGTATAAGATCCTATTATATAATTTTGAATACCTATGGTCCATAGTATAAGAGCTTATGTTTGCATAAATTACAATTAGATCCATTGTCCAAAATTGTTACCCGACTGAAGATTTCAAATAGAATAGTCAGCCCATTTCAGTTCATAACAAACATGAGCTGCGTTTAATCGTAGACTCTTACTGTATGTTGCAGAGCTAAACAAAAAAGATCAAATTTCTGTAAGGGGCTAACATTGGAAAGAGGTTGCGTTTATCTAACTCTGCATCTCATGCTGGAGAATTACACAGCACAAGACACAGGCCATTCGGCCTAACTGATCCATGCCCATGTTTATGCTCCACACAAGTCTCCTCCTATCCCTTTTAATTTCATCCTATCAGCATAACCTTCGATTCCATTCTTTCTCATGTGCTTGTCTGGCTTTGCCTTAAAGACACCCGCGTCATTTGCCTCACCTATTCCTTTCCTGCGCAAATCCCACTCTCTGGGTCAAGATGTTTCTCCCAGATTCCCTATCAGATTTATTAGTGACCATCTTCTTGTCCCTCCATCGATCTCCCCCTCAACAGTGGAATGTTCCTAGATTTCATTAATTAATTTAAAGTGCAATTAGAGTGGGCAAAAACATAGATAATCTGCACAGACAGCAAATGAGGTGTATTTGTTAGTTTGATTTTTTGGGGGTGATGGTGTTGGTTGGGGGAAGAAAGTTGGCCAGGGAAACTCCCAAGTCCTTCTTTCAAACTTAAATTAAAATTGTATCTGAATAATAGCAAATTTGATCATAATCAGCCAAGCATTGTCATGGAATAGAATCAAACCTTCAACTGTCTTCGTCAGAGCAAAGAGTGCCATAGGCTGTGCCAAACAGGAGGGCTGCACAATTCCAGGCACAAAATGTTGGGCTCAGTAAATCCTAATCACATTGGCATGATGCTCTGAGGGAAATACTGACCCGGAGGGAAGGTGAGTAAATTTAGTGGACCACTGCATAACTTGCTGGGAGTAACTGTACATGAAACCTGGAAACAGGTCATGCCCATGCCCTCACCCTTGCAGGTGGGGGATGGCGCATGACATTAAAAAGCCTATAAAGAGAAAAAAGGATTTATCAAAAGGTTATGTAGCAACTCTACATTACAATGGAACCTTAAAGTTCAAGATGCTTAAGGACTCTTCAGTTTGGAAAGGAAATTTGGTTTCTGTCAAAGGCTATTTGAATCAACTGGCTCAACTTTAAAAAAAACACAAGCCCTTTTGCTCAGAACTAATGATTGAGTTTAATACCATTTTCTGATGAAGGTCTTGTATTATCAATCTGAGTTCCAGTGGACATTTATCTTCAGCATGAAACAATCATGAGTTGCAGGAAGCTGGATGACTAAAGATTATACCCTTGGTGCACAACCATTAGGAATCAATTAAATGAGGCTTTCGATTTTGATTTGTCTCAATGGTATCTACTTTTGCAACATATGCCGAATAAGTTTAGCTCTAAAATGTTGCCATGGAATGAATGGGCCTTTTAAAGAGCTGGCATCCATGCATTAAGCCAAATGGCCTCCTTCGGGCTGTAATATTCAATTAAGTAGTCGTTGGGTCCTGTATCTTTATTTGTAGTCTACATAACTAGAACAACTCATTCTCAGCAATATAAATATTGTAACATAGGAGGGTGTGCAGGGGGTGGGGTGGAAGAACTGAGATTTGGACACAAAAGGTACATCTCTCTTCTCCTTTGTCTGTTTTGTGTAATTTCATGAATAAACATGAAGAACAAGCAAAACTCTGGTTCCCAGAATCTTCAGGGATATAACAGAACACTCCTGTCTTTCAAAAGGTGCCTGACTCCCCAAATGGCTTTGATTGAATCAAAAAATACTTTAAAAGGTAAACAGCTCCAGCCCACAATCTGAATGGAAATGCCTTTAATTCCTCAGATATTAAAATGCAAAGTTTTATTTTAGAATTGTTACTTGTTTTTTTTCTCTCTCCTGCTCACATTAAGGCCTTTCGATCAGGGAAATAATCACACTACCCATCAGGGATGCAGAAGCGACGCTGGGTCTTTTAAGAACTTAATCAAGACCACCCTTTGTGATTTTTGTTCTGTAATGTCTGTAAGGAAGAATAAATCGCTCCAGGACTCCTATGCTTCAGAGAAAATGAAATGTTTCTAACGGTGCACTCTTTTTTAAATAACAGCTTTTTGTCACTTTTGGAAACACTTGATGCTGATTTCAGTCAAAATAACCCAAGTCAAGCAATGTAAACCCGTTGCTAATCAACACAGAATGCAAAATTAACTATGGAGAAGCAACTATCAGGTTGAGGACAGCCAGGAGAGCTAACCCTAATGGAGGTAGACAGCAGTATCTCCCTCTCCACATAAACACTCACTGACAGTCTTCGTGCTCCCTTCTCCTCCTCTACATTCAGATAATAGGGCAAATTGGCTGACAGTCTAGAAATTCATGACTGGATAATTGGATGTGAATGAGAAGCAGACATTGGGTGAAACATGGAGGGGAAAACACTTGGGACTGGGTGTCATGGATGTGAGGTCAATGACTTAACATTTCATTACTGCCACATTAAAAGGACCTAATTAAAAAACTCTGGGGATGGAATACCAAAATGAGAACATTTAATTACAATTTTACATAGAATTAGAACCATATTAAGCATTCAAGTGATCTAAAAGTAAGTATGTTTAATTAAAAAATATACCCCAGGCACATGTCTGATGCAGGTAACAATGATAAACGTATTTTATGTGTCCTTTTCCAGGCAACCTCATCTAATTCAGAGCAAATGTTTTTGATGCTAGCCGTGCTTAAACCTCCAAGGATCCTCTCCATCTAAAGTAAATTTGTTTCAAATATTTAACGGAGATAAGGACGGATCCTGTTTATATTCTTTATAAATGCTATTTGAAACATAAACACAAGATAGCAAGTGGCAAGTGGGAAAGGTACACAGCCAAGCCAGTTCAGGATGCTACTCTGATTGAGCAATTAAGGCCTCAAGCCCAGAGGCACAGAACAGCAAGGCCCAACACCTGAATACAGAGGCCAATTTGTTTTGAGGCACTGGAAAATCACCAATCACCTTGGTTACGGAAAACAATGGAAATTTTGAATTCATTACAGAGGGTTATTCACATTTGAATGTTGCAGAAACTCACCAAGGATCCTTAGATAGCACTTTCCAAAATCAAGACCACTACCATCTAGAAGGACAGGGGCAACAGGTACATGAGAAAACCACCACCTGGAAGTTCCACTTCAAACCACTCACCATCCTGACTTGGAAATATATTGCCGTTCCTTCACTGTCGCTGGGTCAAAATCCTGGAACTCCCTTCCTAACAGCACTATGGGTGTACCTACACCACAGGGACTGCAGCGGTTCAAGAAGGCAGCTCACCACCACCTTCTCAAGGGCAATTAAGGGTGGGCAATAAATGCTGGCCTAGCCAGGGACGCCCACATCCTGTAAATGAATGTCAAAAATAGGTAGGAATTGCCCTAAACAATATAAATCATGACAAACAGAAGAGCAGACAACTTAATCATTCGCCTTGCATCGCCAGTTTCAAAATGTTAACAATTTTTTAGGACAAAAATATAAATTCTCATCATTAACAAATGAAAATAATACAGCTGGGGCAGAATTTTCCGCTCAGCAGGCGGGCGCGTACCCGGCCTGAACCACGCGAACATAAAATGACATGCAGTAACATCGGCCAAGCATCCCAACATCATCGCGCACTCGCGTGATATTTCGCTCGGCAGGCACGCAAGGGAGTTGACAGCTCGCCCACCGACAATTAAAAGGCTTATTAAGGCCATTAACAATCTAATTGAATTAAACTTTTCGCTGCCCATCTAACCTGCAGCACCATCTTTAAAACCTGCACAGCATTTAAAGCTATACTGTCCTGAACTTTAAAGCAACCGTGGACAACAAATCAACATTACCAGACCAATTTGGACTGATCCAAGGGCCAGACGAAACAAAAAATTAGGCAAGAAAGATTCTTAAGATACGTGATCGCTTCAGGATTAGGTAAAAAGACAGAAGGTGAACAAGTGAATACACTACTTTATTCTGATAGCCAATGATATTATTGAAAAGCAAGGAATAAACAAATCCTCAGACAAATTTGATGAAGTTCTAAAATCATTTGATACATATTTTAATCTAAGAAGCAACAAGGTTTGAGAGAGTGAAATTCAACAAACGTGTCCAACATCCTGGAGAACCAGTTGACTCTTTTATAGACAAATTATACATGCTGGCTGAGGGGTGTGACTAAATAGCCAAGTGGTTATGGTACTAGGTTTGTAACTCCAAGATCAAGAGTTCAAATCTCACAATGGCAAACTATGAAACATGTAACTTCATCTGAAACAGATGGAAACAGGTTTACTCAAAAGAGTATCAAGAGTTCAAATCTCACAATGGCAAAACTATCAAGAGTTCAAATCTCAGGCTTGGCCTAAATAGCCAAGTGGTTATGGTACTGGGTTTGTAACCCCAAGATCAAGAGTTCAAATCTCACAATGGCAAACTATGAAACAATGTAACTTCATCTGAAACAGATGGAAACAGGTTTACTCAAAAGAGTATCAAGAGTTCAAATCTCACAATGGCAAAACTATCAAGAGTTCAAATCTCAGGCTTGGCCTAAATAGCCAAGTGGTTATGGTACTGGGTTTGTAACCCCAAGATCAAGAGTTCAAATCTCACAATGGCAAACTATGAAACAATGTAACTTCATCTGAAACAGATGGAAACAGGTTTACTCAAAAGAGTATCAAGAGTTCAAATCTCACAATGGCAAACTATGAAACAATGTAACTTCATCTGAATAGGAACAGATGGAAACGTGTTTATATGCTTGGCCTAAATAGCCAAGTGGTTATAGTACTGGGTTTGTAACCCCAAGCTCAAGAGTTCAAATCTCACAATGGCAAACTATGAAACAATGTCACTTCATCTGAAACAGATGGAAACAGGTTTGTACTCGAAAGAGTTATATAAGCAATTATGTTTTGAAAAACCTTTTATTGATGTTTTGTTTGCACTTCAGCCCCACGCTCCTGATCTATGGGCACCCGGTGCGGAAGGGGGTCGGGAAGGAGGAGGACCTCCTCGTGAACCTGCTCCTGGGCCTGGCCAAGTTGGCCATTAACAGGTCCAGGCAGCGGGCGATCGACGGGGGAGTCCCGCCCGATTGTTTGTCCCTCTTCCGCGGCTACGTTCGCTGCCGGATGTCCCTGGAGAAGGAGCACGCGGTGTCTGCTGGCACTCTCGAGGCCTTCCGTGCTCGGTGGGCACCGCGGGGACTGGGGTGTTTTGTTGACCCCTTTAATCACATTTTGATTTAAAGTTTGTAAGTTTCCTTTAAATTTTGTTCTTGGTTTTACAGCTGACCTGAATTAGGGGCTGTGCCTGATTTATCCTAATTTTGTTGATTTGGTTTTCATTTAAAAGATTATCAAGAGTTCAAATCTCACAATGGCAAACTATGAAACAATGTAACTTCATCTGAATAGGAACAGATGGAAACGTGTTTGTACTCGAAAGAGTTACAGTGACCTTAAGTCAGAACTCATACGGGACAGAATTGTTGTCAGAGTGGCTGGAAATGCCTTTTCAGACATGCTACAGGCCAAGGGAGATCTAACTCTAGAAAAGGCCACCCAAATAGTCCAGCAGTCTGAAATCTGCCAACAGCACTGATCTATTTTACAGGGAAGCCATGGTAAAGAGCAACCTCAACTGATCAGCTCATGAAACAACAAAGGGGCACAGAGACTCCAGGCCAAGGAAGGCAATACACAAACAGACCACAAGAGCGTGGGTGACCATATCAGAGCTGTGGAGCCAAACGACTTCACAGGTGAGAGCAATGTCCAGCAATCTCAACAGAGTGTTTCAACTGCAACCGCCTGGAACACTTCAGAAAGTGATGCAAAGCTAAGACAGCCAGGTGGGCGGAGGATCCCAAGACAGACCGTCCATGAGATTGAGGTACCACATCAGGAAGAGACTCAACCATGCTCTTAAGTGAGGTCAAGAAACTGGATTCCTTTTTGGAATGCAGACATCTCAGTAAACGGTCACCTCACTAACTTCAAATTGGACATGAAAATCAGTGCTGCAGGCCTCTCAGGTAAAGAACCGTGGCTAAGACACCTCTGGCTATGAGCAACAGACACACTATGCTAAGCGGCTGGAGGAATCCAACTTTTGGTTACAGGCATGATCCTAGAACCACTAACGTATGGTGACAAGCAGATATTCAAAGTCATGTACATCATCCGAAACCATCTCTTGTGCAGAGATGCCTGTGTTGCCCTTAACCTTCTTAAAATGGCAGAAGACATCAAGACAACTTCTGTTACCATCTACATGGAAGGCCCACCTGTAAAGAGACTCTTGACTGAGACTTCAGCTCTGAATTGTCTTCATTCCTTGCAGAATCGGTTTGTCCAATTTCTTTGCTGGCAGCAGAAGCTCCTCTTTTGTCAGGCCATCCAACTCTTCAGATAATTACCATTGTACTTCAAGTGAAGACACAGGAAAATGACCAGCAACAGAAGAATGAGCCCCCATCCCAGGTCCCAGTGGTTGCTTCACACTACTTGTAAACTCCACGGCACAGACACTGCAATCTCAAGCCAACGTGTAAAGCTGCAAGACAATGCTGGAGCAAAGAACTAGCGACCATGAGCTCACCAGGCACACCTCAGTGAGGTGCGGAGACACACTGAAGAACACAGTGTCGCCAAACTGCAAGGTGAGCCCACTGATGAGGAATATCCAAACAATAAGGAGGGGCACCTTGAACTCCCACAAAGATCACAGCGGACCACACAGAAAAAGAAAAACCAGGCTCGTACCATGAATGAACGGGGTGAACACTCTCTCTGGAAAGAATGGGCCAAGCCAGTGGTCTCTAAGATGAGCAGGTGGGGAGTTGACAAGGAGAAGTTCAACTCCGAGGAGTGGAAAAAAGTGTATCAGAAGGAGACAACAAGTGCCAGAAACACAGACTGCAACTCAAACTCCAATCAACAAAAGGTTGCCCAGTTCAACAAAGCCTACCACTGCTCCAAAATGTGACCAGAACAAGATCTGGAAGAATTGTCTGTAGACTGTCTGAATTTATAGTCAAAGACTTGAGGCAGGGAAAAGGGGTAACACAATTATGATGTAAATATGTTGGGTAAATACTTGTGAGGAGGTGTAGTATAAGGATATCAGGTATAGTAAAAGTTAATGCAGGACTGGAAAACAGTACCACCCCACAGTGAGATGTAAAGAGACACACCTAAGACTCGAGTCAATTGTGGACTGGACAGAGACTTGTGTAGAAGCAGGCATGGAGTTAGCTCATAGCTTGGGCTATACCCTCCATACATCTACATGGTTAAGGTGTTATCAATAAACACTGAATGTTCAACCAAACTCAGGCTCAGAAGCTCTTCCTGAGGCTTACCGAACACTCAACATACAACAGTAGGAAGTGTTTACTTTACAGGGCTTTTAAAAAAAAACACACCCACCTTTACATGGGTTTTTTTTGCAGCAGCAATCAGACCTCAATGATCTGTCCGGTAGGCCAGGCCCACCATTGCTAAAAGGATGCGAGAATTTAAAGGGGGTACATTGCTATCAGAAATCAATCCAAGCTCCATGGCAGCCGTTGCTGCCTCAGAGCTCTTGCTGCCTCAGGGCTCTTGACCCCAAACCCACAATTTGGGAAGCCCTCGTTTAAGGGATAAATATTGGCCAGGTCAAGAGTGTCAAAGGATATTTACATCTAGCTGAGAGGCAGATCTTTTAATGTTTCACCCAAAAGACAATGCACTCCCTCAGAGCTGCACTAAAGAGTCAGCCTAGATTATGTGCTGAAGTCACTGGAGTGGGTCTTGAACACTGACTTTCTGAGTCAGGTGCAAGAGTGCTACCACTGATTCACGGCTGACAATAATGCCTAATATGCTGTTTACTCCACAGGATGTCAAAACATCTGAAGATGGAGAAGAAGGGAAAATTAACAGAACAAAAAAATCTGACATGCTGTTCCCAATCAGCTTTTTCTTAGAAAACAGAGCTTATTGATGAAATATTAATTGTTTATATGGGACATGTATTCCATATGCATTTCGAGAGCATGCAAACCCCATTACTGGCAACAAACTGTTAAACAGATACATTAGCTTTCATGTCAACATCTGAGTCCAAACACAAAGTTAAGCAGATTGTTCGATCACAAGATCCATTTGTCAAAGCAGTTCAATAGCCCAGATATTGCTGCCTCTTGTTTTTTCATCTCCAATTGCAAGTTTGTTAAATGGAACTTGCTAAGAGATCCTGCACTGTCACGTCAAGACTGTAGAGATGTTCTGCAGCATGTACACCACAGTGCCTCCACGCCAGCCAACCCAGCATCAACTGACAAATAGCCACAGAAAACTTGCAAAACATAAGAACATAAGAAGTAGAAGTAGGAGTAGGCTATTGGACCCCTCGAGCCTACTTCGCCATTCAATAAGATCATGGCTGATCCGATTGTGACCTCAACTCCACTTTCCTGCCTGCCCCCATAACTCTTCTGGTATAGCAAGGGTTAATGTAGGACGGAAAAACAGTATCGCCCACAGTGTGAGGTAAAGAGACACATGACCTAAGAATAGAGTCAGTTGTGGACTGGACAGGGACCTGTGTAGAAGCAAGCATGGTATATACATAGATATGAGTTATCAATAAACATTGAATGTTCAACCAAACAAGACTAAGAACCTCTTCCTGAGATTCACTGAACATACAACATAGAACAGTGGGAAATGTTTACTTTACAGGGCTTTAAAAATCCCACCCACCTTTTCACAGGATACTTTTTGTAGCAGCAATCAGGCCTCGATGATCTGTCCGAAAGGCCAGACCCATCATTAGAAAAAAAACATTGATTAAAACTCTGTCTAGTTCAGCCTTAAAAATATTCAATCACCCAGCCTCCACTACTCGCTGTGGAAGAGAATTCCAAAGACCAATGACCCTCAGACAGAAGAAATTCCTCTGCATCTCCATCTTAAATTAATAATTAATATTTTTAAACTGTACGCTCTTCTTCTAGATTCCCCCACAAGGGGAAACATCTTCTCAGCATCTTTAAGCTGTGGATTGGGTTGCAAAATGCCCACCTATGCAAATTATTAATGGCCATCACAAACACGACTCCACATATTGTCAAGAGTTATGTGGTATATATAGTTAGGCAGGTTCAATTGAGGCATTCAAGAGGGCATTGGATGCTTGTTTAAACAGAATCAATGTGTGGGTTACAGGGAAAAGGCAGGAGATTGGCACCAAGTTAACCTCAGAGAGCGGTGCAGACATGATGGGCCGAATGGCCTCCTTCCACACTGTAACAATGCCGTGATTCTGATTGATATGTAGCATTTCAGATGATTAGAATGTACCTTTATATCTGATTGTGTGCAATCCACAGAACTGCCAAAAAATATCCAACTATGGACTTCTGTAATTTGATTTTCCTCATTACTGAAAACTGCATGCTCAGCACATTCTCCCATCACAGAGAAACTGATTGACTGGCTGGTATCCCCAAAGATTTATTTGCAAAAACATCATTATTCTAATTTCAATGCCTTCAACACTTTGGAACAAATTGTGAGTGAGAACAGTGGACAGAGTACAAGAAAGCAATACCCAACTGAGGGACGTTATACAATGAGGTAAAATTCATTACATTTTTAGAAAAGATAGTGCTATATTATTTGAAGTATAATATGAGTCATAACCAGTGCTACTTCGCACACATCCGGACACGTACACAAGTGCCTTAATAGGAAAAGCACTTTGATGGTGACTTTTTGGAATTTTTTTTTTAATTAAGGTAAATTCAATCTGTCAAATGCTATGAAGATTAGCCATTTGTATAAACGAGGATAAATGAAGCTAATAGAGAGAGGTGTCTGAATAGCAACATCCCAAGGTTACTCAGTATCAAATAAAATGCTCATTGTGATGAACAGCACATCTGGAGTAACCTGTCTCTATAGAAACAGTAGAAATGAATTTCTACATGGTTTCAACAGTGGCATCACACACAAGCTATCAAAGCACTGGATAGAAAAATGAATTTGAGCCACTTCTGTTCATTAAAATTATCCAATTCCATTTGCACTTGGACCTGCATTATCTTGCCAAACCTTGAAGTTCTGCTTCATATTCCCTTCAAACAGCGAGAGAAAATACTTTCATGTTTCAATCTAGTGAATGAGGAGTGAATGTGTCTCTAGCTATAATGAACTGGAGCCCAGCTTCCCAAACATCACAGACCAGTATGTGCTTTATAGCAATGTGCACTTCAGCTGGTTCCAAACCGAAACAGGTCTTAATGGGTCATACCTCAGTCCACCTGCAAGTGCTTTTAAGATTTAGGTTCGGTTTTGTGCCTCAAAATGGAAAATAGGTAACCACTGAAAAAAGATTCATGCAATAAATGACAGGACCACATTGATACTGTTTGGGGAGTGTACTTACAGATCCACAGAGGAGATAGAAACAAAAGTAACAAGAGAAGGATAGACCTCAGTAAACTGGCAGGAAGGGGTGTGTGGGGTTGGTGAGGACCTGGGGTCGGTTGCTATGGCAACGGCCATTGCTATCAGGGGCACTTCCATGGGCCACAGTGTCCAAATAAGAGGCTCCCACCCCCACCTCTCAAACCTCAAGTCAAACCTACGAACAGAATAATTTAAAAACAAACTAGGACAGACCACAATCTAAAATGGCATGGAAGCTATAAGATGATGTGCACTCTAAGATCCCCACCTCAACACCGCTCCCCACCCCGCCCACCTCCCCCTCCCCCCACCAGTCCCCCCAACCTTCCCTTGCCATTAGAAGTGGGGAACTCTCTTCCACAAATGATGTGAGATCAATTGTTAATTTTGAATCTGAAAGTGTTGGGTTTTTGTTCACTAAAGATACTTACGAATTTGGGACAAAGGCATGTATATGGAGATAGGCTGCAGCTGATAAGCTGTGAATGACAGAAAAGACAGGTGACGGTGTTAAATGGCCTACTCATCTTCCTAAATTCTTATGATACGGTCCAAATGGAAATATATTAGCAGAAAAACAAGGGTACCAGATTGAATCAGGGATGGTTTTAGAAAATGGGATATGGCTTTAAAAAGGAAGTTGCAAAGTTGCAGAATAAATTCGTAGTAGTGAAAGAAACTGGTTCAAGCTTCAGAATGCTGCAGATAAATAAGGAGTTTAGAAACAAAATTAAATTGAAGAGGGGGGGCATGGGATAGGTATGACAAAATGTTGAAAAAAATAAGAGAAAAGTTGAGAAAATAGAGGAGTGAATCAGGAAAACAAGGATGGAGGATGAGTAGGGAATCCAAAATACCTGAAAAAAAAAGATTAGTTGTGTATTCTCTAAATATATCAGTTAAAGGAGAATTGTTAAATGTGAGTTGCACCAAACAAAGGAAAGAGCAGTGAGTTAATGGACGGTAAGTAGAAAATGACAAGAATATTTACCAAAGTGTTTCACTTCAGTGTTTACAAAGGAAGGACATTAAGGAATGCTGAACCAATTCATCATGAGATGAGGAACATTATAATAAATAAAAGGAAAGTATGAGGGAAGTTATCTAAGCTTAAGGAGAAGGTAATGCTGAGAGATAGTGTGATACATCTAAGAATCCCGAGGGAAATGGAGATAGAAATAGCAGAGACTCTCGAACTGGTATTTCGGGATTCTACTGAGAGTGGGGGCATACAAGAGGACTGGACAGCCAACAACATAATAGCCATTTTCCAAAGGGAGACAGGGCTAACTGGGGTTAAGAGTTCAATATCTGTGGTGGAGAAAATTTTAGAATCTTTAGTGAAAGGTGAAATTGATAAATATCCAGATGACAATAAAATAATTAGAAGCAGAAACATGCAGGTCAGAATGGAAAAACCTTGAACTGATCAACATGATCAAATCCTTTGCCAAAATGACAGATTTGGCAAAAGGGGGTAATGAAGTGAGTGTGGAATATTGGAGAGCTTATGACAAGATACCATTTAGGGGACAACTGGTGAATACTAAGGCGAGTGGAATCAAGAGGAGGGTAGAAGACTGTATTACAAACTGATTAAAAGGAAGGAAATGGTGAATAGGAGTTAAAGGCAGTTTCTCAAACTGGTTGCAAGTGTGTAGCACTGTGCCACAGGCATCAGTTCTGGAACCATTCTTGTCCATTTCCCACATCAACAGATTTGGATATATGGCTAGGGAGAGTAATGTCCAAATTTGCAGATGACACTAAAACAGGAAGCCTAGTAAATAAAAGGAAGCTCCAAGACGATGGTTAGAGTGATAGTGTGCAGCTCCAATCGCAAATCTGGCTGAAACTGCTGGACCTGGGTCTCCAAGGTGGCCATCACCCTTCCCATAGAGACATCAATGAGCTTGAATGAAGCAGACATTCAACCCCAACTGACCTATAGTGAGTGAATACCTGTGCAGGTGCCATTTGAATATGTCTCCAGGACCTTCGACCCCATGAGGTAACAGCAGGGTGAGCGAATCCCTCATGCCCCGCCATGAGATTTGACAAGCTCCTCACTGATGCATAACCAATGAGCTGGACAGCAGAAAATCAGGCGGATAAATCTGACTCACCACCCAGCGGGAATCATGCCAACTTTGCCATCTGCCACCACAAGTCTCCAGGATAGAAAATTCCACCTGATACTAAAAAGATTGCAGAGTAGCCACAAAGGGTCAAAGGGAATTCACAATCAGTAAACGTGAAGTACATTTTAGTAATAAAAATAAAAGCTGGGTCACGTGGGAGATCAGAGAGATTTTGGGGGATGGGGTTGGGTTATCTCTGCACAAGACATTAAAACCAGAACTTCAAGCTGATCAGGCGTCAAAAAAGAATAATGGACATAATTTTCGGCTCGGAATGCGGGGGCGCACCTGACACGCTTGAGTGTGAAAGAACGCACAATGACAACACGCAGGTATCTGACGTCATCGTGCACTTGCGCGATATTTCGGTCAGCGGACGCACGCGAGGGTTGGTAGCGCCTGCCGACAATTAAGAGGGATTTTTCACTGACCATCCAACCGTACAGTTGGCGAGCAGGCAAGTCGGTCAGGTGGCCTTTGCATTTTTCTGGAAACCTCATCCAAGGGATGAGATTTCCATAATTTAAAAAAAATCAGTACACCAAAGTTTTAAAACATCCACGCACGGGTGACTCATTCTGATGCGTGGACAATTTTTACTGGATTTCAAATTCTGTTTTTATTGATTTTAAATTCGTCAGCTTCCTGAGGCAGCTCTCTGCCTTCAGGGAGCTTTCCCATCCCACTCCCCTGACTTCAGCGCTTGCCCTCTTCCTGCCCCCACCCTGGCAGCGCTGAGCCTTTCAGAGTGCCTTTCACGCTGGCTGGCCATTAATTGACCGGCCAGCGTGAAATCGCGGTCCGGGGCCGATCGTGGGCGGTGGCCCATTCCCTAGGCCCACCCATCGCCGCCACCCGCCAAACCGAAAATTCTACCCAATGAGTTTCATAGCAAACGATATAGAATATAAAAGGTGAAGTAATGTTGAATCCATATAAAATCTTGGCCCAACCACAGTTGAGTAGTCTGTGCAGTTCTTGGGCTAGAATAATAGAGGTAAGATGTTGAGGGTACAACACAGCTTCATTCAGTTGCGGTACGAGGATATGAATACATGAAGAAAAACTTGAAAAACTGGGACTGAGTTCTGATGAAAGGTCACTGACCTGAAACGTTAACTTTGTTTCTCTCAAGCTTTTACCAGAGCTGCTGAATATTTACAGCATTTTCTATTTTTATTTCTTGAAACACTGGGGCTGTTTGCTTCTGAACATAGAATATTAATGAGTGAAAGAGAAACTGACCATTTCCAGTGATGTCTAAAACAAGGGATATAGACATAAGATTTAAGGGCTGGATTTTCATTTTCGAGGCGGGAATCAAGAGTCTGGAATTTTCCTGACTCTGCAATCCCACATCCATCCTGCTAGTGCCTGCCCGCCCTATTTTAATCATGAGGAGGTAAGCAAGGACTAGAGACAGGCCTGCCGCCTCCCAGAGTAGGCCTGAGGCTAAGATTGAGGTGGATAAATGCTGAGGCAGGCAGTTTAGAAGGCCCACTTCTGTCCAGTGGGACGTCGACCCAAGTCTCAGCATGATTATTAGGCCTTCGAGCCCTCACCCCCTTCAATGGAACTGGTAAGGTTGGGAATGCTGCTTGTGAGGTCACTGCACACTCCCTTGTCCCATACCAGAAAAATGTTGCCGGAGATGGAAATTGGAGGCGGGGGGTGGGGGGAGAGATCCTGGAATCAGGCCTCATCCGCTATTTTAAAGCTCTCTCCATTTCAACATGGACAGAGGCATGAAAATCTGGTTAGGAGAAACCTTTTTACATAGAAGGTTGTGAGGCAATGGCATCAAAGATGGAGTAGAGACCATGTCAATTTTTAAGAAAGTGTTAGATAGATATTTGAAAGAAAGGAGAATAAAGGAATATGGTAACAGATTAAATGCACGAGTTTAGGATTACTGTTGATGTGGAGGATCAAAATCAGTTTGGACTGATTGGACCAAATGACTTGTTGCACTACTGTAATTTCTTTCTAATCCTTGCTTATTTACTTATTCCTACCCTCATTTTAAAATCCATTACTTGATCCTGGGCTTATTCTTGCTACTCTTCATGCATCAAGTTCTTCATATCACTTGGAGTATCATAGGTTCAATGAAGCCCATCTTTATTTGGTTAGTGTTCAACTTACTGTGCAGTGACCTGCAGTAGACTGACAAGAGAGATAATAAAAATGATAGATCACATTATTAATATCATTGGCACAAAGCAGCCAAGTAGGAGAAAGGCCTTCTATGTTGTGATTCATATCATGCAGCGGGAGGGGATGATATTTGCACTGTCATAGCAACACCTTTTTAGTGAGAATGGTGAGAGTAATACTCTTGCAGCACTTCGCTTGGTTACAGTGGCTCTGTTTACAATGCAGATCCATTGTCCTCTTCAACTCATTTACCTTGGATCGGCAAATTTGTTGTCTTTGAAAGAACACAATTTGCCAAAATAGATGAAAGCAACATTCATCTGTCAGGCAGAAAATAGAGCAACCAACAGTCCATTATCTCACAGCTTTGATCCAATTTTCCGAAAACATCTCTTTTTTTAATCGCACAATGCCAGGGAGAGAATGAGACAGCAGTTTCCTAATCAAGATAATGGAGTCAGTGACCTTTTCATACAAGACTTTAATGTAATCTGCTAGAAGACAGCGCCTCTGTTTTGCCTATTAGTGGACTTAAATGATTCGCATTCGGCTTGTGTCAATTTGTTGTAATGCTAACTTCGCATGATCCATTAACATGATCCGCTGCCGAAGGAAAGATTTGCTGTGTTCACCCATGGTGGAAGAGGACAAACGGACAACTCCTTCTCTGCTATTATTCTGAGAAATGGGATTATGACAAGAAACGTTATAGGCACATATGTACCTTGTTAAGGGGCTTTTTAAGGTGATCGAATAATCTATCAGCAGAAAAGGAGTTGCAGTTTCTTTGAGGATGGAACAAAACTGCAGCTGGCAAACAGCAAGGTGTGTGCCTCTTTTAAGTCAGGAATGTATTTTTTTTAGAAGTGCAAATCCAAATGATTATTTTTGGTTTCAACTGGTCTGAGTCCACCTTATCGAACAATATAGGTTCAACAAGAAAAGATTCTCCAACGTCCATCCTTAAACAATGAACACTGATTAATGAGTTGTTAGTTACTTGCACAGGTTTACAAGGCTCTACAAGAATGAATGCACTTAAAACATAACTGACTAATTCACTCTCCTATAATGTGGTACTCAGCTTAATAAACTGACCTGCAGAATACTGCCCATAGATTGAGTCCACTAAAATTAAATTATGCTGTCTGTCTTTTCTAAATCACTAAAGTCTCTTTTATTAAAAGAGTGATTACAGATTGCTTGCCCGATGAAATGTTGTCTAGCTATCACTGATTGCATATTCTCATTAAAAAAAAGCCTCTGCCAAAATAGATGTTTGTCACTGTTAACACTATGATAATTGACAGCCAGATTGCACTGGACTTTCTTCAGGAGTCGAAGCCATCTGCATAGAAAAAGCACTCCAGAGCAGTTTTGGCAAGCTGGAGGTATCAGGCAGTGAAATCAGACATTGTTTGCTGGTCCGGCTTCAATGCAGTTAGTGTAGTGTCCCAAAATTAGACTGTGGGATAATAGGTCTGAATGCTTACTGTCCTGGATTTTGCAGGAAATGGTGGCAGGAGGGGTGGGGGTCACGATGGTGAACCATTAGCGTTGGTTATGAGTACCCCTCTGAAACTGACCACAGTTTCAGAAGTTAGCACATGGGCAGATGGAAATTCTGGAGTTGCTGTCTGTCTCTCAGTCCTCTGCCACAGGCTGCACTGTAGACCTATACCAGGCACTCTCTCTCCCCCAACCAGGAGCCAGCAATTATTCAAATCAGTTGATAGGGCAAGAACTTACCCTTTCCTACTCACATATTGCTGTTAGAAACCTCAAAAAGTTACACCTTGGTCAAACAGGAAGAGTTCGATTTTTAACAGCAATGTGAGAGATAGCAAAAGCTGAACAACAAATCTAGCCCTGAAAAGATACATTTATATTTGCGCAGTGTTGTCAAATGGCTCCATTATGATTAACTGCTAGATTTTTTATAGAGGGCTTGTGGCACAGTAGGTAGACAGCCAGACAGGCTGTCTGAGTGCACCGAGTCAAACTCCGCTTCCCTTAGGGGACCATCACTTCACCACCATTCTCTACATTACAATCTGTATGGAACATTCCATCACAGTATATCCTTTGTCAAGATCCTCCAATAAAAGCCACTGACAATAACATTTCCATAACATCTTTACAGTGATGTCTTGTGACGCTGGGGGTTAGTATACCTGCTTCAGAATCAGAAGCCCCACATTCAAGTCCTACCACAGGGTTTGATGGCCAAGGGAGGTGCGTTCATAATGTAGCCAAACAGGTTGATTATCAACTTGCAAATCCTTCCAACATACACCAATGACAGATGATAAGTGTGGGAGAGATACCTGGTCAGCCGTAAGCTGGAAAGAACATCAGAGCCTCAACCATCACTATCCATAGCTCCAGATTACAGCATTCATGTAAAAGTGTATGTTGCCACTCATCAGGCACGAATGATTAACAGACCCGGGAGTGGACGGGAAACAAGCCCGACCACAATTTCACACTGGCTGGCCGATTAATGGCCACCCAGCATGAAACGCTCGCTGAGAAAGGCTCAGCACTGCCAGTGGGGGTGGGAAGAGGGCAGGTGCCAAATTCACTGCGGGTGCTGGTGAGTGCTTCCACTGAGCTCCCTGGAGGCAGGAGATGCCTCAGGGAGCTGCAGACTACCACAGAATAAACGAAACAACTGAAATGCTGCAAAACCTGTCCATGCAGCACAATCAAGCATCTGAAAGCAAACCTCATTAAAAAAAAAGTCCCTAGATATCTCATTCTATTTTATTTCCCCATGGAGATTTCATCCTGCCCTGGATCGAGGTTTGAGCAACAACATAAAGGCCGCCTGGGAGAATGGCCAGTCTGCCAACTGTAAAAGTGGATGGTCCACGAAAAATCACTTTCAATTGCCTCTTAATAGGCTTAATTGCCCACTTAATTGTCGGCGGGCACGCTTCCGACTGCCAGGCTCGCCCGCCGGCATGAAGATTGCTCGCGTGCAGGATGACATCGGGATGTTAGCCCGGCATCATCTCGCGCTGTTTCACATCCATTCAGGTCGGGCACACGCCCGCCCACAAGGTGTATAATTCTACCCCGAGTAATCTGTAACACAAAACACTAGATTTCTTAAACAGCATTCATCTACTTAACATTTTCAAAGAGGTTCTTCACTGGATGTGGGCATCCCTGGCTAGGCCAGCATTTGTTGCCCATCTCTAATTGCCCTTGAGAAGGTGGTGATGAGCTGACTTCTTGAACCACTACAGTCCACGTGGTGTAAGTACACCCACAGTGCTGTTATGGAGTGAGTTCCAGGATTTTGATGCAGCAACAGTGAAGGAATGACAATATGTTGCTCAGTCAGGATGGTGAATGGCTTGAAGAGGAACTTGCAGGCGGTGGTGTTCCCATGTGTGTGCTGCCCCTGTCCTTCTAGATGATAGTGGTCGAAAGTTTGGCTGGTGCTGTTGAAGAAGCTTCAGCACATCTTGTAGTTAGTACAACACCTTTGCCACTGTGTATCAGCAGTGAAGGAAGTGAATGTATAAAGACTGCATTGTCCTGGATGATCGAGCTTCTTGAGTGTGTTGGAGCTGCATTCATCCAGGCAAGTGGAGAGTATTCCCTCACACCGCCTTGTAGATGGTGGACAAACTTTAGGGAGTCAAGAACTAAATGACTCGCCAACGAATTCGAAGCCTTTGACCTGCTCTTGTAGCCACAGTATTTAAATATCTGGTCCAATGCTACAATCCCTCATTATGTTGATATTGGGGGATTGAGCAATGGCAATGGTATTTAATGCCAAGGAGAGATGGTTAGATTCTCTCTTGTTGGAGGTAGTCATTGCCTGGCACTTAAATGGCATGTATGTTATTTTCCAGTTATCAGCCCAAGCCTGGATATTGTCCAGATCTTGTTCCAAGTGTACATAGATTGTCTTAGTATCTGAGGAGTCACAAATGGTGCAGAACATTGTGCAATTGTCAGTGAACATCCCCATTTGTGGCTTTTTGATGGAGGGAAGTAATGAAGCTGAAGATGATTGGGCCTAGGACACTATCCTGAGGAACTCCTGCAGTGATGTCCCAGAACTGTCATGATTGACCTCCAACAACCACATTGAAACACCCACTAAAGAATGCTGCAACCCACTACATATCAAGAAGAGGTAAGGTTCTTTCCAAAGAGATCACTGGCTCTCTTAGCGATAGCTACAAGTGCTATCTTTCAGATGACCTGTTAAACCAAAGGATCCATCTGCCTTCTCAGGTGGACATAAATGGTCCAACTGCACGATTCTAAAGAAAAGCCAGGGAGTTATGCTTGGTGTCTGGGCCAATATTTCCTCTGCAATCAACACCGCAAAAACAAACGATCTGATCATTATCATACTGCTGTTTGTGGGAGCTTGCTGTATGCAAATTGGCTGCCGTATTTCCCACATGACGACAGTGACGACAATTCAAAAAGCACTTCATTGGCTGTAAAGAGCTTTGGAACACCTGGTGGTTGTGAAAGACGCTATATAAATGCAAGTATTTCCTCTCTCTCTACTGCCTTGGTGGATACATTAACCCATTTGAAACAAATGGATTAATCTGTCTGCTAAAGTAGAGGGGACAGCAATTTAAGATGAATGCATAATTATTATCTCAGCATGTAATTGCAGGGCCCAAGTCTTTTAGCATGTGCAAAGGGAGGCTTTGTTTCTGACAAATACAGTGATGAACTTGAACAGAGAACATTGTTACGGAATTAATCAGCTTTGCCAAGCTAAACAAAATGGTTCTGTTGCTTTGTGCTGTGAAGGTCGATTTTCATATTTAAAGCAAATATCCTCAATGTCTCTTCAAGTTTAAGATATGGCGCTGTAAACAAAAAATGATTAGAAGGAAAATGTAGAAAGCATCTTGAAGGTTAGTATGTGGCATTTGTCTTCAATAGTCTGTAGTGAGTTATTCACATCCTTGAATCCTGTTTCATTTTGTATGAGATGTCAGGAACAGATTCAACATTTGCCTGACTTTCAAAGACCTTCTTAATCAAATCACATCCAAATCTAAGTTTAATTAAAGACTCTCTTGATTGACAGTTTGAAAATCCAAACTGCTCTTCAAGTTTTTCGAATCTGTAAAGTGCGACATTTTTCTTGACAAAAATATCTCAAGAGAAATGCCCTGCCTCCATCGTTAATAAAGAGCTGACAAAATTGCAGGAATATCTGACTTTGTAACATGCGACTCCTGAGAATGTGATTTTGTGACTCACAATCAAAAATCAGCAGCCAATACTGAAGGAGCTACAGTAACAGTCCTTTAACACAAGCCGCTGTTAAACCATTTATTTAGCTGGTATAACTCTCCATAGGGCTGGTGAGCCAACTGTGGAGTGTGCTGCAGCACGTTTCTTGTGAAAATGATTCGGTGCCAAATGGAAAATATCTACTTTAGCAAAGAAGCCTTGCAAGCACTGGTAATGTGCAATGGACCAATGTAGGTAAATTTCCAATAGGGGAGGGTAACTTAAATAAACAAATATCACACTTCACAGTTGTAGAGCTGTACAAAGACAAATTGCTTTACGTTGACACTACACATGGAAAATAAATTGGATGCAAAGACATGAACTGACTCCAATATAGAGTAGACTGTGACTGTCCTTTCCAGGAAGTCTTACGTAACGTTGACTGCGGTGTCAGGTCAATCGGTGCTGGATGAGTCAGGCTGCATTTGCACAGTAACTACATTACAGGGCAAATTCTGTTCACACCATTACGTTAGTACAAATGCACCCTATTGTTACGATCCCAGCTGATGTTAATACTGGACAAATCAGATCCCAGAGTGAAGTCTGGCTTGATAGATCCTAATTTACATTTTTCTTTAGAAGCTGTGGAGGTAAGTTACTGAGCAAATTCACAGGAGTCTGCTGATGAACTTTTAATACAAAGAATAAAATATTTATTCAACAAGAAAAATGAACTATATTACATCAGACAAAAAGGCTGGGAAGATCTCAATACAAACACTAGAAAATGATTCAAATACTATTCCTTCACTTCAGCTATCTTTTTACAAGCACATACAAATTCAAAAGGACAAAACAATTTACCATTAAAGAGTCAATTGGAACCAATTTGATGTGGCCTGTCCACTGTTACGGTTGGCAGATGGGCCAATCGGCTTGACGAGCTTCAGGTTTTTTGCTACAACCTCAATCCAGAGCAGGGTGAAATATAGTCAAAAAAGATGCCTGGTGAGTGAGGTTTTTTGAGTTCTGCTGTCAGGCACTTGAGTGTGCTGCACAGACACGGTTTGCTGCATTTTTCCTTCTCATTTAATCTGCCAGGTCTGCAGCTCCCTGGCCTTCAGGGAGCTCGTTAGAAGAGCCCACCCGTACCCTCACTTTTCTCGGCACCCACCTCTTCCCACCGCCCCCTGGCAGCACCGAGCCTTTCCTAGTGCAAGTTTCACGCTGGCTGCCGGTTAACTGGCCAGCCAGCGTGAAATTGCACTTCGGGGCTGACCATGGCCAGAAGCACATGTCGTGTCCGGTTCCAGCCCACTGATGAGCTCAAGATTCAGGCCCATATTTATGTTATGCTCCAATATTCAGGGTTAGTGTGCAACAGAAGCGAATCAACTGGTGAATTGTAGACAGACACACCACACTCCAAAGTAAATGACAGATGCGACAAAGCAGATTCTATGGCTTTCTCAACAACCCACCCAAGCTTCTGAAGCTTGTCACACCATGAGCCAACCAGTCTCACTGAAACACTGTCTTTCCCATAAAGATTTCCAATCTCCATATTTGAAACTCACCTGGGAATTCTCTCCCACATGCCGCTCTCACTCAGACAGCTTCGACCAGGATTCACCCCCAGGGTTTCAATCTCACCATATTTGATTCTTTTCTCCAGGATCTTCACATACATTCAAGCTTCACCTTCCAACACACTTTCAGATCTTCGGACGCCTCAAGCAGAACACAACTGCCCCTGAGGCCTGTAGTAAGGAGTCATCAACTACCAGCTGGCTCCTCAGATCTTCTGGGCTTCTCCCCAGCTCAATTTGCTTCAAGTATTCCCTGCAGCTCTTTCTTTAACCTGGAACATTTTCAACTTTACTTAACAGGATCTATTTCTGTCCTCTGCCCTTGTCCCTTACCTGGTGCCATCTTCTGGAACCTGTTTCTGTCCCACACCCCTTGTTTGGGGCCTTCTTCTTGGTTTGGGACCAAATCCCACCCCTGCCGTGTCCTGCTCCGTGAGACAGCGTCACTCTCATGGTCAGCTGACCTGCCTTTCACACCATTTCACTTTTTTTCTTCCCTTTTCTTTTGCGCACGCGTGCAAGGCCGTTTGCCGGAAGGCGAGAAATACCACTAAACTGCGCTTGCGCGGTACCTTTCCCGGCCGGCGCGCGCGTGAAATCAACGGACGGCACGCGTGCGGCCATCTCCCGGCTGATAACGGAAAAAGACTCGAACGGCGCGTTCCTGGTCAGCGCATGCGCAGAGGTCCCTCCGAGCTCCTGATCTAAAGTCCAGGTAAGTTTTCCTTCCCTTTTTATTTTCATATTTCATCGCACTAAGAATGAGACGACCCTATCGGAAGGCTTGGATAACTCAACAAAAAGTTAATGTGTAAAAGGTTGCCACAAAGTTGGAGAACAGGGCAAATGCAGATAATGAAGGCAAGTCGTAGCTGTCAAGGATGTGCTAGAACAGCAGCAACTTGCACCCTTAATTATTCACTCCAGCTTTATTGTGGTAACACTTCCACACCTTTTCCCATATCAAGAGCGAACGCCATTTACCCAGCCCCCGATCAGATGGCAACAGAGATGGGATCAAGAAAAAACTGGTCGCTGAGCCGCACAGCGAGAAGTCCCGCCTCCGTTTCTCCACCCTCTCCCAATTTCCGAGGGCGGGGAAGGAAGTGGACCCTGTAAGATTTAGGGTTCGGGAGTCACAGATTACCCAAGGTGGGCGGTCGACAACTCATGCGTGATTTTTTTAAGGTGTTTTATTAAGAAGCAACAGTTCAGACAAGATTACTAATCTAAATAGGCAAAAAGGACATACAACCTGGAACCAGGTGAGAATGGTTCATGGGTCCTGGGTCAGATAAATCGAAGGATGACACTGATCGCCACGGCTGGAACTGGCCGGTTTTTTTTTTTTCTATTTTACCCGGTCTTCTTGAGCCGGCCAAGGTGTTAGGCCACAGCCAGCATTGGTCCACCTTGAGAAGTCATCTTCCAAAATGATTTTTTTCATCTCAAGAGTCTGTTTATATACTTTGTTTCTGGGAGGCTTATGGCAATCATTCAATTGTCCCTTGCTAATGAACAGATCTTCTAAGTAATCGTTCCCATTCCTGTCAGAAGCCCGTGAAGTCATCTTGTGACTCTTTGCTTCCTAGGACATTCTGTCATTACAATACTTCCCTGCCCCTATCAAGATTAGCAATGTTTTGTTTCAGTGCTTGTGCTAGAGATATGTCCTTGGCAGAGGTAAAGCCACATAAAAGGCATTTCATTAATCAGTGGGCTAAGAATTTGTGTGTGTATAAATAACCCCCTTTAAAGTTATAATTGGTTCAACTTAAAGTTCTAGCTCCTTTTCTCATGCAAGTCTCTTTTCCCTTTCTTCCTGGGCTTTAAACTCCAGCTCAATGTTCAGTTTTCCACTTCTATTTTGGCTAGAGTAACCCAGCCTGGTTCTGAATCAGTTCCTGCTGCCTGTCCTGACTGCATAGTGAATTCAAAATGCTCAGTCAACATTTTTAGGAATTCCTCCCTGTTTATCGTACAGGGGATCTTAAGTCCTACCTGCCTAGCAATGGCTTTAAGTTGCTCCATTTCTAAGGATGCTAAATTCTCCTGATCAATAAACTCTTGTGCATAAAAGTTGCCATCTTAATAGTATTGCTAGTGCCTTTTTTTAAACAAAGTAGATTCTGGTTTGGTTTCAAACAATTTGAACTCTGTTAACTTCCCTCCTACTTCCAATTTCTTTGCAGTTTAAAACTTGGCTCTTTTCACAATGGATTAAATCCTGGCTTTTAGTACAAATTTGGCTTTGGTTCATTTTGTAATGGCTAGTATCCCAGAGTTATCACAACCACATGAAAGGCATTTCCTTACAGTGGTCCATGAGCTAAGAATTTGTGTGGGTATTTGTAGCCCCCTTTAAATTTGTAAGTGGTTCATCTTAAAAATAAGCTAGCAGACAAGCTTTAATTTTAAACAAGATAAAGGTTAGTTTATTACAAAAGCTACTGCTGAAAACTACTTAGGTAAAAGTGATAAAGTTATTAACTAAAACAGATACAAAGAATAAAAAGCAGGTAAAGGTAAAGTTTTAAAGATGAGATTTCAAGTCACTCTCTGTGAAAAATAATCACTTGAAATCCTTCTTTCTGAAATGAAGGGGTTGAAACTTGAGGTTTGGTTTAGCAGCTATGATCACTTCTGTAGTTGAAGAGTATGAGTTTGCCTTTGCAAGTGGACTGAACAAGCAGAACACGTCCAGGGAATGAGTGAAGGCTCCTGTTTTCATTTTTACAGTACAGCAAGTGGTGGCATTTGGCAGCTTGATTTAGTACAGCAGTCCAATAGCTGCTTCTGGAAACCTTCCTCGGTCTCTCCCTGTTGAGAAGCAGTTTCTATTTCATGGTGGCTCCCTCTTGATGTTCACAGCCGGACATTATACAATTCCAAAACTTAAAACGGCTGCTATCCCAATTTGTCGAATCATGCTTCCATATTTGGTATTGGGTTATTCTGGGAGGCGTAGTCCAATCCCATTGTCTTTTTAGCTGAGGTAATCAATCATTTAAAGGCCTCAGCCATTAACTTCGGTAGTTCCCATTCTCCCAGGTTTGAAGAGATAAGGTAACCCGTCCATTCCAGGTATTAATCTAGTAAACCTTCTCTGAACTGATTTCAATGCTTTTGCATCTTTCCTTAAATAAGGAGACCAATACTATATACGGTACTCCAGATGTGGTCTCACCAAAACCCTGTCTAAGTAAATCATAACCTTCCTCCTCTTGTATTCCATTCCCCTTGGAAAAAACAATACATTCTAGTAGCTTTGTTAATTACTTGCTGTACCTGTGTACAAGTCTTTTGCAACTCATGCAGTAGGATACCCAGATCCCTCTGCATCTCAGAGCTCTGCAATCTCTCACCATTTAGATAATATGCTTCTTTTTTATTCTTCCTGCCAAAATGGACAACCTCACCTTTTCCGACATTATACTCCATTGGCCAGATCTTTGCCCACTCACCTAACCTATCTACATCCATTTGTAGCTTCCTTATGTCCTCTTCACAACTTACTTTGTTACAACCGGTCCCGGGCGAGATCCCCTAATTTGTTATGCTCCCGAGTGAAGAGGGATGAGCTGACACCTCTTCTTTATTCAAGCCCCTCAGTTAGTCACAATAAGGTTAAAATAAAAGGGATCCCTTCCCACATGGATACCTTTTACCAGTCCAAATGTATTTATGTTTTAAAAGGAGCCAGTTAAACCATGCTTTCTTGAGTCAAAGAAAGAGTAAGTACACTTGTTACTAAAACCTGAAAAAAAAATAATAAAAATGCAACACACATACACACAGATCAGAAATGAGAAGTTGAGTCCAAAAATAAAAATTAAAAAATATATACGAATCAGTCTTTGGTTTGTCCGTGAGGCGCAGATGATGCAATTTTGCAGCCGTTAATTTGGGTGATTCCAGTAGAGCTGATTTTGGCAGTTGAGCAGTTGGTTTGGAGACACTTAGTTCTGCAGGTTAGCAGAAGAAGCTGTCCTATTTACTTTTTGACTGTGACTTTGTTGACTTGCCTCCAAGCAACAGAGAGAGAGATAAAAAGAACCTTTGCCTGCAAGCTGCAAAAGGGTGCCTAGTTAATCTTCTTCAGCTGTGACTCTCACTAGCACACCAGAACTAGAACAGCAGGACACACAGATCAGGTCTGCAGCTAGATTTTTAACCCATTTCATTGTGTATTCCTAGGAGGGAAAAAACAAACATGTCTTTCACCCAGCGTGTGTTTTTTTTTCAACTCAGATCATTTCCACATTCTAAGATATAAGTCAACAGGAAATGATTTCTGCTGAGATGTCTTCATTGTCTCTGCAACCACGGGAGATTAAAGTTCAGTTTTTTGCACTTCATCTCTTCCTTTCAAGTTGCTCTTTCTGAAGTAGGCCTTGACACCGTTTTAGGTGCAACATTCCATGGTCTCTCTGGACTAGTCAGTCAAATATAATCCACATAGGAATTTTCCAGAAAGTGGTTAGTTTGCATTCTCAGCCAGCTTTTGCTGGATATTTTTTAAAAATAACATGTCTTCCTTAAAAAAATTCAATATGCCCATTAATAATTCGGGGCTGTTATCCACTGTCATGACAACTTTCCTACCTACCTTTGTGGCATGAGTAAATTTAGCAACCATGCCATCAGTCCCTTCATCCAAAATTTTAAAATTTTCAGCAAGGCGGCCGGAGTTCAGCAGCTGTCTGGTATCTGATACCAGACAGCTGCATGGGGGTGAGAAGCATGAAATGATGGCAGGAAGAGTTTTAAAAGTTAGGTAAACTGGAATTACCTCTCTGAATTTAACAGGCTCAAATTCTAATTCTCGCTGTATTGCACTTAGCCTTTGATAACTGAGCAGTTTTAAATTCATGTTTCAAACATATCTTCTGGGAATAACGAGCGTTTTTAACTGGAATGTTTAAAGTCATCAAATTTGATGTGATTGTTTATTCTTCTGTATGCTAGCTCTGTTAAAATTAGATGCATTTAAAAATATCTAAGCAGTTTTCGGTACCCATTTTCCTGAAAACAAATTTGCTGAGTACGACCACTGATTATTTGAAATGCAGCACATTTCTGAGGATGATATAGATGACGTTTGCATCTTTTAAGTTGCCTAATCTGTCATTTTGTTGGATGCAACAGTAGCGCCGGATTCTCCCATGGAACAGAAGCAAGCCTTTTTACCCGCCTGCCCCAGAGTCAGCCTGCCTCCTTTCCCATTTTGGGTCTGCCGAGTTGGAAAGTCATCACATCTCCAGGCCAGTTAAGGCCCTCACCCACAGAAAATTTTGTTTCCCAGCAATCTGGCGAGGGAGGTGGGTTCACGACCTGGAATTTAACCCGCCTCCCAATTCCTGCCCCTGAGGGGAAAATCGGCCCCAGGCCTCACATCAGCTAAAATATGTACTTTCCCGATTTGTGAAAAGTTGCACAAGTTCAGCAGCTTTTAATACAATCTTAGCATCAAAAATCAAACTGTTTTTCTCGGATTCCTCAAGCATTCTTGATCCTTTCCTGAAAGGAGCTGAATGTTCAGATCTATATGATAACCATGGATGAATAATCTAGAAATAATTTCTCTCTACCTTTCTCTACTTTTTACTTGTGTGTACGTTTTTGTCAAAATGGTCAAAATAAATCTCTATCTTTTGAGAATATGATTAAAATATACAGCATTGCAATAAGAAAAATGGATGTGCCAATACTCACAGATTTAGAGTAGGCATTTTATTATTCTTGTCCACACCATATGTAAACCATGAACGTATCAGCCATATTACAGATAGGAGGGAGACAGACTAACTGCACCTATTTCCTCTTACCACCTGTCACACACGCACAGTAAAGGAGGGACAGAAGTAAGTTTTACAGTACAAGAACCACAGGGCTGAATCTTAGTTCACATGATTTCCAGAATCTGAGAAGTCAAAGTCCAGGGGGTGTTTCCTATGTGCAGGGTTCAGTTCTGTTGAGTTTCTGGTTGGAGATATGCAAATCCTTGAAATAAATGATGCTGCAGCATGATGAGCTTTCTGTGCTTAGACCACTTGGCAGGTGTTGATCCGAGACTTTTAAAATCAAGCAGGCTTCAAGGAGATGAGAGATGGTAACCGACTGCTTATTCAGTCAGGCTGCTGGTGTTCTGTCCAGTTGATGTTAAAAACAGCAGTATGAGGATTTCTCCGTTCTCAAAGGCATACAGAGATTTCAAAATGGTCACTCAAGTCTTGTGACCCTCTTTCTCCAAAATTACTTCAAAAGGGACGTTTATCCAGTGTCTGAAACTGGCTTTGATTTCAGGGCTGATAATGTCCCAGTCATTCGTTGTTGAATTACCATCCATATTAAGGGTCTGGTTTTGGGAAGCCACTGTGTAGGCAGACCCACTGAATTCACTAACAGGTGAGCTTATCAGATGCAAATAACTTTCCTTTGGTTCCCCTTTGAAATGAGCCTAGGCAGTCCCAAAGGTGCTAGCAGCTCTGTAGGCATGACAAGTTCTGGTGCGTGAGTCTCCTGGTCTTTTGTGATTACAGGGGACCTATAGAATGAGATGTGAGATTCCAGAAGCTGCAAAAATAATAATTCTGTTCTTGTAACTCCTGAAGGTAGCTCCCAGACAAAGGGCCAACCATGTAGTCATGTGACTTGTAGCAGCCATCTTTTTGGTTCAGCGGTTCAGTTTTTAATGGCAAAAGAATAAAGTTCTGGACTTCTCTTCAAGTCCCAGGGGCCCTGCAACCATCAATTTGGAATTAAGATTTCGAAAACTATGTATTTTTTGTAATTATGACTTGGACATTGGGAATAAATAAATAGATCATTGAAAGTCTATTTCACTTTGTCCAAACTACTGAAAATTTAAGAATATATTTTATGTCATAGCTGTTTAGTTGAAACCTAACTTTAACATTTATCCATGTAGCTGAAATAGCCATTAACTGGTCAGGTCTCCTGAAGAGTACTTTGCTTTGTGAGGCTTTTAAACTTTGCAAGGTCAGATTCAATTCACCAAAATTAGGTCAAGTGGTTCAGGAAGGCTTTTGGAAGTCAGGACAGGCCCTTAAGAAATAAAAGTTGGAAGATCAAAGAAAGGTTAAATTATTTGGATTTAATTAGGTGCAGATTGTAAAGCATGTCACAACAGTTAATTAAATAGTCAACACTTCAAAGCAAAGAGCTATGTTTGGTGACACAACAGAATATTATAGTACATATGAGATTGGCCAAAGCTAGGAAGTGAGGACCAAAAAATAAATGATTTACACTCTGATTGATATTAAGCAATGGCTTGCCTTTATTTTAATTGCCAATACTGTAACTTGTGATAATCTTCATTATATCACTGCAGACACAGTTATATAGTGTGGCTTAATCTATCTGTGACCAAATCAATCTTTGATCCAAAACAAAAACAGAATTACCTGGAAAAACTCAGCAGGTCTGGCAGCATCGGCGGAGAAGAAAAGAGTTGACGTTTCGAGTCCTCATGACCCTTCAGCAGAACTGGGTGAATCCAAGGAGAGGGGTGAAATATAAGCTGAACAAAACTTCTTCAAGATAGGCATTTCTTGAAGAGCAGTGGCAGTCAGTTAAACAAAGAGATAAAAACAAAAAACTGCGGATGCTGGAAATCCAAAACAAAAACAGAATTACCTGGAAAAACTCAGCAGGTCTGGCAGCATCGGCG
This sequence comes from Carcharodon carcharias, assembly GCF_017639515.1. Lineage (NCBI taxonomy): Eukaryota > Metazoa > Chordata > Chondrichthyes > Lamniformes > Lamnidae > Carcharodon > Carcharodon carcharias. The sequence continues at coordinate 18,768,702 of NC_054476.1, forward strand.
GAGAAGAAAAGAGTTGACGTTTTGAGTCCTCATGACCCTTCAGCAGAACTGGGTGAATCCAAGGAGAGGGGTGAAATATAAGCTTTGCTCCCTCTAGCAGGTAGGTGTTGTTATATTTCATTCAGTGTTGTAAAGCAATCCTGCTGTGTGCCGATGTGACTTCATTAATGATAAACATTATTTGGTCCAGACTATGTGTTAATTTAAGCATCAGGTCAAATGAGGTAAAAGCCTAGAAACAAATGATAAAGAACAACGTAATTTTTGGTGTTTGAATATTGATGAACGGGGTGGTGGGGGGCGGGGGGGAGGTTGAAAGGAAGATCTGTTTAATGTGTTTTGACTCAGCAAGTGGGGTAATATAATCTCGTTTAAGTGTGCCACCTGAATGATACAGATTCTCTGAACAGAGTGCAGTGCAGTGCTGCCAACCTTCCAGCAGTGTCCTGAAGTCAAAAGGAACTACTGGTAAAGATCAACTTTCTGGGCACTGCTGCTATGAGAGAAATTGCACTTTTTTTCTTTCATTTTGTTTGACCACTTCTATTTATTAGCTATATTAATATTGCACATGGAACAAAATGACTGTGTGGGCTTGGCAATTGGAGACAGGAGGTCATGTGATGAAACCTCAAGGAATGTATTCATCAGAGATAGCAACCTGAGTACGGTGGGAACTGGGTACCATGGGCTGAATATTTGCTACTAAGGCGGGTAGCTTGAGCCATGAAATTGCCCGACTCGGTAGACTCGCCTTGGTTTAAAGGGCCCCATAGTCAGGCTCACCAACCCCGGAAGGAGAGTGTAGGTGACAATGTAGTCCCAATGCAGGCTGGTTAGAAGGCCCACCTTGATTCTCTGAGACTTTGTTTCTGTTGTTTTAGAAGCTATTAGGCCCTTTCACCCTCATCCCTCACAACCACTCAATCACCCAACCAACCCCATGCCCCCTCACACATCCATGCTACCTCCATCATCCACTATCCACCACGAGAAGACCTCAGGAGCCATGTGAAAATGAAAAAAAACTTCCACCAATCTAAGACAGCTCTCAATCAACCTTATATTTCACCTCTTTTCTATTTTTACTTAGTTCTGTTGAAGAGTCATTCGGACTCAACGTTAACTGTGTTCCTCTCCGCAGATGCTGCCAGACCTGCTGAGTTTTTACAGGTATTTTTATTTTTGTTTTGGATTGCCAGCATCCACAGTTTTTTGCTTTTATTTCACTCATACACACTTGATAGTGAAAAAAACTCCCATTCACAGCTTTTTAATCCCCTTTGGTGGTAAATCTCTTATAAAAACAAATAAATTCCTATTCAGACCCCACATCAAAGACAACTAATCTTTTGATAATCTCTTTAAACTGTCAATCTGAGACAATTGAAGCTTTTGAAACTCAGCCAAGCAATCATAATGACATAACAATAACCTGTGGGAAATGTCAACAAAGTCCTCATTTGAAACTGCTTGACCAGATGATAATGTTTTTTTTCTAGCCTACACCTATCCATCAAAGCAGTTCAGTAGAGGATTTTTTTTATAACTCTGACTGTTTAAGCCTGGTTTTTTTCATGTTTGAAGAGCAAGGGATTTTTAAAAACTTCACATCAAGACTTTAAATATACATTATCCACCCTTCAAGATTGTTTGCATCTACTTCATCAATTTGTGACTCCCACACTTTGGTTTAAAGCAACCAAAAAGTCTGTTTGAACTCAACACCAAAATGGCCTTGTTGATTTCGGGTTTCCCTCCAGAATGAATCACACACCGCCCCCTTCCCCCTGCTGGCAAAAATTGAATCTGTTGGAAATGGGTTCCGGACCACCGCATTAGAGTCCTGCCTGCCATTTTTAAAGCTCTCTGGAGTCGGCCTGACTCCACGAATATCTACTCTATATTCAGTCTGCAGACTGATCACTTTTAAGTAGGTAGTTTATACATATTATATATATTAGATATTATACATATTCAAATAGATGCTGGATTATTGCCTCAGCAATGATTTTAAAATTATTATTTTCTCCTGTTGAGGTAAAGAAGTTATTTTAGCTTGCCAGAGGAAAATATTATGAATACAGTGTGGTAACACATTTCTGTTTGTACCTAGATGTATGACTTTTATCAGAAAAAAATCATGCCACCTCAGGGACACGACTTAATTAAGCATGAAACTGGTATCCGTGCTCTGACTCTTGATAAATGGAAAAATTATCTTTATTTACAAAAGCCTTGTTTGCTTTTAATAAAATTCTTTCAATTTTTAAATTGAGGGATAACAGCTAGGAATGGCACAGAGCAGATTTTTACCTTCACTGTTCAACTCCACTCTATATGCATTTCTAGAAATTTCTCTCCTTTACATGCGCGATTGTTGAAAGAGGACTGTGAGTGTTCTCTACACATTGGCCAGGATTTCCTGGTCGGCGAGCGGGGCACAGGGCCCGCTCACCAACGTGTAAAATGACGCAGAATGAAGCCGGGCGGAACTCCCGACGTCATCTCCGCCCCATTTCAATTTTCAGGTCAGCGGGGGCTCAGCCAAGTCAGCTGTGTGCCCGCCGACCTGTCAACAGCCAATTGAGGCCATTGACAAAGTAATTAATGGACCTGCCCATCCAACCTTAAGGTTGGCGGGCAGGCCGGGAACCTTGGCAGGCATTGGAAAAAGCATGAAACCTCATCCACAGGCGGGATGAGGTTTCAAGTAGGTTTTTGAAAATTAAATAAAAGTATAACAAAGTGATGGACAGGTCCCAACTCTTGTGAGTGTCACATGAGGGGATGTCAGGAAAAATGTTCTTTTTCTGTTTTCAATATTTTTTAATGTGCAGCCGATCTCCCTGAGGCTGCACTTAGCCTCAGGGAGATGAGTGCGCACGAAAGAGCGCATTCTTGGCTCAGGGAACCACCCCCACCCCCCCCACCCGCACAGGGAGCGCATAGCGCTTCTTTGCGGATGTCACACTGGGCAGGCCTTAATTGGCCCGCCCACAAAAAATGGCGGCGTGCCCCCCAAGCACCCACTATTGAACTCCCCCTCCTCCCCCCCCCGACAGAGGGAAAATTCTGCCCATTATGTATCACTTTCGGAGCATGCATGTATGCATGCATATAGCCATAATCCTAAAGGACCAAAGGCATCTCTCTCCACCAGAGAGACATTTTTGGCTACTCATAGCTTGAGGGGTGCCACTTCACAATCGTGGGGTAAGGCGAGAAGGCAGAGCCTCCATGAAATACCACAGCCAGTACGGAGATTGAACCTGTGCTATTGACATCATTCTGCATCACAGTCTAGCCACCTAAGCTAACCAACCCCCATTTCGTAGAGTAGATAATTTCAAAGCATATAAACAGACACCACTGGTCAACCCCTGTGACGTTTGGCAGTTCCAGAAGTCATGCAGTAATGGATTGGCAAACGGAATAAAATCAATGCAGAAGAAAGTTGGGTGGGGTGTATAATGAGCAGTTACTCCACTCATTGCCTTAACTTTTACAAACAGAATAACATCGATTTGGTGGTTCAAAAAATTATGCTTTTGAAATGGAACAGGGCAAGAACCAGCATTTTCACTATCACTTCTCACATTGCTGTATTCTTCTGTTTGCATTCTTGAAAGAATTGAGCCTGACTGACTACACCATCATAGATGCAGGGGTTGTCACACCCAGCTAATTCTGACTGTGGGAAACCGTCTCCATTGTGTGGGTGGCGAGCGTGTCATTTTCTACAAGAACGCTAGCAATTACCCTGCAACAGAGATAGCTTATGTAGTGTAATTAAGGGCAGAATTTTCCACTCGGCGTGCAGGCGCACACTTGACACGCTCAAGCGTGAAGTAGTGCGCGATATTTCGTTCGGCGGCCACATGCACAAGAGTCGGCATTTTTGCCAGATTTTAAATTCTTTCTTTATTGATTTTCAATTCGTCTGCACCCTGAGGCAGCTCCCAGCCTTCAGAGAGCTTACCTTCCACGCTCCACCACACCAGTGCTGACTACAGCGCTCGCCCTCTTAATTGGCCAGCCAGAGTGAAATCGTGATCAGGAGCTGATCGCAGGCGGCGGCCTAGTTCCAGGCTTGCCGATCGCAGCTGCCCGCCAACCCAAAAATTCTACCCTAACAGTTAATTGGAACCTGAAACCTCGCTCCAGATACTTGCAGGTAGGTGGCAATGCTGTCCTTTAGAAACCTGTCAAACGGCTCATGGCTCATGTGTCACCAACTTCACTTCAGTCATTAAACAAGGGGGTCGGGTGCTAAGCTCCTCTATCACTTGCCTGAAGTCTCTTGTCTACATTATCAGTTTCTCTTCCCTTCTTTTCTAGCAGTCGCTGGTTAATCCCTTCCCCTGAAGCCTTCGCAAAGCATGCTCTTGGGTGACAATGGCTTCTGAGCCTTTCCAAAGGCTTTAAGGAATGTTGTCTCTCTGTCCTCCTCTTTAAATGCCGCTTACTGTAATTTTTCATCTCACCACGAGCATGCTCCCTGCACCTGAGCTGCGAAAATTAGCTCTCCTTGCACAATTAGATGCTATGGAGCAGTTCCATGTGAGTGCCTAAAACCCTCCACCGGTCTTTTGGGCTAAATCACATGCCCTGTCTTATAAACTCAAGCAAAAAAGCAGATGAGTAAAAGTTAGTGAAGTGTTGGGTGGAGGAGTTACTGAATGATTATTTCTACTTTTAGCACTGAGTTAAGGATTTGCGAGTTTCTGATTAAGCAAGATATGCTCTTATTGAAGGTCGTTAATAATAAATTCTCATAGGCCTAGCCTAATTTAATTCTATGAATTTTAAGCGTTCAAACTGTTGAAGCAGGCTTTAATTTTATTGCTATCAGCAAGTGATCTCATTGCAAATCATCGACAGCAAATTGCACTCGTTAAAATTAAGCGAACTGCAATGCGTTAAGTTTAGATTAATATAGAGGATAATTATTAAAACCTGCATTGTCAAATCGTTAGTAAAGGCTGCTTTGGCAATTGAGTGAAATTGGAAAAGTGGAAGTTGCGAATCCAAGTTACCTTGCACGAATAAGCTGTGCAAATGTGTAAAATCTACCAATAAAACCAACAGTGGTAACAGAGCATTAAGTAATGTTTAGTGTTTATGGGTTGAAAAATTCTTCACATACCTGAAGCATCAAATTTTTAATTGTATTTGCCTATGTGGCTGGGGGAAAAGAATTACATATTTTATGGGCTACTAATCAATCAAAAGAGAGCTTCATTGAATAGTCAACATTTGATATTATTTGTCAGATTAATATAGTTGCCGCTTTCAGAAATTAATTCCACTCACTCATTAGAGACCAAAGTGGACTGAACTTCGTTTAGTACAATTAGTACCTTACAGTGTGGCTAAAACATGAGAAATTGCTCTCAGAAATCCATATTGTCTCTATTTCACTGTGGCACAGGATGAGTTCTAAGAGGCGGATACAAAGAGAAGGCAGCTTGGTAACTGGAGTTTGACACTGAGCTGGTTTTCTAAGTTGATCTAGGATACTGGCTAACAACTTACTTCATAGTATTCTAATATTGCTGGTGATTTCACTCCTTTGAACATAAGAACATGAAAGATAAGAGCAGCAGTAAGCCATTTGGCCCCATGAGCCTGCTCCACCATTCAATAGGATCACGCTTCATCTGACTATATGGCCTTAAGTCCACTTTCCTACTGCGCCTCCTCCCTTAACTTCTTTGTCAATCAAAAATATGTCTAACTCAGCCTTGAATGTGTTCAATGACTCAACCTCCAACGCCCTCTGGAGTACAGAATTCCAAAAATTAACAGCCCTCTGAAAAAACAAAATCCTCCTAATCTCTGTATTACTTTGAAAAATGCAGCCTTCGTTCTAGATTGTCTCATGAGGGAAACATCCTCTAAGCATCTACTATGTCAAGCCCCCACAAAATTTAATATGTTTCAATGAGGTCAACTCTCTTTCTTCTAAACCCCAATGAGTATAGGTCCAAGCTGCTTAGCCTTTCCTCATTAGGCAACTACTTCATTCTAGTGTTACCTAAATGCAAGTCTTTCTTTCTTTCAGGAATAAGTCTAGTGAACCTTCTCTGAACTGTATTCAATGCAAGTATATCCCTCCTTAAATAAGGAGATCAAGATTGAATGCAGTACTCAAGATCAAGTCTCGCCAATGCCCTGTACAGCTGTAGCATTTTATACTCCAAACCCCTTGCAATAAAGACTAACATTCCATTTGCCTTCCTAATTAATTACATTAACTGCATGTTAACTTCTTGTGATTCGTGCATGAGGACACCCACATCCCTCTGTGTTGCAGCATTCTGCAGCCTCTCTCCATTAAAATAATATTCTGCATTTCTATTCTTCCCACCAAAATGGACAACCTCATTGTATGCCATCTGCAAAATTTTTGTGTGCTCATTTAACCTATCTATATCCCTTTGCAGGCTCTTTGGGCAGAATCGTCCCAGATTTGCCTATCTATGTCCCTTTGCAGGCTCTTTGGGCAGAATCATCCCAGATTTGCCTATCCATATCCTTTTGTAGGCTCTTTGGGCAGAATCGTCCCAGATTTGCCTATCTATTTCCCTTTGCAGGCTCCTTGGGCAGAATCGTCCCAGATTTGCCTATCTATATCCTTTTGCAGGCTCTTTGGGCAGAATCGTCCCAGATTTGCACTAAGTGCAGTGGCGGGCAGGAAAAACAATGTCTTACTGCTGGCAGTAATGGTGGGGTTTCGCGCAGTATCGTCCCAATCCCGCCTCGTTAATCATACATTCCCAGGAAACATGCCATTTCACTGGTAGGTGGACTCCGATTCACCCGCCATGCTGTCACCTCACCGCTTCTTCACACCGGGCGCCATATTTAAAGTGCAGCCGTGCGCACACATCTCAGTGCTTCCAGCCCACGACTGCTGCAAAGAAGACATGGCCCCAAAAGGCAAGAAGACTGCAGCTCCCCCACCGATTCAGTGAGGCATCCCTGGGATGCCTTCTGGATACCACTGGAACCCATGGTGATATCCTCCAACCCCGCTTTGGCTGCAAGAGGTGCAGTAATCTCACCACTCTGGCCTGGGAGGCGATGGCAGTGGTGGTCAGTGTCAATGCTGCATAGAAGAGGTTGGCCATCCAGTGCAGAAAGAAGATGAATGATCGCATGCCAGGGTAAGGCAACCATCTCATCATTCTAATCTCACACACACAAGTCCATCACACATTCATTGGCATCTCACTCACTGCCAGCTCAAGGGACTTCACCACTTACTCTTTCACACATTCTCACATCTCCATCTGGAGTCATTGCCTCTGGAGACTGCCTCCTCAGTACTCACCCTCTTGAGGTCACTTGCATAGATCAACATGTGTCCCCACATACCCTCTGGGATAACCCCCTTCCCCAAGCAAGCCTTAGCCCTGCAGCCATTGAAAAGCCACCCCGCCTTACAGCTGGTCTCGTATGAAACCTGCCCATAAGCCCCCCTAAAAGTGAGGTGACACTGCCTGCAAAGACTGGTGCTGATGACCACGAGTGCTGCCTGAAGCAAGGTAGGCAAACAAGCCTCAAAGTCCCGAATGAAGCGCAGCTCATCAGATGCACATCGCTTATATTCAGTTGTGAAACACATCGGCGTCCAATCACACTGACGTGCCCGGATGACCCGGAGTGGGAGAATGATTCTGGTGAGCTGGGCTTATAATGATATGCTGATGTAATACAGTCAAGTTCCCGATGTGCAGTGACAGGAAACACGGCCCACCACTGAATGGCGGAGCAGATGATTGAAAACAAGTTCCACAACGTCGTGAAACCAATTTTTGGCCTTCCCACCGTATTGTACGCTCATGCCCGCGATGACGTCTGATGCCAGTGGGCACAGAAAATTCTGCCCTCTGTATCCTCATAACTTGCTTTCCCTAACTGCCTTTGTATTATCAGCAAATTTGGCTACAATGCACTCTGTTCCTTCATCCAAATCATTAATAAATAGTTGAGGCCCCAGCACTAATCCCTGTGGCACTCCACAAATTACAGTTTCCCACCTGAAAATGACCCATTTATCTCGACTGCCTTCTACTGTGAAAACAGATATACTTGTCTCGGTCTCTGGCATTTCTTTTCTTGTCATTATTAATTCCACAGTCCAATCCTTTAAGGATCCAACATTTTACTTTGGCTACTCTCGCCCATTTTATATACTTGTAGAAGCTCTTACTGTCTTTTTATATTTCTTGCTAGTTTACTCTCATATTCTAATTTTTTCCCTTTATTTTTTCTTAGTGATCTTTTGCTGGCTTGTAAAATTTTCCCAATCTTCTGGCCTACCATTAATCTTTGTGACATTGTTATGTCTTTTCTTTCAATTTGTGTTTCTTTCTTGCCTGCATTATATTAAGCAGTAATGGACGACTTGAGATCCCAGGAATTTTCCTGCACTAACTCCAACTGAGTGCTCCCATTTTCTCCCCTGGATCATTATTCTAGCTTGGGGGCAACCAATTCTTGCAACCCATGTTCTCTTTTCCCGCCGATTTTATAAACACGCAATTGAGTTCTGCTATCCTTATTCTTTTAAACAAAACAGTAAAACTGGACTGATCTTCAATCCAAACCTACATTTCTCTAAAGCAAACAGCAGCAACTTTTCAACCCTTTCCTCATAGTTCACAGCTCTAAAACCGGGAATCGTTTTGACCATCCCTTTCTGCAACTGCTCCAAAGCCATGATATATTTCACTGTACATGGGGACCAAAACTGGAGACATACAGTAGTATGGTTGTACTAAAGATTTATACAGCCCAAATATACTGTTGTCCTTCTATACCATATGGCCCTAGCAATAGCCTTATTTACATTTCCCTGTACTTTGCACTGCCTGTAAAAAAAAAAATCAACTGATGCCTCCAAGTCTCTTTCTTGAATTGTTATATTTAATAAATACCTGCCACAGGCTATAAGCAGACAAGGTGTTTCTCATGACACTTGGCCTATTCTCATAACTTATCTAAATTAATCTGCAATCTCTAAATTTAGTCTAAATTACTCTCACAATGCACATTTTCAAGTTGTTTGCAAATTTAAGGGATGTTCACTTTATCCTCTCATTTAAATTATTAATGAAATTTAGGAATTGCAATGGACCCATCAAAGAGCCTGGAAGAGTGTAATTTATGGCCAGACCCCATTCAATTCCCGTTCATAAAAACTTATTGATGTCATGTTGGCAGAGCGTTAACTATTCAGCGCAACATCTGTCCAATAATGTCACTTCATTCAATATCCTTCTTTACAGTAATTTAGTAATTTTTTTTATAATCAAGGTAGTTAACATCAAGTGGAGTACCATTATCAAACATACTTGGAATTCAATCAAGTTAGTGATACACTTTTCCTGAAGCCATACTAGGAATTCCCAATAACTGCTGAACTCTCTGACTGATCATAAATCACACCCCATTTACTACATTTCAGCAGCTTTCATACAACCATTGTCAAACTCATGAGCCTATAACTCACAGAAGCTTATTTCTTCCCCATAAATACTGGGACCACATGAACTCCCTTGAATCCATGAAAAGCAGCTCAGGCCTCAATAAATTATTGAACAAGTGAGCCAGTTCTCTTTAACACTCTGTGGTAAATGGAATTGGGTTCAGCTGTATTATTAGCTTTAAGTGCTTCAACCTTTATAAAAGCAATTTTAGCGGCACACCTATGTATGTGTAAGAAAGCTAGGGTGAAAATGCTGACTCAGCTCATTCCTAACCTTCTCCATTATCCTTAAATTATTTTCTTGGAACAGATGGGACAGGAGTCAAGAATAAATATCGTAAAGATCCGGCTTAACTTACAGAGAGGCAAGAGAGACATTCTTTAGAGAAACAGGAGATCATGAAGGACAGGGAAAGAAAAATAGAAATAAATCAGGGTTGCAGTTAGTTATTTATGTACAAATAAACATTTAAAGCCATAGGCTGGGGTTTTCTGGCCCCATTGCAGCGGGACCCACGACAGGAGGTTCGACGCTCCAAAAGTCCATTGACTGTCAGCGGGAGCGGACAATCCTGGCAGCAGATGGGCCTGCAAAATCCTGCCCTTGGAAATAGTCAAAACATCTCGGCTAGAAAAATACTCTTTATTTTATGATTCAGGTGGAAACATGCCTTCAGCCAGCACGAGAGCGAGAAGTAAGTATAAACTTTTCAGGAGTGATAAAGAAATTGGGCATCTACTTGAAAAGAAAAGAATTACAGGGCTATAGAGGTAACAGCAGGTTAATTCTTTCAAAGTGCCAGAGACTGCATGATGAGCCAATTGGTCTTTTTCTCTGCTTTATGATTCTATGGAAACAGGGGGGCCTTGATTTCAGCTAAAGAAAAGCAAATTCTTATTGATGGTAATGTTCAGAATTTGTCTACATAGCAAGGATTCTAGTACCATATTGACTGTACATTGTAGTCTAATGAGCAGTGAGAAAGAAATTGAGAATAAAATATGCAAATAGTTTAGAAAGGTTTGCAGCAGCAGCATAGCTGTAATTATTATGAATGTTAACAATCCTAAAGTAGATTGGGATGAGAAAAAAAGTTTGTGGACTATACTTTTGTTTGCTCTCTTACACATGCAATGAGGAATGCTGCAGTGTTCATCCGGTATAGAATAAGGGCAAGTAAGCCACCAGAATGTAGGAGAATGATTGAGAAATGGTGACTATAATCTAATCAAATTTATTTTGAAAATAGAGAAAGTTCAAGATAAGGGTAAAAGCAAAAAACTGCGGATGCTGGAAATCCAAAACAAAAATAAAAATCCCTGGAAAAACTCAGCAAGTCTGACAGCATCTGCAGAGAGGAACACAGTTAAACTTTCGAGTCTGTATGACTCTTCATCAGAACTAAGGAAAAATAGAAGAGAGGTGAAATATAAGCTGGTTTAAGGTGGGGTGGGACAGGTAAAGCTAGATAGAGGGCCAGTGATAGGTGGAGGTAGCCAAAAGATGTCATTGACAAAAGGACAAAGAGGTGTTGACGGTGGTGATATTATCTAAGGAATGTGCTAATAGGTGACATTAAGAGAGAAAGCAGGACGAGCAAGATACAGATAACCCTAGTGGGGGTGGGGTGGGGGGAAGGGATCGAAATAGGCTAAAAGGTAGAGATAAAACAATGATAAGGTAAGGGTATTGGACTGTGGAATGAAAGGGGAACTGGTCCAGTTTAACCTGTTAGGAAGAAACAATGACAATCAAACAGCAGATTGGCAGTATGAAATATATAAATAAAAGAAGGATAAGGGACAGAGTAAATATACTGCAACTAGGAAGAAAGAAGACACAATAAAAGGGAGGCTTTCCAAGGTTAAAAAGAGAAGGTAGATGAGATTTGGATGAAAAATAGTAAACACAAAATATGCAGACAATATGACAGAAATCTATAGGCATCAGAAAAATGTATAAAACAGCGAGATTAGGATTGCCAATAAAGTGTGGGGAATAACAAGGACTTTTATAAGTATACAAGTGGCAAAGGAAAAGTAGGACTACTTGGAAACAATGGGAACTACAGTGAACAGTGTACGTTTGGTGAGGATGCTTAATATTTCACATCAGGTTTCACTGCTGAAAGTAAAAACAAAGCTGGAGAAATATCTAAGAAGGTTGTGGAAGAGCCATTGCTCAAGAAAAACATTCAGAAAAAAAGTTAATGGGATAATTGATAACCTCACAGTGAAGGCACCCCTAGGTGGCACCGATCATAACATGATTGAATTTTACATTCAGTTTGAGGGAGTGAAGAGTCGGTCCAAGAGTAGTATTTTAAACTTAAATAAGGGCAATTATGAGGGCATGAAAGCAGAGCTAGCTAAAGTGAACTGGCAATGACATTAAGAGATTGGTCAATAGAGATGCAATGGCAGATTTCTAAAGGATATTTCAGAATACACAGAATAGATACATTCCAATGAGAAAGAAAACATTCAAAGGCAGGACTCAGCACCGTGGTTAACTAAAAAAGTTAAAGGCAGCATCAAACTTAAAGAAAAATTATATGATTGCACAAAAACGGCTAGCAGGTCAGAAGATTGGACAGAATATAAAGAACAGCAAAGAATGACAAAAAGATTAATAAGGAGGGAAAAATTGGAGTACAAGAGGAAGCTTGCTAGAAATATGATGACAGATAGTAAGAGTTTCTATAGATATTCAAATAAGGAGTTTTAAAAATGTGTTGGTCCTATAGAAAGTGAGTCTGGGGGATTAATAATGGAAATTAAGGAGATGGCAGATGAATTGAACAGGTATTTTGCACTGGTCTTCACTATAGAGGATACAAGTAACATCCCAGAAGTAGCTGTAAATCAGGAAATAGAAGAGAGAGAGGAACACAGGAAAATTACAATCATCAGAAAAGTTGTATTGAGCAAATTGTTGGAGCTGCGGGCTGACAAATCCTGGGTCCTGATGGACATCATCCTAGGGTCTTGAAAGAAGTGGCTGGTGAGATAGTTGATGCATTGGTTTTAATTTTGCAAAACTCCCTGGATTCAGGGAGGGTTCCAATAGATTGGAAAGTAACAAATGTAGCACCTTTATTCAAAAAGTGGGGGAGACAGAAAACAGAAACTATAGGCCGCTTAGCTTAAAATCTGTCATTGGAAAAATGTTAGAAGCTATTATTGAATGTTACAGTAGGGCACTTCGAAAAATTCAAGGTAATCAGGCAGAATCAACAAGGTTTTATGAAAGGGAAGATATGTTTAGCCAATTTATTGGAATTCTTTGAAGTAGTCATGTGCTGTGGATAAAGGGGAATAAGTGATGTACTGTACTTAGATTTCCAGAAGGCATTTGATAAAGTGCCAGATCAAAGATTATTGCAGAAAATAAAAGCTCAGGGTGTAGGAGGCAATATATTGGCATGGCTAGAAGATTGGCTAGTTAACATGAAACAGAGGTTAGCCATAAATGAGTTTTTTTCTGATTGCTGGGATGTAATGAGTGGTGTGCCACAGGGATCACTGCTGGGGCCTCAACTTTATACAATTTATATAAATGACTTAAATAAAGGGACTGAAGGAATGGTTGCTAAATTTGCTGATGGCACAAAGATAGGTAGGAAAGTAAATTGTGAAGAGAAGGTAGGGAGGCTACAAAATGAGCATAGGTTAAATGAGTGGGCAAAGACCTGGCAAATAGAGTATAATGTGGGCCAGTGTGAAATTGTCAATTTTGGAAAGAAGAGTACAAAAGAAGCTATTATCTAAATGGTGAGAGGTTGCTGAGCTCTGAGATTCAAAGGGAGCTGGGTATCCTAGTGCATGAATCACAAAAGACTAGCATGCAGGTACAGCAAGTGATTAGGAAAGTTAATAGAATGTCATTTATTGTGAGGGGAAGTGATTACAAAAGTAAGAAGATTATGCTTCAGTTCTATAGGGCACTGGTGATTCCACAGATGGAAACATCCCAGATTTGCACTAAGTGCACTAATGGGCGGGTAAAACAATGTTTTACCCATTGGCCACAATGGCGGCTTTTCATGCCGTATCATCCCAAACTCCCCACATTAATTATGCATTCTCGGGAAACACGACATTTCCATGGCGGGCGGACTCTCATTTGCCCGCCATGCCATCACCTCGCCACTTCATCACACCAGGTACCATATTTCAAGTCCAGCCATGCGCACACCTCTGTGCTTCCAACCCATGCTTGCTGCAAAGAATTACAGAATCACAGTGCAGAAGAGGCCCTTCGGCCCATCGAGTCTGAACCAACACGTGAGAAACACCTGACCTACCTACCTAATTCCATTTACCAGCACTTGGCCCATAGCCTTGAATGTTATGACGTGCCAGGTGCTCATCCAGGTACTTTTTAAAGGATGTGAGGCAACCCGCCTCCACCACCCTCCCAGGCAGCGCATTCCAGACTGTCACCATCATCTGGGTAAAAAAGTTTTTCCTCACATCCCCCTAAACCTCCTGCCCCTCACCTTGAACTTATGGCCTCTTGTGACTGACTCTTCAACTAAGGGGGACAGCTGCTCCCTATCCACCCTGTCCATGCCCCTCATAATCTTGTACACCTCGATCAGGTCAGAAGACATGGCTCTGAAAGGCAAAAAGACTGCAGCCCCCAGGTTCAATGACGCGTCCCTCAAGCAACTTTTGGGTGCAGTGGAGGCTCGCTGTGATGTCCTCTACTCCCGCTCTGGCTGCAGGATGGGCAGCATCATCACTAATCTGATTTGGGAGGTGGTGGCAGCGGTGGTCAGTGCCAATGCCCTGCAAGAGAGGAAAGCCACCCAGTGCCACTACAGGATGAATGGTCTCACTTGTTCCACCAGGGTAACTCACTCTTCACATCATTCTCCACTCTCACACTCACAAACCCATCACACATCCACAGGGATCACACACCTCAAGGGACAACACCACTAACTCTCACACAAACCCTCACATCTCCATCAGGCTCATACCCTCTCGAGCTCGCATCCTCATCCCGTCCCTGGCTCCGCTCACCACACAAACATTCCACGTGGTGCCATGTGTCCTGTTCACACATTCTCCATCTGTTTCCACATCAGCAAGAAGAGGCCCCAGACCAGGGGTGGGGTGGCTCACAACAGGCCCCTCACTCACTTTGAGGCGTTTGTCATCTCACTGACTGGTGAGGACATGGACCGTGCCTGCATTGTTGGTGAGATCAGCGGCGAATACCCTCGGAAGGATCCTGCACCACATCATCCCTCAAATGTGAGTGCTCTCTCCCCTGCTTTTGACTCTGCTGCCAGTTAATCTCTACTTCAGTTCACAGGGAGCTCTGCCAAGTGACCGACACCCTCAGCCAGCCAGTCCCTCAGCTCCATCCAAGTCCTCACCTCCAGCCAAGAGGGCACCTCCTCCATTGAAGAGCTGGAAATAAACAGCCTGGAAGGCATGTCACAGCGCTTACAGACACCCTGCACCAGTGCAGAGAGACATACCTCAGTGGAACCTAGAGCAGGATCCAGTTCACAATCTGGCGGTCACCGCACGGACACGTGTCCACAGCAACAGGAGGCAGGTTCCTGCGAGCTCCCTGGCACTCGGAGGACTGCTGGGGGTCAGGCATCTGATCCCAAGTGTGTCCAAGTCAGATGACAAGCCTCTATATTTGGCCTTCCAACTCACCCTGGAGAGTCAGCAGAACTGTTGGATGCCCTCAGCAGATTGGCAATGTGAGTCGGAGGAGTGCATCCACCTGCTCTCTGATGAAGTGGTGCCCACATGCGTGTATATGGAGGTCTCCATGGGGAGGATGGCAGAAGCCATGGCGAACCTAGTCCAGCAGGACGTGAAGATGTGTGCGGACTTGCACTCCATCACGAGAGCCAAGGGTGAGTTCCTGCAGTGGCAACGCGAGAGGGAAACAGGGCACCTCGACATCTCTCCAGGTGTTCCTTCCCCTCAACAAGTCAGGCCAGGGCCCCCAGGCACCCGAAGGGAGGGGGAGTGACAGCTGGACACCCCTGGTCATCCCCTCAGGAATTTCAGTAGCTGTCCTCTCCCTCTGAGTCCCCTTTCCCTCTGAGCCCCTCAACCTTGTCCTTTGTCACTGCAGAGGGAGCAGCTAGCCATTGAGTGATTATGGAGGAAGAAATGTGTGTGGCGGGGCCTTACAGTACCTCGTGCAAGCACTCGCCCATACACGTGGATCCTTCACGTTTCATACTCACCTCAATGTCCTGACCATTTTGAATGCTGCCTGCTGGAGTTTGCTTTCAGTTGTCCATGCGAGTTGGCCAGCATCTCCGCCCACCCAATGATCACACCCCCATGCAGCACCTGATCTCGCCCACCACGACTCTCATTTCACTTTCGATTTGTACAGCATGGCCTGGATTCGGTTTTTCACATGCATGCCCATCTTTTCCCCACCTCCAGTCATCCATTTCCTTTCCCCCATGGGGACCTCCCTGGCATTACCTTCCCTCTGTGACCTACCAGCAACAACCCTTTTCCTTCAGGGATGTGCAGGTGAATGTGTATGTTCCCTTCCTTCCTGAAAATACCACCCCCATCCACATTCACCTCTGCGGCCTCCTCCTTCCCACCCCCAGGGTCCGTATCTGCATCCAAGTCCCTACCAATCACCCCCTCTGTCCCTTCTACCGCTACTGACGAACCTTCACCCTCCCATCCTACTGCCCTTGGTCATTCTCGCCATTGCCTCGTACCACTCCCACCCTCAGTTCACTCCCCAGGACCCCACAGCCATGGACCCATCAGACCCCCTCTCTTGCAAATCCACCTGGACATCCCTCCCTCTGGATCCCTTCCTCCTGGAACCCCTTACCGCCTCCAGACCCCTTTCCCCCTCTAGAACCTCTTACCCCCTCCAGGTTCCTTTCCTCCTCTGCAACCCCCTTTCCCCTTTGGACCCCTTCCCCCAAGAACCCCTTTCCCACCCCCCTCCTTAGTTCTTCCAACCTCCCTGCTTAGTCCTTCCCACTTCGTGGCTCCCTTAGACACCTTCACTTTTTCCTCCATCTTTACTCCTTCCCCATTCTTGACTCCATCCTATCTCCATATTTCCTCCCCCCCCCCCCCCCCCCCCCCCCACACACAGACTCACTCCCCTCTCCACACTCCTTCCTCCCCCCGACCACGGACACCCTCCCCTCTCCACACAGTTTCTTCCCCCCGGACTCCCTCCCCTCTCCGTACTCCTTCCTGCCCCCAGAATCCCCCCCCTCTCTGCATTCCTTCCTTCCCCATGGACTCCCTCCCCTCTCTGTACTCCTTCCTGCCCCCAGAATCCTTCCCCTCTCTGCACTCCTTCCTTTGCACCTACCTCCCCCAGTTGCTATCTCCTCTCCCGTTACTCCCTCTCCCCCATATTCCCTCCCACCTCCCAACCTCGCTCCCCCGATACCTTCAATTCCCCCTTCCCAGTCTCACCCCCCCCCGACACCGTCATTCCCTCCTCCCAACCTCAGCACCCAACACCCTCATTCTCTCCTCCCATCTTCATTCCTCCTGCAACCTCACCCCTCTGACACCTTAATTCTCCCTCTCCCAATCTCAACCCCTCTGCCACCTTCAGTCCCCCGCTCCCAACTTCACCTCCCCACCAACACCTCTTCCTCTTCCAGTTGATCCTACACTTCCTCTCCTACCATCACCCGTTGTGGGAATCAAAGATGACTTTCCAACTCCCGTGAGCTGCAGAGCCATGTCTGTTAGAATCACCAGCATGCCATGGACATTCCTTCAGGTTCCCGGTGCTGTCAGGCTCCAGCATCTTCTGCTCCTCGGATGTCCGTGACGTGACCTGGTAGTCAGTCCCGGCTTCTGCTTGTTACAATTGTCAAGACGTGTTTTCCCGCTGACGTGGGCAGACAATCCAGCAGCGGGGGATAAGTGTGGCAGGCTGGCCTTATAATGATACGCTGATGTATTACAATGAAGTTCCCAATGTCCAATAGTGGGGAATACGGCCCACCATTGTCGGGCTGAGCAGACAATTGCAAACTGGTTTCACGACAGCGTGAAACCAATTTTTGGCCTTCACGCCATATTGTCCGCTCACGCCACCAAACATACCCAATGCCAGCGGGCACAGAAAATCCAGGCCCACATCTGGAGTAGTGCATACAGTATTGGTCTCTTTACCTAAAGAAGGATGTAAATGCATTAGGAGCTGTTCAGAGAAGGTTTACTGGACTAATACTAGGAATAGGCGTGTTGTCTTATGAGGAAAGGTTGGACAGGTTAGGCTTGTATCCATTGGCGTTCAGAAGAGTAAGAGGAGACTTGTTTGAAACCTTTAAGATCCTGAGGGGTCTTAACAGAGTGGATTTGGGAGGATACTTCCTCTTGTGGGAGAATCTAGAATTAAGGGTCACGGTTTAAATATAAGGGGTCGCTCATTTAAGACAGAGATGAGGAGAAAGTTTTTCTCTCAGAGGGTCGAGAGTCTTTGGAACTCTCTTCCACAAAAGGCAGTGGAAGCAGAGTCTGAATATTTTTACAGCAGAGCTAGATAGATTCTTGATAAGCAAGTGGGTAAAAGGTTATCGGTGTTAGGCAGGTATGTGGTGTGGAGGTTACAATCAGCCATGATATTACTGAAAGGCAAAACAGACTCGAGGGGCCAAGTGTCCTACTCCTGCTCCTAGTTTATATGTTCTTATGTATGTTTGTATATATGTTCGTATTAAAAGTCACCAGATCCAGAGAGAATACACTTAACATTACTGAGGGAAGTTGAAGAGATAGCAAATTGCACGAACCATAATGGGAATTTTATCAAAGATCTGAAATGTAGCAACTATCGCACCCTTGTTCAATAATGGAAGATAAAAGGGATAAGCCAGAATTTTGTAGGCCACTTAGTTTTGCCTCAGTTGTTGGTTGATGTCTAGAATACAGAATAAAATCAATGAACCCCTGAAAGACAAGGGCTAATCAAAGACAATCAGCATCAATTTGTTAAAGTCAAGTTGCTTTTGATTGACTTTAATTGACATTTTTAAGACTTCATAGATACAAAAATATGACAAATATAAGCGTGGATTTTCGGAAGGCTCAAGAGCTTTGTAAGATCCTGATTATGAAAATTAAAGGAATTGGTTAGCAAGATATGAGTACTTGTGCTGGTAACGGTTCTTGTTTTCTACTTATGTAAATGATTTAGGTTTAGCTAGATGAGAAATAATATTGAAGTCTGTCACCTATAACAAGTTAGTGAACATGGAAAATTGGGAGGAGGATCAAGACTGTGGAAGATTTAGTCTTTTCTTATTCATTCTTGGGATATAAGCATCTCTGGCAAGACCAGTATTTATTGCCCATCCCCGATTGTCCTTGAGAAGATGATGGTGAACCATCTTCTTTAACTGCTTCAGTCCATGTGGTGTAGGTACACCCACAATGTTGTTACAAAGGGCATTTCAGGATTTTGACCCAGTGACAATGAAGGAACAGCAATGTATTTCCAAGTCAGGATGGTGAGGGAACTTGCAGGTGGTGATGTTTCCATGCAACTACTGCCCTTGTCCTTCTAGGTGGTAGAAGTTGTGGGTTTAGAAGATGTTGTTGAAGGAACCTTGGCAAGTTGCTGCAATGCATTTGTAAGTGACAGAAACTGCTGTCACTGTGCATGGTTTTAGAGGGACCGACCGTTTAAGGTGGCGAAGGAGTGCCATACAAGCAGATTACTTTGCCTTGGATGGTGTCAAGCTTCTTTAGGGTAGATGAAGCTGCACTGATCCAGGCAAGTAGCAAGTATTCCCTCACACTTCTGACTTGTGCTTTGTAGATGGTTAACAAGTTTTGAGGAGTCAGGAGGTGAGTCACTTGTTACAGAATTTCTAGTGTCTGACCTGCTCTTGTAGCTGCAGTAGTTATATGGCTGTTCCAGTTAAGTTTCTGATCAATGATTATCCACAGCATGTTGATGTTGGTGGATTCAATGTTGTTGAATGTCAAGGGGAGATAGTAGATTCTCTCTTGTTTCTTGTCACTAGTGTGGTGTAAATGTTTCTTGCCACATATCAGCCCAAGCCTGAATGTTGTCCAAGTCTTGCTGCATGCAGGCATAGACTGCTTCAGTATCCGAGGAATTGCAAATGGTACTAAGCAGCATGCAATCATCTTTACTTCTGAGCTTATGATGAAGGGAAGTTCATTGATGAAGCAGCTGAAGATGGATGGGCCTAGGGCACTACCCTGAGGAACGCCTGCAGTGATGTCTTGGGACTAAGATAATTGGCATCCAACAACCACAACCATCTGACTTTGTGCTAGGTGTGACTCTAACCAGTGGAAAGTTTTCCCCCAATTCCCATTGACTTCAGTTTTACTGGGGCTCCTTGGTGCCAGACTTGATCAAATGCTGTTTTGCTGTCAAGAGCAGTTACTCTCACTCACCAGTGTAATTCAACTCTTTTCTCCATGTTTGGACCAAGCCTCTGTTACGGTCTGGAGGTGAGTGCCCTTGACAGAATCCAAACTGAGTATTAGTGAGCAGGTTGTTGATGACTAAGTGCTACTTGATAGCATTGTCGACAACACTTTCCATCACTTTACAGATGATTGAGAGTAGACTGATGTGGTAGTAATTGGTCTGATTGGATTTTTCCAGCTTTTAGTGAACAGGATATACCTGAGTAACTTTGCACATTGTCTGATTGATGCCAGTGTTGTAGCTGTACTGGAAGAGATTGGCTAAGGACACAGTTAGTTTTGGAACCCAAGTCTTAAGTACTGCATTTGGGATGTTTTCAGGGCCCAAAGCCTTTGCTGTATCCAGCACCTTCAGGTGTTTTATTGATAGCACATGGATTGAATCAAATTAGCTGAAGACTGGAATCTGTGATGGTGGGGACCTCAGGATGAGGTCGAAATGGATCATCCACTCAGCAGTTTTGGCTGAAGATGATTTTGTACTGACCTGCTATGTTATGCCATCACTGAAGAAGCGGATGTTTTTGGAGCCTCCTCCAGATCGTTTTTTAGCTGTCCACTACCATTCGCAACTGGAAATGAAAAGATTGCAAAGTTTTGATCTGACTTGTCGATTGTGGAATTGTTTAGCTCTATATATAGTACACTGCTTCTGGTTTTTAGCATGCAATTAGCCCTGTGTTGTAGCTGCACCAAGTTTGCATCTCATTTTTAAATATACCTTAAGTACTCCTCCTGGCATGCCTTCCTAAACTGCTCATTGAACCAGGATTGATCTCCTTTCTTGATGGTAATGGTAGACTGGGGCCATGAGGATACAGGTTGTGGTTGTATACAATTCTGCTGCTGCTGATGGCCCAGTTTAGAGTTGCTACATCTATCCAATTAGCACGGCAGTTGTGCCACACAACACAATAGAGGGTATCGTCAGCATAAAGATGGGACTTTGTCTTCACAAGGACTGTGTGATGATCACTCTTACTTTCACATACAGGTGCATCTGCAACAGGTAGATTGGTGAGGATGAGGTCAAATAGATTTATCCCTCTTTCACCATCAGCTGTAGGCCTAGTCTGGCAGATATGCCCCCCCCCCCCCCCCACCCAGAGTACATTCAGTGCCTTTACCACCTTTAGTGCTTCTTCCAAGTGGCATTCAACTTGGAGGAGCACTGCTTCATCAGCTGAGAGAGGGTGGTCGGTGGTAATCAGCAGGAGGTTTCCTTGCTTTTAAGTCCTGATGCCATGAGACTTGTGTGCATAGATACAGTTTAGGGCAGAGGAAGATATAGAACTTTGAGAGAAAAGAAACTGTGAAAGTATAGCCTTAACGGTACGAATCTGTAAATGTAAGAACATCTCAGGCTGATTGGATGAGATGAAGAGAGATGGGAGGAGTATCAACTCATAAACGCCAGCATAAACCAATTGGCCAAATTGCCTGTTTCTGCGCTGTACACTATGTAGCCAAGAATTGGGATAGCAAGGACAATTTTAAAAATGGCAAATGGAATTGTGGGTTTTATACATAGCAACACAATATAAAACCAAGGAAATTAATTAGTTAGGCCACTATTGAATCCATTCGGGTACCTCATTACAGGAAGGAAAGTGAACATAATCTTAGCAGTTGGAGCTCAGTTGGGAGAAGTGTCAGGGTATCTTGTCTGAGTCTGAGAAAGACAAGTCAGAATATTTTCTTAATGGTGAGAGACTCAAAGCTGTGGAGGAGCAAGCGAATGTTGGTGTCTCTGTACACAAAACAGAAAATGCAAATACACAGTTACAAAAAAGCACCAAAAAGGGCTAATTTATCACAATGAGGTTGAAATATAGAGGAGGGAAAAGCTTCAGTTGTATAGCCTTGACAGTGCTCATCTAGTGTATTATGTTCAGTGTCGAGCATCACTGTCAGGAATAGTATATTGGCCAATAGAATGGGCACAACACGGATTCAGCAAAATAATCATTAAATCATAGACATTTACAGCAATAAAGGTATCCAGCCCATCGTGTCTAAGCTAGCTGTAAAACAGCTGTCCTACCTAGTCCCACCTTCTAGTTCTTGGCCTGTAGCCCTGTATGTCACAGCACTATAAGTTCATATCCAAGTACTTTTTAAATGTAATGAGTCTGTCCCTCTCTACCTCTCTTTCACGCAGCCTTTGAATGACAAAATTTCTCCTCAACTCGCCTTTAATCCTTCTACCAATTCTTTTAAATCTACACTCCCTGGTTATTTTCCCTGGGAAAATAAGTCCTTCCTAGTCTCTCTATATCTCTCAAGATTTTATACACTGTAATTAAATCTATCAACCGCTACTGTTCCAAAATAAACAGCCTATCCAATCTTTCCTCATAGCTAAAGTTCTACAGTACTGGCAACATCCTCATAAATCTCCTCTGTACCCTCTCATCACATCCTTCTTGTAATGCAGTGACCATAACTGTGTGCAGTACTTAGCTGTGGCTTAACTAGTATTTTATACAGTTCTAGCACAGTCTCCACGTCTTATATTCTATGCCTCAGCTAGTAAAGGAAAGTATCCAGGGTGTTTTCCTAACCACCTTATTTATCTATTCTGCTACCTTCAGGTATCTGGAAACATACTCCAAGGTCCCTCTGTCCCTCTATATCTCTCAGTATCCTACCATTTATCATTATTCCCTTGTCTTGTTTGTCCTCACCAAATGCATTGCCTCACACTTGTCTGGATTGAACTTCTTTTGCCACTTGACTGCCCATCTGAACAGTCCACTGATATCTCCCCCCAGGCGATAGCTTTCTTCTTCACTATAAAATACACAACTAATTTTTGTATTGCCTGCAAACTTCTTAATCATGCCCGCTACATTTAAGTCTAAATCATTAGTCAGACATGACCTTCCCTTAACAAATCCATGCTGACTGCCCTTGATTAAGCCACGCCTTTCTAAATTGATGATTTGTACTTTTCCAATAATTTGCCCACTGTCGAGATTAGGCTGACTGGTCTGTTTAGTTACTGGGTGTATCTCTTACTCCCTTTTTAAACAACAGTACAACATTAGCAGTCCTCCAGCACCATACATGTAACCAGACAGCATTGGAAAATGATAGAAATGCCACTATTTCCGCCCTTGCTTCCCTTGACAGTCTGGAATACATTTCAGGCAGGCCTAGAGGTATCAGTGCTGAAATGGTTAAATTACAAGCACAAGTTGCATAAATTTAGATTCTGTTCCTTGGAGCTTAAAAGGTTGAAAGGTGAACAGTTTGGGGTAAAGGTCCCGGACCCCTTATCTGGCATTCCAAAATTCAGTTGGACCCAAAACTGGCTTCATTCAAAGCTGGCAACACTCCCACCCTGGAAACTATTGTACAATCCCCATCAGGCATTGCTGTCTGTTACATCTTTTAACAATGGGTCCATTTACAGGGTTCCGTTGGTGGCCCCCAAATGTGATTATTTTCCTCCTATTATTTAGTTCTTTTACTGTTTATTTTTAAATTTAAAAGATTTATTTTGTGTGAAGCTTCAGCAGTGGAGGGTGTCTTCGGTATGCTGTGTATCCGGATGGGGGAATGTTGATCCCTTGCTCTTTGGGTCCAGCCTTCTTCATTTCATGTCTGGATTAATGGCTCGGAAACCGGCCTAGTACACCTCTTGTACCTTACCTTCCCCGTCCAGACTGGGACTGGCTCAGCAGAGAAAACAGCCTGGCTTTAAGTTTTAATGAATTATTATCCTATTTCCTACCCCCAAACACCCAGCCCTCTAGCCCCCACGACTCAAAATTCGGAAAATCCCCATTTCCAGCACAGGTCCGGTCCTGAGCTTCTCAGATGTGGGGTTCGGTACCTGTATTTAAAATGATGAGAGATTTGATAGGGTAGATAGAGAGAAATGATTTCCTCTGGTGGGGGAATCCAGGAAAGGGCATTAGATCTTAAAATGAGAGCTAGGCTATTTACGAGTGAAACCAAGAAGCACTCTTTCCACACAAAGGACAGTGAAAATCCTGAACTTTCTATTACCAAAGGCTGTGGCTGCTGGGTGCATTAAAATTTTGAAAACTGAGATTGAAAGATTTTTGGTAGATAAGGCATCAAGGGACATGGTGCAGAGGTGGGTAAATGGGTTTGGGTATAGATCAGCCATGATCTAATAGAATGGCGGAACAGGTTTGAGGACTGAATGGCATATTCCTGTTCTAATGTATTAGCTGAAATTTATTTCTCATTTCTCTCAAAATTGATACATTCATTCAGCAAAAACCAGCGCAACCACACAATTAGATGCAGCAGCGTACTGTCCTCCATCACACTGAATGTTCACTGTGACTAATCCTACTCCAAAGGGATCTGAGGAAATTAGTTTAAATGGTTACCAGAATCAGAAAGGCTTTTTTGTTCATGGCCTATTTTGAAGCCACTTTCACTGCATGAACTACATCAGGAATTGTTTCTTAAATAGCTCAGGCCATTTTAAGCATTTTGGCAAGTCGCTTGTCCCAACAGGAGCTCAGGTTGCAACATACCTCACAAAACAGTAGGTGCTCCGAGAACACTGTAGACACAGTATCCCTCAGAGCTCTGTCAATGGTATAACCCGGTCACACAGTTGTATTTGGCTGTCCTTTCTGTCAAAATTGTGATTTAATTTCAGTCTGGTAAATTTAATTATAGTAAAACTACAGCCCCCAAAAAAATAGATTTAGCACACATGAGAATACAGGCTAAGTATATTATGGAACTGAAGGCAATGTTTAAACACAAATGTATATTCTGCATAGGTACAGACTGAAGACTTCAGATTCCAATCTTCATTTTTTGCAGGAGTAGGAGATCCAGCTATGGCAGGTGCTCCAGATGGTTACAGTGGTGGGGGTTATAGAAATGGGAGGCTACTACAGGGAAGAATTAATTTTCTGCATTCTTATCTGGATAGAAACAGATTAGAATAGGCACTTTCAGGCACACCAATTATCAGATCAAATTAATCCCTTGTTTGCCGTTGTTTCTGCTTATAGCAATTGAATGGGGTTTTTCAGGTTCAAATTATAACTATGCTGTGCTGTGTACAAGTGGTTAACCACTAGCTGGCTAGTTTGATGTAACGTACACACATTTATAGTTCTTTAATGCACTAACCACAACAATCAACGTCATTTAGGTGAAAATAGGGTTATTTCCAGATGGATATATTTTAATCTCAATCTACGAGGAATCGCAACTAATGTCATTTAACATCGTGCTATTGGGTGTGTTGGTCCTGTCATCTTGGCTAGGCACCACATAGACCACCATGTGTGCTGACAAAGTTGGCACCTGGATCCATTGGATGCTGCGAAACCTGCTCTTGCGTTTAAATCAACTAAGTTCCATGTGCTACTGACGCCTTGAGTGTGATTAAGTGGGAGCAGTGGCAGGAAATCACAGGGGGGTTTGAAAAACTTCAAACACTGTAGTTGTAATTCAAAACAGCTTGGCAGTCATTTAAATAAGAGTAAGTCCGGGCTCAAAATAGAGTGTTTTTTTTTAAACAGGCTAAGAAATGATTACAAAATGTTTGCAAAAGCTTTACAGAATTGGGGACGGGAGACATAAAATGAATGGCGAGGCTGAAAGAATGGAAATTCTGAGATAGAGGCGTGGGGCAGGATTTTAACAGCCCTCTGGAGACAGGCTGGGAGATGGGAGGGCTGGTAAAATAGCAGCAGAATTTATCAGGAGAGATGCCCAATATCTGCCGCAGCATGTTCCCATAAGCGGGAACAGCACTTAGGCTGCCCACTTAATGGAGACGGATGGTCAATTAATTGGCTGAGTGACCACTTTCCGTCCCTGCCAGCATTTTACAGGCGTTGCAACGAGCCCCTGCATGTAGGGAGATCACCATTCACATCAAGGTGGCCTCCCAGTGGCTTCTCCCGGGGTGGAGGTGAGGGGGCGGGGGCACGGGGTTGGGGGGGTGAGCGGGGAAGTGAAGGGCTGCCCTTCCTTTCTGGATGCTCCGTGGCCCATGGACGGGCCCCCTGGCAGCAATACTGGCTTCGACTCAGCCATTGGAGAGATGACCCCTCTGATTGCTGAGCTGCCTGCCCACTGGTTCTTCAAAGGCCCATCAACCTAGAAACAAACTCTGGCCTCCTCCATGGATGGAGCTGCCGAGGTGCCTCTTCATTGGTCGCCACCAGTGAAATCCTCCTCGCGGTCCCGCCATCTGCCCATGCCGGCTTGGGACCGATTTTTGGTCATGGGGACAGGATCTTGGGCTTTCCAACAAAAGTCCGGTTATGATGCTGGCATGTGGCAAGGCAGTGCTTGGCCTGTATTCATTTGATATCTGGCAAAGTGGAAGTGTTGCTGCGTAACATGGGTCCAGATTGTGTTTACTCTATTTATGACTCAAGGCACCCTCTCCAGAGATAGACTGATGACCCAAGGTCTTAAACCACATTTACTGCTTGCATGGCAAACTATCATACAAATGTATAACTCTGTCAGCTGCCTATATCCCATCTGGGCACATATTCAACATCAAGGCATATCCACATTTACATATGCACATCTTCCATAGGTTTCAAGAATCAAAGCATACCTACAAAATGTTAGGTCCAGGATGCATTAACGACCTCAGGCATCTGCCCCTTCGACTTTACAGCCTCTCAAGGCTACTTTCAATCTTGCATGACAAGACAGTGTAAAATTGAAGTCCAAACTGGCCAATGATTTGGGCTGGGCAGTGCTGGGGGTGTTGTGATTGGTCTTGATATCCTTTAGTAACTTAAAGGAAATCATCCAGGATTCACACTGGCAACTTTCTGGTTACTTCCACTGGAAAGTATAGATTCATAGACACGATCAGGTTCATGGGAATCCTGTGATAGCTTTCTTGGTTTGTATAGATTTTCACAAGGCTAACAGTTACTGGGGCTGCCAATTTCTTTGGGCCATGAGCTCAGCAATTAAGAGCCAGTACCATGAAGATAGGAAGGGAACGCAATGGAAGGAAGCTTAGTAGCTCTTTTCAGGATGTATTTGGCAAACAAAAGAACTTCTGTCATTGCCATTATTGCCTTATTTCAGCCTGGATCCAGTGCAACTTCTAAGACTAATATAAGATTCATCAGTTGAACTAAATGGAGACGTAGTGGTAGTCTCACTGGACTAGTAATTCAGAGGCCCAGGCTAATGCTCTAGGGCATGGGTTTAAATCCCGCCAAGGCAGCTGGTGGAATTTGGATTCAGTTAATAAATCTAGAATATAAATGATGACTATCATTGATTGCTGCTTTAAAAAAATACCTTTGGTTCACTAATGACCCGTTAGAGAATGAAATCTACTGTCCACCTGGCCTACACTGTGGCTGACTCTTAACGGCCCTCTGAAATGGCCTAGTAAGCCAAGAACAATTAGGAATAGACAATGAATTACCAGATATGCCCACATCCCATGAAAGAATAAAAAGAAATATAAAGTAAAGGATCCAGTCAACAGGCAATGAAGCATTTACATGAAGCAAGTAACTAGCCCAGGAGGAATTTGCATTTATATCGCTCCTTACTACTCAAAATGCGTCCAAGTGCTACACGGCCAACTGATGACGCCTTGAAGTGCAGTCACTGTAATTCGTAGTTGAATGCAGCAATCAATTTGTGCATAATCAACCAAGGCTTGGGTAGGATGTCCTACTCTTTTCAAATAGGGTTCAAGGGATCAGCTGCATTGAACCAGGAAGTCAAATGAGGAAGAAAAACAAAAATAGCTTGAAAAACTCAGCAGGTCTGACAGCATCTGCGGAGAGGAACACAGTTAATGTTTCGAGTCTGTATAACTCTTCATCAGAACTAAGAAATATAGAAATGAGGTGGAATATAAGCTGGTTGTGGGAGGTGGGACAGGTGAAACTGGATAGAGGGCCAGTGATAGGTGGAGGCAAAGAAGAGATTGCCAAAGATGTCATAGACAAAAGGACAGAGGGGTGTTGATGGTGGTGATATTAGCTGAGGAATGTGCTACATTAAGAGTAGAAAGCAGGACGAGCAAGTGACAGCCCTAGTGGGGGGAAGGTGTCGAAATAGGCTAAAAGGTAGAGATAAAACAATGGATGGAAATACATTTAAAAATAATGGAAATAGGTGGGAAAAGAAAAATATATATTAAAAATTAAAAATAAGTCAAATGAGGCATTGGTTTAACATCTCATCTGAAAGATGGAACCCCAAAATAATGCAGCACAGTCACAGAGCAACACTGAAATGCCCAGCTGGATTGAAAACTCAAGTCTTACCCACTAACATCTGATTGGGATAGGTGTTGCCTGATAAGGCCAAGTTGATAGCTTGGGTGACATGAGAGTTCCCTGCTTGTAGCAATACTTGGTCATCTGAAGTTTTCGGTGTTCCTGCAGAAAGAATGGAGCTGCAAGCAATGAGTTTGCTTTTTCTCCTCAGAGCACAGAAGGTGATATGCCATTATATCGTGAAGCCCTTTCTTGGCCTGAGGGCAGAATGGTGAGGGAAGACCAGCAATCAGTAATGTGGAGAGGCAGAGGGGTTTAGGGAGGGGACCGCAGAGCATGGTGTTGGAATGACCAACGACAGGGCCACTGATTACTGAAGAAAAAGGGGATGCACAAGGGACCATAGTCAGAAGATGGTTGAGTTTAGTGGAGCTGGAGGTGGGGAGCCGAAGAGGGGGTGAGTACCAGAAATAAGAAGGGGTGAGGACATGAAGGAAATAAACAAGAGGATGAAAATTCTATTTTGGGGAGCCCGGTAACAAGAGCAGGGTTGATGATTGAGCAGACTTGGTTTGGGATGAAACAAAGACAGCAGAATTTTAAATAGCTGCAGTTTACGCAAGACAGAGACTCGGAGTCCAGCCGGGAAGGCATGGGAATAGTTTGAGTCTAAGGCTGACTAAGCTATAGATGTGGGTTTTGGCCACCAATAAGCTAAGGTGGAGGTGGAAGTAGATGATCTTATGGAGGTGGAAATGAGCAGTCTTTGTGATAGGAGAAATAAGGGGGTCAGAAACTCAGCCTGAATGCAAATAGGACACTAAGCTGGTGAACAGTATGCCAGAAGCCACAATCAGTGTGGAAAAGATACTGAGTTTGCATCATGGTCTTCTCAATATTTAATTGGAGCAAATTACAATTCATCCAAAACTGATTAGGGGCAAAGGAAGGAGTGAGAGTGGTGCAGCAAATCAATGGCTACAGAAGTATTGTGCTAAGTGAAGACCCAAAGGCTAAGCATTTGGGAGGTTAAAAGTGCTGTTATAAGTGACTTAGGGGAAGAATTTTTATCCAGGGATGGACAGAGAAAGAAGTGGAGTTAAAACTGGGTTGGGGAATGTGGATGGTGAGGGATAACAAACAATGGCAGGAAATGGCCATGTTAGTAAAACAGATCTCACAGGCACAAACAGTATATACAGAGAGACCAAAGTTATCGAAACCTACAAACTATTATTAGGCAGTTACTGAATGAGGCAGGTTCCAATGGTACCTTATGGAATATCTTAAGCAAACCCAGAGCACTATTTAAGTTAGACCATGACTTTGGAACAAAAATGCAATGGTATAAACTGTTCACATTCGGCTTGGGGCTGATATGAAGGAGTGCATCTTCCCACAAAACATAACCAAAACCAAGATGAGCAAAGTAACGGGGGCAGAATCTCTGAAATTATTCTAGATGCAATTAATTGCTGTGGTTAGGATGACTATAAGATGAGCTCAATGGACTGCAGTTTTTCTCACTTGTATAGAGCTTCATGAGCACTGTCATTAAAATGGGTCATTTTCCTGTACTATTACAGTAAACAATGTTCTTTTTGATAATGGATGTTAATCTTTATTACATAACATTTTCCGCAATTCTTTTTAAAAGTAAAATGCTAACCAAAGGAGGTGGTATAAAAAGGAGTCAAACAGCTGCCTCTTAGCCTGTCATTTTGGTTCAAACAAGAGGGAGCTAATAAATACAGCAACCTGTTTACCAATTTGCATTAAAGTGAAGACAAACGAGAGCTCAAACAGCAGCTAACAGCAAACATTAAATATAGATTAGACATTTAATCCCAATTAACATCTCTTATTCACTCTCCCACCCTCAGACACTCACACGCTATTTTCCCAACTTGCCCTTGCACTTGCCATGCTCACTTGCACTCTCACATTGGTGAACGATCCGAGATCTCCAAGTATTAAAATGGCTCAGCACCATCACAAAAATGACACGGGGGTCACACAAACTGAACCCACGTCAATGGAAATGCTAGCCATGAGAAGAGACACGAAACCTACACTGCACCTTAAGGGACTCATTAGAGTCTGTCAAAGGAATTGGTACATCAGCTTTTTGATTTGCATTGACAACTTCTTTGTCATTTTTTCCAGGTAGAGTTTGGAAGAATTAGCCTTTGAAAGAGGTAATGTTCTAGTGTTATTCAGGTTACATTACCACAATTCTTCAATAAATTCCACAACATTCCCTTGAAATACAGATATAATATTCTCTGTGATCTGAAAGCAATGAAATCAGACACAATCTTTACTGATCACAGATGATATTAAAGTTACTCTCCCTCATTTTATGGGATTACAAATGCTCCTGTTCCTTAAGAAGAAATAATAGCATCATTAAAGTCAAATAAAGCCAGCTAACATAGGGAATTGCATTAATTCACCGAGTTCATTTTTCAAATAGCTTCCTACTTATATTGAAATACATTATGTTCGCTTCTGGACGAATCACTTCTGGGTGAATCCAGCATAGAAAGAAAATTTATTTTCTTTGCTGGCAGTGTGTGTCTTAGAAATAAAGTTGAGCAATCTATATGTAAACATGCAGTTTCCAGAACAGATATGCGATTTTTTTTTTTAAGAATGGATGTAAGAGTTGATTTCCTAGTCAGATGGCTGCAGTGAGGTATAGGACTCAGGGAGAGCTGATTGGGAAGTCAGAGGTCCACAAGCCTCAATTTTCCAACCATATGAACTGATAGATCGAAAATGTGGGTCTTGGGGCTTGCGATTTCCTCAACAGATATGCCCGTGACCTGTGTTTCTCAATCAGCAAATGCTACAAGGTACACTGCTCACCAAAACAGCCCATTATAGAGTTGGCCCAATAAATAAGAAATAAGAGCTAGAGTAGGACTCAATCAGATAGCCACTTTAGTATTAAAAACAGAAGCTTTACCTCACTTCACTCCTCTTAACCTTGTCCTAATAAATGCACTGACATTGAAAGAAAGAATTCAAAGAAAATATAAATTATAACCTCATAAAAATGTCAATCAATCAAAACAAACATTCCACTTCCACTTAAGGACACAGACTAATGTAATCCATCAGTGAGTCTTGGAACTCGGCCAAGTATTAATAGTGAAGCCATCTTTGAACTGTATCAATAGAAACAGATGGCTAGACATCTATTTCTCTAGATGGCCTTATTACGAATACCTCGCTGAGCCAAGACATACTAATGGATTAGTTTCACAGAGGGTCCATCTGATTGACACTTTTATTTGGTTGTAAGAGCAGCATTTCTTTCTCAAAACAGATTTCTGAATGAGGATTTTTTAAGTGAATTTCAAGGCTTGCCATTATTATATGGCTTATTGGTTCTATAGTGCGAATTGGATATTGAGGATGCAGAGAAGCAATGGGTATGGAGAGGCATGGAGGGCTTGGAACAGGCATAGGATCATAGAGGGGGCATGGAGGAAATGGGTAAGATCTTTTGAATCTTTCTAAAGGTTCCTGAATCCAGACTATGATTCACAAATCCTCTCAGGGGCTGTGAACCAAGTGTCCTCGAGAATTTGGCCCAACTCCAAAAAAAGTGTGGGAGGGTATGAGATGCCAAGCCCCCACAATGGAACTGGCCAGGTCAGGAGTGCAGGGTGCAGGCTGCTATCTATATCCTTATCCCAGGCCGATGAAAATTGCTGCCATCGGGTATGGAGGAGTGGGAACCCAGAACCAGATACCGCCCACCATTTTTAAAGGCATCCAGAGTCAACCCGACTGCATGAAAATCCAAGCCTTTATCTCTATTTATACCACTAGTTCACCCATATTATTGCAAATGCTTCATGTATTCAGGTGAAGAGCCTTTAATTTTACTTTTTACTGCTATTCTTTGTATGGACCTTATTCACTGACACACTATGACCATTAAACTCTCTGTCCCTTCCTGTCCCAAACTGCTTGTCTTAATCCAGATCTCTAAACTACTCTATTCTATCCCTAGTTC
This sequence comes from Carcharodon carcharias, assembly GCF_017639515.1. NCBI lineage: Eukaryota > Metazoa > Chordata > Chondrichthyes > Lamniformes > Lamnidae > Carcharodon > Carcharodon carcharias. Next base: position 18,800,920 of record NC_054476.1, read on the forward strand.
TGTCGAAGGTCATGAGGACTCGAAACGTCAACTCTTTTCTTCTCCGCCGATGCTGCCAGACCTGCTGAGTTTTTCCAGGTAATTCTGTTTTTGTTTTGGATTTCCAGCATCCGCAGTTTTTTTGTTTTTAAACTACTCTATTGTCTTGACTTTTCTCTTTGGATCTCTGAATCTTCCTTCACCTGAACTCTCTTCTCTCTCCCACCTATCCCCTAACTTCACTGTTAGTTTAAAGCCATACCTGCAGCTTTATTTATACAGTTGGCCAGGGGACTGATCACACGCTGGTTTGAGTGGAGCCCATTACAACAGAACAGCTCCCTCTTTCCCAAGTACTGTTGCCCGTGTCCCTTGAATCAAAACCCATTCCCACACATGCTCTGAGCCACATGTTTAATTCTCAAATCTGCTTGGCCCTATCCCAACTGGAACATGGCTCAGGTAACAACCCAGAGATGATTACCTTTGAGGTTGTACATTTTAATTTGGAGCTTAACTCTGCAGACTCTCTCAGCAGAACATCATTCCTAGTTCTACCTTCATCGGTGGTTCTACATTGGCCACAACAGCTTGATCTTCCCCCTCCCATTCCAAGTTTCTCTCCAGCCATGAGGGGATGTCCTTCACCCTGGTACCAGGCTGGCAATACAGCCATTGGAGGTCCTGGTTACAGCTGCAGTGGACAGTATCCTCCTCCCCCGCCGACTCTACTGTCCCGTATCACTACCACATTCCTTTTCACTTCCCCCCAACTTCAATAGCATGCAACACCATGGCCAGGATTTTACATGCTGCGGGCAGGTGTGCGCCCGACCTGTCTGGCTGCGAAATAGCATGAGATGATGTCGGGTGAGTGTCCCAATATCATCGTGCACTCGCGCAATATCTTGCTCAGCGGGCACGTGCGCGCAGCACTCAGAAGCGTGCCACCAACAAATAAGTAGGCAATTAAACCCATTAAGGAGGCACTTGAAAGCAATTTTTTATGGCTCGTCCACTTTTACGTTTGGTGGGTGGGCCCATAGGCCAGGCGGCCTTTACAGCTTTGCTCAAACCTCAATCCAGGGCAGGCTCCGTGGGGGTATAAAATAAAAAGAGATATCTGGGGACTGTTTTTTTTAAGAGGTATGCTTCCAGGCACTTGATTGTGCTGCAAGGACATGTTTTGCATCATTTTTTGTTGTTTCGTTTATTCTTTGGAGCTCAGTGGAAGCGCTCACCAGCACCTGTGGTGAACTCAGCACCCGCCCTCTTCCCGGCCCTACCAGCAGTGCTGAGCCTTTCTCAGCATGTGTTTCTGCTGGCTGGCTGTTAATGAACCCAAATGGAGGCGAAGGTCTTTATCCCTCCTCATTCCAACCCCACCCGGGCCACACCATTGCTCTTTCTAATCAGACACTCCCCCCCCTCGCCTGACCACTACCTATCCCCACCCCACCTTTAACGTTGGCTCGATGGCTGCTCACTGTTGGGTACTGGATGTAGTCCCAGTAGTGGTCACTGCTCCCTGTGGCACTGCTCAGACCAGTGAGCATAACTCGGTGGTGGGACCTCCCTCCAAAGTTGGGGATGGAAGTCCTGCCTTAAACCAATTAACGGAGTGATGGCTGTTGACTCTCTGGAAGGCAACACGCGGGAGCTGGGGCGAGTTCACCTCTGAGTTTTTTGCCGGGGGTTGGGGTGGAGGCTCTGGCACACAAAAAAATTCAACTCGTACAGCGGGATTTTCTGTGCCTGCCCGCTGCTGTGATCTTCCGGTCCTGCTGCAAGTCAATGGGCCTCTGGCTGGGGCACAGCCTCGCCCGGAACAGGGCAAGAAAATCCCGGCCTATATCTTTGGGACGGGATGAGAAAGAAAGTCTCTCAGGTTTCAATTCTTCCCATAACCTTTGTCCGTGATAATTAATGAAGTGGGACAGAGGCCATAATTATGCAAACTGTACAGTAGTAGATAAAGCAAATTTGATGCTTTCAAAATCCTTTTCTCCTTTCGATTCTGATTATCTTCCATTTAAATGTATTACAACACACTGCTGGCGTTTGTTAATTGCAATGATGGTTATTGAATCAAGGTCCCTACTAAGCAAAAGCAATTCATTTGGATTCAAAATGCTGGAAGTACCTTCACTATAAAAGAATCCTTGCCCAATGTTTGATATAATTCACATTAGTATTAACAATACCACTGCATGAAATGATACTGAATTTGGGTGTAGGAGAATAGGGATGCAGGTACAACCTTAGGATGTGCACAATTAAGCAGGACCTGGATTACCACTGTTCCCCAAGGTTATTACTATGGCAGACATGTAAATTGCCCTTCTGCTTAATTCCTAATCAAAGCACATCACTTTCCCAAAATGCTCTCAGTGCAAGTTTTTTTCCCTGAACACATGGGCTGACCATCAATAAGCCTTTTAAAAAAATCTAAGCATTTTGACATGATTATTTTTCAAATCCTTTTCTATTTCTTTTCTCCTATATTTCTAAGCACCACCATCAATTAGTATTGGCTGGGGAAAGTTTCTGAGCCCAGCAGTGCAGCTGAGATAAATGAACACCCACAATTAAAACAAAACGGTCGCCAAAGCACCTGAGCTTTTAACGTTTGTATCTATTGAAGCTCATTCAGTTCTCATATTGCCAAACTGAGTAAGTCCACCCAGCCATTGCCCACAGGAAAAGTTATAACACTTGTGGTCTACACAAATCATTCAAAATATCAACAAAAATAAGTATGATCTAAAGGGCTGTGCACTTTCAGCTGAAGCTAAGGTGACTTCCCCATGTAACCACAGTGGAATATGGTGAAATATTGTTTGAGAGTCACTCTTCCTCCCAAAGGTGATCAAGGGCCATATGATTGGTCTGACTAAATATGGCAAGTGGAGGGGATTTATTATGATGCAAAGTAAATGATATATGTAGGTCTTCCAATCTGCTTTCTGTCACTTGTGCTACAGAAAGATTGGGCACCGGGAACATCTCAGCATTCCAATGTTGTGGGAATTAGATGAGTTATTTGAATTTTAAAGGGCCCCCACAGGTAGCTAACTCGATTGCTCAGTGATCAATTTAACACCACTATCTTAGTTAAATCATTTACGAAGCAAACTGATCAAACTCTCCAGCTGCCCAACAACCAGACAACCGTCATACCACTCATGGACCTCGCCATGGCACAATTTTCGATCATGTCGGAGGTGGGGCTGGAGGTGAGACAGCCCAAAATTGACAATGAAGAGTGACATGATGGGTTGCGGCATGTGCCACCCTCTGGGCCATTCTCGTTCCAGGATGAGCTTGGCTGATGGCTACCGGCAAGTGGCTGGTGGCCAGTTAGGACAATTCAGGCCACTCAGCAGAAGCTGGTTGGGACCCTACTGAGTACAAAAGATGACCAGGGAATGGAGGTACCTCCCAGAGGCAAGCAGGGGTGGGGGGGAAGAGAAGCACTTAATTCTGCTAAGGACCCACACCTGCACGCACAATGACACACAGCTGTTGCCACTGGCTGTCCAGTGGATCGCTTGTTCTTCCATCATGGCAGCTTGGCAGCAGGGGCCTTTTTTAAATTGGAAATGTTTTCTCTTATCCTCAGAGGGAACCTTCATTGTTAGACCCCCTGCCACCCATTCTCTCTCTCTCTATTACATGCATCAATAGTTCCCACCTCAGACAGTGAGAGGGCCTTATATTAGCTCTCCAGCTTTCGGAGTCCACCCCCATCCTTAACCAGATGACGAGGGCACTTCCTGGCCACTAATTAGACATCCTTACAGAAATTACAACAGACAATCACACCAACATGACAGGGAACTGGAACTCACCTGACGTTGGTGTCCTGAACTCAGAGCAAAAATTCTGCCCTGTAGGCGCAATTCATGCGAGTAACAGAACTCTGAAATTAGCATCAGGATCGATACAAGGAAGACCTCCTGGCAGAAGTCCAATGCACCTACCAAAGTGCTCAGGGATTCCACCAAAGCAAAAACCTCTGCAATAAAAACAGTAAGTGCTGGAAAAACTCAGCAGGTCTGACAGCATCTGTGAAGAGGGAAACAGAGTTAAGGTTTGTTGGCCGTATGACTCTTCTTCAACTACTTTTAGGTCCTTTAAGATTCAAATTGCTCATCTAAGACTTCTGCAGGCTGTCTTCTGTTCCCAACTTCAATGTTTATTCATATAAGCTTAATCTTAATTTCTCATTGTTTCAAATTTGGTTTTTGGGTTCTGTGGTGTTGGTCACTCACAAATGGTTTTAGCATCATAGTTTCATAGGAGTTAACATGCGGAGTTCTCAATGCACAGATGCAATTCAGAGAGCAGGGTCGGGAATAACAATGGAACTTCCTTGTGATCGAAAATGGATATCTGTGACCAACTGTACTTGTATTTCTTCAATCTCTCTGAAGGCAGATAGAGCTAACATTAGATGAGGGCCAGTTGGGTTTGAATAACTTTTTCACAATAAGGTAAACAAATAGAACAAGTAAAAATTAGGTTCACTTAGTTCTGTCAATAAAATCTATCTCCACAAAACAGTAACTAAGGATGGGTTATAAATGGTGGCTTTGCTAGAAAAGCTCACATCCTGTAAATGGGTAACTAAAACAGATATTAAATAATAAAAACACCAGACTGCCCTAGTTCACTAAATCATCTTGCTTGATTTCTGAAAATTAACTTCTCTGCATTTTGTCCTGCAGCCCTGGGCAGTTCACTTTCTCCTGTATCCTGCTGTCTTTTGCAGCTTATTGATTGCTTGTGCAGTGTCTTCTTTTGAAAAGCCACACTGCCTTATATATATTTTTTACTCAATTACCCTTTGGCATAAACCAGTGGTGCAGTAACTCTTGCATTACCGAAAAAAACCTACACTAAATAAAGATCAGCAACATCAGTGAAGACTGCTTAATACTAGGAATGCAATGAGACACCTTTTGTCCCAGGTGTCCTGTCGGGAAACACACCAGAAATGCCAAGAACTTGAAATTTTCAGTAAAGTGTTACCTGCATCTGTCTATCAATGAATCAGAGGTCAATGGCAAATCGGAAGATTTGAAAATGTTATTCTGAGCAGTAGATGTAACAATTGAACTGAGATTATAGTCATAAAAATTATTCATGGGGGCAGGATTTTACGCGTCAGTGAGTGGGGGTGGGGCCCACTCGCCGACACGTAAAATGACACATAGTGACGTCAGGGGGAACTACTAACGTCACCGCGCCCCATTTAAATTTTCAGGAAGGCGGGGGTGCAGTGAAAACAGCAGTGCGCCTGCCGACCTGTCAATAGCCAATTGAGGCCATTGACAGAGTCAATTAAGTAATTAAAGGACCTGCCCGTCCAATCTTAAGGTTGGAGGGCAGGCCGGGAGCCCTGGCGGGCATTAGAAAAAGCATGAAACATCAACCACGGGCGAGATGAGATTTCACATAGCTTTTTAAAAATTTTAATAAAGTTTTTGTGAAAATTATGGACATGTCCCAACTCATGTGACATTGTCACATGAGGGGACATGTTAGGGAAATGTTATTTTTCTAATTTTAGGTTTTTGACATTTACAGCCGAATTCCCACGTAAAATGGCACTGCGCCCCCGATCAGGGGTGCCGATCGAAAGCACGCCTGTGCGCGCCCGCCATTCAACATCCCGGTGCCGATCGAAAGCACGCCTGTGCACGCCCGCCATTCAATATCTTTCCCCCCCCCCCCCCCCCCCCCCCCCCCCCCACAACGGGGGGAAAGTTCAGCCCATGGAGTCATAAGGCAGAATTTTACATTCGGCCTGCGGATGTGCGCCTGACATGCCAGAATGTAAAATGACGCGCGGTGACATCGGGTGCGTGTCCCAACATCATCACGAAGTCGTGCGATATTTCATTCAGCAGGCACGTGCCGGAGTCGGCTGCGCGCCCACCGATAATTGAAAGGCCTATTAAGGCCATTTACCAGGTAATTAACCTGAATTTTACAATGCTCTCAGGTTAAAAGGCCAAGCCGCGAGCGGGATGAGGTTTCCTGAAGCTATTACAAATTAAATAAAAATTTTCATTTGAACGTAAAAACATGTCCCATCTTGTGTGACACAGTCACATGAGGGGGCACGTTTCATTGAATTTTTCTGGTCTTTATTTATTTTTTCAAAAAGCGCTTCAATCTCCCTGAGGCAGCTCCGTGGAGATTGAAGCGCTCTTTCGCACACAAGCACAAACTGCACGGTAGGCCCGGTTCTCCCTCCTCCCCCCATCCGCACAGGCAGCGCTCAGCTCTACCGCTTGCGATCCACGCAGGGCGGGCCTTAATTGGCCCGCCCATGTCAAATCGCAATGTGGAGCCAAACGCTGGCAGCAGTCAGCTCTGCAACCACCGCCACCCGCTCCTGCCAAGCCGGCCCAATGAGTGGAACATCCTGGCCGTAGTAATTACAGCTTGGGGAGCCTATTTGACTTAGTGAGACAGTGCCTATACGTTCTTGTTTAGGCTCATGATCTCTCTTTAACCTATGCTAAACCCAATAAATGTTCAGCTCTACTGTTACTTTTTTGTGGCATTTTATTGATCAAAGGAACAACAGTGGTTAGGTTTCGGCCTGTGGAATACAGATAGAATAATACTGCTTATATCCCTGTATTCTAGGCTTCATTAATAGGGGCATAGAGTATAAGAACAGAGAGGTTTTGATGAACTTATATAAGACACTGGTTAGGCCTCAGCTGGAATATGGTGTACAGTTCTGGGCACCACACTATAGGAAGATGTGAACACACTGGAGGAAGTGCAGAAGAGGTTTACGAAAATGGTTCTAGGGATGAGACACTTCAGTTAGGAGGAAAGACTGGAGAAGTTAGGACTGTTTTCCTTGGAGAGGAGAAGGCCGAGACTTGTTAGAAGTTTTCAAAATCATGAGGGGTCTGGACAGAGTAGATGGGGAAAACTGTTCCCGTTCATAAATGGATTGGGAACCAGAGGGCACCAGTTTTAAAGTGTTTTGCTAAAGAGGCAAATGTAGGGTGAGGGAAAACTTTTTCACCACAGCGAGTAGTTAGGGTTTGGAATGCACTGCCTGGAAATGTGGTGGAAGCAGGTTCAATTGAGGCATTCAAGAGGGCTTTGGATGATTACTTAAATAAAAACAACGTGCAGGGTGACGGGGGAAAGGCGGGAGATTGGCACTAAGTTAAAATGCAGAGAGAGCTGGTGCAGACACGATGGGCTGAATGGCCTCCTTCTCTCCACCGTAACATCTCTGTGATCTCTACTGTTTGAAGATACTGGGCGGGATTTTCCGCTGCTGGGATTGTCCGTTCCTGCTAAAAGTCAATGGACTTTTGGCTGGGCCGCCGAATCGCTCGCGGCATGTCCCGCCACAATGGAGCTGGAAAATCCCGACCACTGTGTATATCTGTATTCAGTCAAATACAAATAAACAGGAAATGCTGTGAACAATATCTGGCATCAGAAATGAACTGTTATGATACGGAGTTAAGGAATAATTCAACATCAATTTGAAATAAATAAGCTGCCTGTTCATCAGTTGTGGTGATAGTTCATGAGAAGGTCAATTGCAATATAATAATGCTACAAATCAAGTCATCAGAATGATATCCAACACTGTGAAGGTTAGGTTTGATTTTTATTTAGTCTAGAGCCAGACTAACAGCACCAAAAGTTCTATCTTCAGCTACAAAGCTCCATCCAGCACACAACCCAACCTGAAATAAGCAGCTAGAAAACACCTTTCACAACCTCAGTATGCCTCAAAGTGCTTTCCAGCTAACAAAGTAATTTTGAAGTGTTATCACTGTTGTAACATAGGAAATGTAGCAAAAACAGCAACCAATTTCCTCATGTGCCCACGTTTACAATGAAAGAGCAGGTTACAATCTAAGAACTACCTTGTATTCTTTCAGACCCAAGCCACACTTCACCAGAAAGAAGCCTGGCCTCCCTACTTTACTGAAAATCCATCAGGCTGTCATTAGTGCTTTTGTCTTAACCATTTGGGACATAAATCTAAGGAAAGATAGCAAGAAAAAGAAAACTCTAGAAGTGAAGCCGGCTGCACTGTTAATACCACTCCGAGATTATAACACTATCAAAAATATCCAGCACAGAAATATATTGAAGACTTCACAGTTTCCATAATGAGGGAAGACATTTTGATGCTAAAAAAATGAACTGACCAACTGACCAAAGAGTTTAAACACCAATCGCATAGTCAGGTTTCTGCATCTCAAGTGATTAGAAGGTTCACTTAAAATGTAAATTTCTGTATTTTCTTATCGTAAAACTCATACTTGAAATTTTTTTTTTATATAAACACAGTGATACACAGAACTGGCCTGGCAACACTTGATTGAATGGAGACCTGTGGGATAATGCTTTGAGCTTTACACTTGTAATAAACACGGTTAGTGAAATGGAGTCAAGGTTCAGGTGACAGAAACCGTGTGCTCAATTTGAGTCTAATTAAATTAGTGATCCAATTCTCGGATTTTAACCACAGACATATTTAGAATAATTGAATGTGAATGCAAAAACAAGTGACTTAGATGATAATTACACGACTGAATGAACCACAGAATTATTTATTATACAATAATACTTTGAGAATTTGGAACCAGCTCATGATGGGTACCATAGTGTGTTAGCCAGCTGCACTTATATCATTTTTATCTTCACACAGTTCATAATCTTGCAAAGTCACTCATCTCCAGAGGCAAACCCATATTTTATCCGAGCCCTGGCCCAAAAATGGAGATTGGAAATGTTCGCAATTCCAACAGGATTTTTATGCTATCAATAAATGATCAAAAAGGCTGCAGAGCTTCTCCAAGATGAACTGCAATCTTGCACATTTTCTCATGACATCTGATTCACCATTTTTATATTATATACTCATTCTCAATTTGTGGGCAGGGCTGGCAAGATCAGCATTTATGCATTCTTCGTTGCCCTAGTTGAGAAGGTAGTTCATGGGCTAACTGATTGGCTTCTTAGGTCATTCCACAGGGTAGTTAAGAGTCAAGCAAGTTGATATGGGTCTGAGTCATATAAAGATCAAACCAGACAAGATCGGCAGATTTCCTTCCCTAAAGCTCATTTTCAACCCACTAGGACTTTTGTGATAATCTGACAGCTTCTATGGCACTTTTACCAGCTCTACTTTTTTGTGCTTTCATTTTTTTTAAACTGAATTCAGTTCCTCAAGCTGTCATGGTGGGACTTGAACTCACATTTGCTGGATTACTGGTCCAAGCCTGAGAATTATAATAAATCAATAACATAACCAGTACACTACTATGCCCTATAGGAACAAAGAAAATATGCACCAGGAAGAAAATTAGATGGATTATAGACCATCTGCCAAAACTACTAGAGGCACAGTAAAGCATGGGGAAGAAGAGGAGAAGTGAAGAAGATCAATGTTACCCAGAAGCAGAAAAAGATCTATTAGAAACGTAAACAATCAGTCACAGAGCTTAATGATTGAGGCAAACATAGATACATTCAAAGTAAGTTTTTTTTAATGTATCCTCCCAGAGAAAGCTGTTTGCTTCTCCCAATCTTGCTTCATCGTTATTATCTGTACATTAACAAATGTGGCAGACAGGAAATATTCTTGAAGATTATTGCTCTCACACACAATATTAGATGTCACATTAGATTTTAGTTACATTTATAAAGATGTTGCATTCTAAGAAATAACCATGTTATTTCTCCACTTGCCTGGATGAGTGCAGCTCCAACAACATTTAAGAAGCTTGAACATTCTAGGACAAAGTTGCCCGCTTGATTGGCACCTCATCGACAAACTTGCACTCCCTGCACCATGATGCACAGTAGCAGCAGTGCATACCATCTACAAGAGATGCATGGCAGGAACTCACCAAGCCTCCTTAGACAACACCTTCTAAACCTACAGCCACTACCATCTAGAAGGACAAGGGCAGCAGACACATGGGAACACCACCAGCTAGAAGTTCCACTCCAAGCCACTTACCATCCTGACTTGAAATATATCACTTCACTGTCGCTGGGTCAAAATCCTGAAACTCTCTTCCTAACAGCATTGTGGGTGTTCCTATACCACATGGGCTGCAGCAGTTCAGAAAGGCAGCTCACCACCGCTTTCTCAAGGGCAATTAGGGGTGGGCAATAAATGCTGACCTAGCCAGCGATGCCCACATCCCATGAATGAATAAAAATAAAATGTGAAATGTAATTTTATCTTCTTTTCCCTCAGATGGCCACACTCTAGTCTTCCTAGGATATCAGCATTTATTGATAACAGGAAAAGAGTGGCTTTAAGGCTATTTTGTTCTGATCCACCCTGAGAAACCAGGAGTTGCATTCACCTAGTGTTAATGTCCTATTCTTCTGTATAAATGGCTTTTTTGACAGGTTCAAGTTGACACAGTAACCTTTACATAATTGTAACCGTGGATCAATGACAAAGGAACGTGTCACCTAACCCCATCAGGTTACCTTCTAGGACACGCTGAAATAGTTAAATGAAGTAGGCTGTATTGGAGGCTTTTATGGAGCCTAAACACCAGCATAGACCAGTTGGGCTGAATGGCCTGTTTCTGTGCTGTAAGTTCTATACAATTCTACAAATGGAAGGTGGCAAAGAAGCAAACAAAATAGGATAGTGGGGCTGTAGTAGCCGGGATCAAAGCGGATGGCACATCTAGTGACCAGTTACAAATGAGCTTACTCCCTAGTACTAATTCATTTATAATATTCTGCTGTACAATATAAAGGCACCAAGCACTCATAAGGGATTGTATAAACACATATGGGTTCATTTATTTAGACTGTGCACATGAGAACATATATAGATGGATAGAAAGCTTGAAGACATCAGCAGCAGAACTGCGTGTGCTGTGTTCTGCTCACAGGCCAAAGTGAAACTGAGACTGGTTTCTCTTCTAACATTGGCATGCTGCTATCCCTTAAAGGCATATTACAACACTGTATTCCCCCAGCACCCACCCTCTACATCTTTTCGAGCATTATTGTTCCATTTTCCCTGCTGTTTCCTTGCACTGAACTTTCTGCACGTGAGGACTGTTAATAAAACAAAGCTCATCCGAAGATAATTGTATCAAGTATTTGTATGATACCTTGGGCAGAATCTTGTTGAGACATAAGAGGTCTTGCCTGCTGGCTGGAGAGCTGGTGAGAGACCTGCACTGCCTCTTTTTGGGAAGGCCCCCTGAACCACAAGCAAATCAGGCACTGGTGAGGCCAGTGGATGGCCTTCCCTTGGAATCAAGATCCTGGGGGTAGAAGTCTCACCTACCGAGGGCTGCTGGCCAATCAGAGGCCACCAGTTCTTGTGCTCAGCAGCACCACAGGCTGCTGCAGGAAAAACAGCTGCTGAAGTCCCAGAATTGTGAAGTGACCCACGCCACAGGTAAATAATATGTGGGGGAGGGGCTGTTGCAGGGAGAGGAGTGTAGGAGAAGTCGGCAGCAAGGTCAGGGGTGTAGCTCTTGCTGGGCTCTTCCCCTTCCTGATGTCCAGCTCCTTGATCAGGCACTGAGTGCCTTCGAGGAAGGGACTCCCCCAGAAGTGACCAGCTGGCCACACAGTTTCAGCTGCCGTGCATGTCACATGGAGGCAGGACCCCCTGCAGCTGGATTAATACCAGATGTGCTGGGATGAGGCGTTTAAGTGGTCATTAATTAGCCACTTAAGATCTCAATGTGCGGCAGGGCAGAGAGGTCAATCATGGGCCTTCCCGCCCAGGACTTAGTTAAGGCAGAGGCGGGAAGGCAGCGAGGTTCTAGTACATCTCCTAATTACACGCCTTCCAGCATCCAAGCTCGCTGCCAATGACAACAGAAGCTTCTGCCCAATGTTTACAGTATTTTAACAGATTAATCAAAATGGCTCTCAATATTGGTAAGAGATCGGTATTAATATGAAACAGTTCTGATTAGATTTTGCTGAGATTTTTTCGCCCTTAAGAACATATCTGGATCTTTCCCGATAAAATTAACCATGAGGGGCCAAGGGCCAGGCATCCAGGACCCTCAATAACAACTTGATTTGTCCAGGGTTAGTTCACATTTTTCCCAGTTACACAATTTAATCCTATATTTGAAGACCCTTTCTAAGACTTGCCAATGGGTCAGTTGTCGCCATGGTTAGCAAGGATTGTTTTCTCTTGTCCTTTATTTTGTCGATACAAAAGTTATCCTGAGCTTCCCTGGGTCCAAAAATTAGTTATGAATTGCATTCTACCAAGGATTATCTTCAGAAAGCCAATCTTTCCTCCTCAGGCAATTAATCAATACCTAAAATATTGACTTCAAAGCCAATTGCTTTCATTTATCTGTTGTTGCTGGGGAAGTGAATTTTCAGACAGCGTCCTTATTATCCATTAGTTTTCTATCTTCCTACCATTATTGCCAATGGTTTATGATATAAACCAGATCATGTAGAAATATGATCCACAAATGCTTTATAGCCAGCTGCAGGGCCTCTAACAGATGGCAGTTTCCATATAATTGTTTGTTAACAATTAGCTCCTTGAGTCAATTGAATTATTTTACCATTTACCAGAGGGTTACAAGATTAAGGGTATAAATTAGCCCCTCAGATGATCTCATGGTCAGTGCTAAAGAAAACGCTTTGCAGCTAACATAACTTGTCACTTCAAGAGCTGCAGAAATACTTTTAACCTTTGTTACAAAGGAACTAATGTAAGACTCTCCTTGTCGTACAGCAGAAATCTGAGCACAGATTTCAGTCATTGGGTTGGTTGAATTCAGCAGGATGAACATAAAGATGCAACAGGAAGAAAGGGAAGAAATTAACCCTCCTAGCTCCTAGCCAGTTTCTCCTGCTAGAAACGGATGAGGAAAGGATCTGGCTTAATCGTGGTGCATTGAATTCTGAAGAAGGGTCGTATCTGGCTCAAAACATTAATCTTGCCAGACCTGCAGACTATTTCCAGCACCTTCTATTTTTGTTACAGCATTCACGGTATTATGCTTTCATTTCAACTTAATCATAGTACTCCTATGGTCACTCACCCTGCCAACACTCACTGCCTTAGTTAACACATGATGGATGACAACCTGAATGAGATATCAGAGGAGGCTTGAGGGCCTGTGGAACCTTAGCCAGTATAAGCCAGTGCCTTCAGGGCCGGAGGAGAAATAATTGGAAGGTAATCGAAATAAGCTATTACTGTCAGGAAAATGTCACATCCATTCTTAAAACCAACTCTGCTTATCAGACTCAATAAGAATTAAGGATTGGTTTTCCATCATGCATTCTATGCTCACTCTTATTAAAGATAAGTGAAGATTCCATTCTGGCTCCTACGAGCATTTACAGCTCTGTGGCATGAAGTACTCATTTCTTGTATGACAGTGACAATTTTTCAAAATTATAATGACTGCTCTTTTACTTGGTTCACAGGATGTTTGGTCTTGAAGGAATACATACTAACTACAATGGTTCCAATTCCAACACCATCCTCCTCTCCTAGGCCCCCACCCCACAACCATCACAGACACCCTTAGGAATCCCAGTTGAAGAACAAGGTGAATTAACTGACAATTAAAATACAATAGCTCAATGTAAGATGACTGATAAAAGCACTTGAGATACCTGTGCTCCTTTAATTCTGGCCTTTTGCAAATCCCTAATTTTAATTGCTCCACCATCGGTAGCCGTTCCTTCAGATGCCTCGGCCTAACCCCTGTAATTCCCTCCCTAAACCTCTCCTCCTTTAAGGTACTCCTTAAAACCCTAGTGATAGAGTGGCGGCAATTTCATAACAAAATTGTCATACAGAAATCTGCCAACCATGGAATTCTCTCCCCCACCCACCACCAGCATTAATGCCCCAATGAGGTACTCATAACATTTCATCACTGGAGACTAAAGACTTTGTCTTGCCAATTCAAATTTATATAGAGCACAAAAATAAGAGTGTGATCAAAGTAGAATAGATTGTTTAAAAAGATCAATGTTGTGGGAATAAAATCCTTCACTGATTTCTTGTTGCCATGCCAGTGTAAACATTTCAGTTACATTTCCCCAGCTGCTGATCATTAATGGATCTCAAGTGCTACCTCTCGCTTATGTATTTTTAACTTCCAATTCCTTGAGATTTTTGTTGCTTTTTTAAAAAAAAATGACCTCTGTTGAGAAGCACTCATCTTTCACTAATTTTTTTTTTTGCTAGCGTTAAAAATGCTTTCAAAACACTGTCAGCTGTCTGGGAACATCCCAATTTCCTGTATGGCACCTATCAATTAGTGTCACAGTGTCTGAGGTCACAATTATTATTACCACAAACAATTTGTAATTTTCATTCTCACCATTACTTATTGTTTGTTAAATGGGGTATTATTGCTCACGTTTCAATTTTGAGCATCTGATAGTGTGTACACTTCTTAAACACAAGGTAGCACTTGGAATCAGACACAGCTAAGGCTTGTACATATTTTTTTATTAAATGCATCAGTTTCTGGGGGGAAATGTACCAATGTATAGTTCTTCAGAGCTTAAACAGAAAATCACTGATGCAAAATGGCAAAACTTAGAAATACGTGGGCAATTCACCTCGAGACAAAATTCAACATTCATCACAAACATGTGTGTACTCAAGCCCCTGACAATTCGCATCAGTTGCCAGCTCACAATGCGCTAAAAAATTCTCCCAAACTGTCCCTGAGCTGTTTAACACCCAAACATGCACGCAAAATATTACCAGCTGTACAGGACTTCAAAAGTGTTTCTATCTTTTGCGTTAACCTACCTTAAATATGTTACCTACTACATAATGAATAAGATGTACATTGCATATTTCACAACGCATTTAGTATTCATCCTGTACTACTATATCAGTGGACAACCGCAATGATATGATCTGGTCCTTCATATTATGTCACAAAATTAAGCTGCATTCAAGAAGAAAGAATGCCACCACATGCAAGGTTAACTAGGGATGGGCTATAAATGGTAGTGATGCCTATATCCTGAGAATTATTTTTTTTAAAACTCCTTAAAATAGAAACAAACCATTGTGCACTTGATGGTCCGGCACATCTTAAAACCATTAATTTAACACCATTTCGTAAAATTGGAGGGACACCCACTCTTTAATTTCTCCATCAAACAACTGCCCAATAAAAACACTGCCTGTCTTACAATTGAGTTCCACAACACAACTCGATCCAACACTCCAGCCTGTTTGAAGGCATCATCAAATCATTGTCTTTTCCAAGACACAACAGTCAAAAAGGCTCATGAAAAAAACCACCTCCTACCTTCACAATGTGCCATGTCGCCTTGTATGGGAACAAAGCCATTCTTGCACATGCATATAGCTTTTGTGTTCAGATTCCAGCATTCAGAATTTTCACCGCACTGATGCCCCTCAGCACAGAAATCATGGCCTGCAAGGTGAGGGCATGGTTATAGTACAAGTGGGCTGCAACAGCAAAAAAGACATCTAAATCATTTAAGTTCATGAACACGCTAAGCCTCATTCCAAACCAAGTTGCAGCTATCCCCGACGTAAAACGCATGTGAAGAACGGATAGTTTATCAAAAAACTGGTATCTGTGGATTTTTATCTGGGCTATAAACTTGTACAATTTATTAATCCAAGGTTCAGTGCAACTTCCATGAAGAAAATGGGGATTAAAGAATCAGATACAAAGGTCAACATATCCAATTTGTGGCACTCCCAAATTTTGCAGTCATTAATTTAGGTGATCAAGATTTCAGGCTTGGAGTGGAATATCCAAACATTTAGCATTCAGTGTTACAAGTTCAAATTGCTGCCAACTGCTGGGCTGTGTAACTGCATTACACAAAAGGTCTTAGTATCCTAATAAATTGTAACTACTTGGGTAATTTCATATTAGAACTTTCCTTCTGCTACTTAATGTATTAAAATATCAGTGTCTATCAAATAAAGAATTATTTGTATTTCCATCACTGAGGCTGCCTAGATAATTCACCATAGAAAGCTGCTTGTGAGTCACAGGCCAAATCTTCCATATGACCCAAAAGCATCTTGGGACTGCGTGGAAGTTATGACGTGCTGATCTCCGTGGGAATTGCCTGGGAAGTTTCAACTTCCGACGGGCAATTCCCCTGCTCTCAGGAACCATCCTCGGCAAATGTCTCCGACTCTGAGCTAGAGTCAGAGATTTGGGACAATTCCGGTGTACTTCTCTGGATAGTTACCAGGAAATGTTAGACAGAAAAAACTTAATCCGACTCCTGGGTAATGACACAATTAACCCCCCACAATGACTCACACTGACCCGACTCCCCCTTCGAACCCCAACTCACCCCGATCCTCTGACTACCCCCCAACTCCCAATGACCCCTCCAACTACCCCCAACGACTCCTCCAGACCCCAACTATCCCAGCAATCCAACCAAGCTGTCCCTCCCGACCATGCTAATGACACCCACCACCCAACTACACCCTGAGCCGACCTGACTAGCCCCTGGCCTGATTAGCCCTCCTGAATCGAACTCACTACCCCCCAACCCTCCTACCCATTCACCCACTTACCACCTCATCCATCTGCCACCCTACCCACCTGCCACCTATCACCTCACTTACCTACCAACCTACCTAGCTGTCACATCATCCACCTGTCACCTCACCCACCTGCCACCTTACCCACCTATCACCCTACTCATCTACCACCCTACCCAGCTGCCACCTCATCCACCTGCCATCTCACTCACCAGCCACCTCACCTATCCTACCCGCTTACCTCGCCCATCTACCCACCCTGCCCATTCACTCATTCACCCATTTACTAACATTCACACTGGACCTTTAAACTTACCATATGGCAGCTCGTGTGGTTAAACCATGGACGTGTCCTGACTTTCCCCCGAATCCACAGTGTTGCGTGCAAATTTCGGAGGGATGCGGTGCTCCGCATTTTTGGCAAAACTGGGCTCAGAAGACCCAGCAGGAAATGCGTCGCAGTTTCATGGCAGGAGAAATTTCGAGCAGAGCAGCAATCCAACAATGGTCGCCACCCCTCGAAAGATCCGGGCCACAACTTCATCACAGAAAATAAGCAACATATTTCACTGGGGAAACCTTTGGTATTCCAGTTATTGCATACATTTTGTTTAGAGTATTTGAAAAGAAAAGGATATCAAACTACTGTGACTGAGCACGTATGGAAATTTGAAAAAAAATTTGGAAATTTGCAGCCAGGGCAAGGATAAAAATTAATATCTATTAAAGTTATTAAATGACATCTAAGTGCATATATTTGCTTCACAGGCAGTTAGGTAGGCGAAATAAAATGTTACATTTCTAAAATTTTGTCATGTTGGAATTAATCCTCTTCCTGTTAATTACTTTTATGCATTCAGTGAGATATTTAATTTGTTAAGGCTCTGGGAAATGGAATCTCTGGAGATGTTAAACACTACATTTTACACAATAGTCATTCTTGGCTATTGCCAAAGAAACTAATTATTCCCAAAGGTCCCTGATGGTGGACAGTGCGAACATCGCGGGTAGAAGCTACTGATTGCTAATGGAGAAGCAATAGGGCTCCAATTACTGTTGGGCCTAGTGTTTTGCTGCTGCCGCAGTGTAAAAGCAAAGGAATAGCTTCTCTAAACTTCAATGAGAAGCTATTCAGTGAGCAGGAACAGAGAGATCTGGGGCTCACAAATACTAATCTTTGATGATGGAAGGACAAGTTGATAAGGCTGTTAAAAAAATATACAGAGGCAGGAATTTTCCATCTCCATTGACATCGAGCATCATGGCAGGCGTGAGCGGACAATATGGCGGGAAGACCAAAAATCGGTTTCACGGTATCGTGAAACCCAGTTTGCGATTGTCCACTCCATCCGTCAATGGCAGGCTGTGTTTCCCATCACCAGATGTCGGGAACATCATTTTAATACATCTGCTATTAACACATTCTGCTTTCTTACCTTTTAGGCCGCTATCAGCACCTTCTTTAGCCCTTACCACTAACACTCCCTTTGTCCTTTTGTCCATGACATCTTTGCCAATCTCTCCTTAGACCCCACCTATTGCTGGCCTTCTATCCAGCTTCACCTGCTCCACCCCACTTAAACGGTATAAATGTCATCACATTTCTACTTCTCTTTAGCTCTGAAAGGAAAATCATATGGACTCAAAATGTTAACTCTGTTTCTCTCTCCACAGATGCTGTCAGACCTGATGAGTTTTTCCAGTATTTTCTGTTTTATTTCTCTTCTGTGCAGCGTTGGCACTGACCAACGCTACCACCACCTCCCAGGCCGGAGTGGGGAGATTGCTGGACTTCCTGCGGCCAAAGCGGTGGTAGACGACAAAACGACGGAAAAGGCATTCCAGTGATGGGTCACAGAACACTTCTTGACTTTCAGGGCCATGTCTTCAGTGGAGCAGTCCTGGACTGCAAACACTGAGAACTGTGTGCACAGCTGCAATTTAGACATGGCACCCGGAGTGAGGAAACAGTGAGGTAAGGGCGTGGCGGACGATTCAGAGGCCGCCCGCCAGCGAGATGACATGTTTCCTGTGACTGCATAATTAATAAGGCGGGTAGCGCCCAATATGGTGTGAAAAGCCACCAATGCGGCTGGTGGGTTAACCGTCCTTTTTCCTACCCGCTACCAGACTTAGTGCAAATCTGGGATGATACCACCCAGAATCTTTGGCTTTATAAACAAAGGCATGGGTTACAAAAGCAAGGACATTCTGCCAAAAATGTATAAATCATTGGTTACTTTAAAATACTTGAATAGAGCATTGTGTCCAATTCTGGGAACCACACATTAGGAAGGAAGTCTAATCTTGGGGAGGATGCAGAAGGGATTTAACAGAATGCTACCAAGGATGGGAGACTTGAACTATGTGGAGAGACAGCAGACACTGGGTGGATCTCCCTAGAGCAGAAAAGGTTTAGGGAAGATTTAATAGAGATTTTCAAAATTAGGACGGGTTTTGATGGAATATGGAAAAGTTATTTCCACTGGTAGAATGATCGAATACATATTTACTTAACGGGCAAAAAATCCATGGCGGCAGGGGGCTGGATGGTGGAAATGAGATTTCATTTTTTACACAGCAAGTTACAATCTGAAGCATTCATTTTCACATGAATTCTGATGATGCCAAGTTCTACCCCACCACCACCACTTCTCTCAACTCCTCCACTAAATTGTCGTACTGCTTATCTCACATCCAGTTCTGGACGAGCAGAAATTTTCACTTATTAAATATTGGGAAAGCTGATCGAAGCCATTGTTTCTGGTCCCCGTTCCAGATTCTATTTCTCAGCTACTGGCTCCACCCCTCTCTCCGGCAACAGTCTGAGATTAAGCCAGTCTGTTCACAGCCTGAAGTGTTTTTAATCCCGAGATGAGCCTCCAACTCATATTAATGCCATCACTAAGACTCCCTATTTTCACCTTGGTAACATCTCCGGACTTTGCCTTTGTCTCAACTTATCTGCTGCTGAAACCCTCATTCATGCCTTCGTCAGAGTGAGAGAAAAAATAACAAAATCTAAATCAGGGTTACTATGCATGTATGTAAATGCAAGGATTATAGTAAATAAGATTGGGGAGTTACAGGCACAGATTGCCATGTGGAAATATGATGTTGTGGCAATAACAGAGAGCTGGCTCAAGGAAGGGCAGAAATGGGTGTTAAATATTCCCAGGTACAAGATGTTCAGAAAAGATAGGAAAGGAGGAGGAGTGATGATATTGGTAAAGGAGAGTGTTGCAGTGATGGAGAAAGAGGATGTCTCAGAGTGTTCAAGGACAGAATCAATTTGGCTAGATTTAAGGAACTAAAAGGGTGCAATTACATTGCTCGGTGTAGTCTATAGACCGCCAACTAGTGAGAAGGACGTGGAAAAGCAAATCTGCAGGGAAGTTGCAGAGAGATGCAAACATTATACAGTAGTTATAAAGGGGGACTTTAATTACCCAAATGTAGACTAGGATAGTGGTAGAGTAAAGGACAGAGAGGGGTAAAAGTCCTAGTTTGTGTTCAGGAGAATTTTCTACAGCAGTATGTGTCCAATCCAACAAGAAAAGATGCACTGTTGGACCTGTTTCTTGGAAATGAGGTGGGCCAAGTAGATCAAGTGTCAGTGGGGGAACATTTAAGAGACAATGATCATTGTATTGTATGTTTTAGGATGATAATAAAGTAAAAGTGTGGCAGCCTTTGACCCAGAAGCAGTAACAATATGGAAAATTACTTTAACACGTTTGAGGAATCTGTAATTACTTTTTTTAAATCTTTGAAAAGGGCTTTTAAGAGTTTGTGTCACCTGTAAAGGGATCAATTATCATGTTTGGATAATAAGAAATATTGATCCATGTGATCTGGCCGCGTCTGACCTGGGAGCCAATAGGAAGTTAAATTGCAGAAATCACATGGCACAGAGACAGAGAGAGAAAACAGGAGAGCTGGAGGAATGAGGAGGCGAAGCAGAGTCGGAGAGTTGGATTCTTGAATGGTCAGAAAGCGTGTTTAGGATTACTGCCACTGCTTCTTTCACTTCCAAGTGGTTCACTACCCAGAATCAGCCATACCGTGCAAAAGTAAAGGCGGTTCCGGAGAGATTCACAGTACCACAACCAATTCAAGCTGAGGGTTGAGAAGGATACAGAATGAAGCGTGCCATACAGGGAAGATTTCATGGGTAAAACGCTATTTCCGCAGAAGCTGTTGCCGACAGAGAATCAACTAAGCCCTTGAAGGAATTGTGCTTCAAAGAACTATGTGGCTGAAACTGAGACCATACAGGAGTGTCAGAGTCATAGGGGTCTACAGCACAGAAAAAGGCCCTTCGGCCCATCGAGTCTGTGCCAGTCAAACAAGTACCTAACTATTCCAATCCCTTTTTCCAACACTAGGCCCATAGTCTTGTATGCCATGGTGTCGCAAGTGCGCATCCAAATACTTCTTAAATGCTATGAGGGTTTCTGCCTCTACCACCCTTTCAGGCAGTCAGTTCCAGATTCTCACCACCCTCTGGGTGAAAAAATTGTTCCTTACATCCTCTCTAAACCTCTTGCCCCTTACCTTAAATCTATGCCCCTGGTCATTGATCACTCCACCAAGGGGAAAGGTTTCTTCCTATCTACCCTATCTATGCCTCTCATAATTTTATACACCTCAATCATGCCCCCCCTCAATCTCCTCTGCTCCAGGGAAAATAACCCCAGTCTATCCAATCTCTCCTCATAAATAAAATTCTCCAGCCCAGGCAACATCTTGGTAAATCTCCTCTGCACTCTCTCTAGTGCAATCACATCCTTCCTATAATGCAGATTCCAGGACTGCATGCAATACTCGAGCTGTGGCCTAACCAGCATTTTATACAGTTCCAGCATAACCTCCCTGCTCTTATAATCTACGCCTCAGCTAATAAAGGTCAGTATCCCATATACCTTCTTAACCACCTTATCTACTTGTCTCACTACCTCAAGGGACCGATAGATATGCACACCAAGGTTCCTCTGATTTTCAGTGCTTCCCAGGGTCCTACCATTCATCGTGTATTCCCTTGCCCTGTTTGTCCTTCCCAAGTGCACCACCTCACACTTATCCTGATTAAATTCCATTTGCCATTGATCAGCCCATCTGACCAGCCCGTCTATATCCTTCTGTAATCTAAGGCTATCCTCCTCACTACTTACCACCCCACCAATTTTCATGTTGTCTGTGAACTTACTGATCAACCCTCCTACATTCAAGTCTAAATTGTTTATATATACCACAAACAGCAAGGGACTCAACACCAACCCCTGTAGAACCCCACTGGACACTGGCATCCAGTCACAAAAACACCCCTCGACCATCACCCTCTGCTTCCTGCCACTCAGCCAATTCTGAATCCAATTTGCAAAATTGCCTTGGATCCCATTGGCTCTTATCTTTGTTATCAGTCTCCCATGCAGGACCTTATCAAAAGCCTTGCTGAAGTCCAAGTCGACTACGTCAAATGCATTGCCCTTATTTACACACTTGGTCACCTCCTTGAAAAATTCAATCAAATTGGTCAGACATGACCTCCCTTAACAAAACCATGCTAACTTTCCTTGATTAATCCCTGCCTCTCCAAGTGTAGAGTAATTCTGTCCCTCAGAATTGCTTCCAATAGTTTCTCCACCACTGAGGTTAGACTGACCGGCCTGTAGTTCCCTGGTTTATCCCTTCTTTTCTTCTTGAATAACAGTACCACATTGGCTATTCTCCAGTGCTCTGACACCTCTCCTGTGGCCAGAGAGGTATTGAAAATTATTGCCAGTCTCCCTGCTATCTCCTCCCTTGCCTCACTTAACAACCTGGGATGCACTTCATCCAGGCCTGGAGATTTATCTACTTTTAAGCCTGCCAGACCACTTTGAACCTCCTTGCTTTCTATGCTAATTTCTTTAATTATATCACAGTCCTTCTGCTTGATTTCCATACTCACGTCGTCTTTCTCACTTGTGAACACCAACACAAAGTATTCATTTAGAACCCTACCTACGTCTTCCGGCTCCATGCACAAATTACCACTTATTGTCTTTCCCTGGTTATCCTCTTACTCTTAATGTACTTGTAAAATAACACTGGATTTTCCTTTATTTTGCCTGCCAATGTTTTCTCATGACCCCTTTTTGCTCTCCTAATTTCCTTTTTAAGATCCCCCCTACGCATTCTATACTCCTCTAGGGCTTCCGCTGCTTTGAGCCCTTGGTTTCTGCCATAGGCCTCCCTTTTTCTCTTTATCCAGTCCTGTATATCCCTCAATATCCAGGGTTTCCTGGATTTGTTGGTCCCAACCTTTGTCTTTACTGGAATATGTTGGCCCTGTACTCTCCCTATTTCCTTCCTGAATGAGTGCCACTGCTCTGACACAGATTTACCTAAAAGTAGCTGCTCCCAGTCCACTCTGGCCAAATCATATCTGATTTTATTAAAATCGGCCTTCCCCAAATTTAGGAATCTGATTTCTGGCCCATCCTTGTCCTTTTCCATAACAATCTTGAATCTATCGGAGTTATGATCACTACCTGCAAACTGTTCCTCCCACTGATACCTCTACCACTTGCCCAACTTCATTCCCTAAAATTAAGTTCAGGACCGCCCCCTCTCTTGTAGGACCTTCTACATGCTGGCTTAAAAAGCTCTCCTCGATGCATTTTAAGAATTCCGCTCCCTCTAAACCTATCACACTATGACTAACCCAGTTAATGTTTGGGGAAGTTGAAATCCCTCACTATTACTACCCTATGATTTTTACACTTCTCTGAAATTTGCCTATCTATCTGCTCTTTTATTTCTCTCTGACTGTTGGGGGCCTATAGTACACTCCCGGCAATGTGATTGCTCCTTTTTTGTGTTTACATTCTACCCATATGGCTTCATTAGAGGAGCCTTCTAAGATGTCATCCCTCCTTACTACTGTAATTGATTCCTTGATCAATATTGCAATATCCCCTCCTCCTTTACCTCCTTCCCTGTCTCGCCTGAAGATCCTATATCCTAGAATATTGAGCTGCCAATCCTGCCCCTCTCTCAACCATGTCTCTGTGACAGCAATTACATCATACTTCCATGTGTTAATTTGTGCCCTCAACTCTTCTGCCTTATTCATCGGACTCCTTATGTTAAAATAAATACCATCCAACCTTGCCGAACTCCCTTGTGCCTTAATTGGCCTATAATTTCCAAGCCTTCCAGACTCACCTGCTTCTAATTTTGGCTGTGCATCTCCCCTTGCTGAAGCTCCTCTCAGGAAGCCATCCCCCTGCCAAGTTAGTTTAAACCCTCCCCAACAGCATTAGCAAACCTCCCCGGGAGAGTGGGCTGCCTAAAAAATCAGCCAGATGGTCTCTATTGTGTCTGTTATTCTATGTGTAATTTATTGTTTGTACCGACCGTGATTTGGCTTATTCTACACATTTAAGGGTGATTCTGATTCGTGTTAAAGCAAAAGTGACAAGACGTGAAATCTTGTTGGTAAATTCTTCATTTGGGGGTCATTCACTAAATTTGGTTATTTGGGTTTTTGGATCCCCATGGGGGTAGCAATACAACAGATATGATAGAAATGGGCCGATACAATGAGAACAGATGCAACACTTTTAAACATAACACTTTGGATATTTATAGTACTTCTGCATTAAAATTAAATATAAAGAAATTGTAATTCTAGACATTGACTGAAATGGCATATCTAAATCAAGGAGTGAAGCAAAATGCAGGTGTCAGTTGGCAGCACTCTTGCCTGAGGCAAAAGGATATGGGTTAAAGTACAACTGCAGAACTTGAACACAAAATTCTAGGTTGTCACTCTACAACAGTGTTGCACTGTTGGAAGTACTGTCTTACCGTTGAAATGTTAAGGCAAGGCCCTGCCTGCCCTCTCAGGTAGACATCAAAGATCTCATGATGCTATTTTAAAGAGGTGCAGAACTGTTATCCCCAGTGTTCTGTCAATATCTTTCCCTCAAACATCACAAAAACAGATTATCTGGTCAATATCACATTGCTATTTGTAAGAGCGTGCTAGGTGCAAATTGGCTGCTGTGTTTCCTACATTATAACAGTGACTATGGACGTACTTCATTGGTTGTAAAGTGCTTTGGGACATCGTGGGGAGGTGATAGATGCTAGAGAAATACAAGTCTTCCTTTTTATTGTAAAAAGTAGCAACAGAAGCTAATGAAGCAGTAAAATAAAAAAAAAGCAGTCTCATTTCGGAAGGAACACAATGAAAAAGAGGGAGTTAATGTTAAATTTAAATAGAGGCAATAGTTAGACCAAGCTTTAATTACCACACGCAATTCTGGTCTCCCTATTATTATAAAAAAGATATTGAAGCCCAGGACAACATGCAAAAACAATTTAAGAATGTACGGCTTAGGAGCAGGACTAGGACATTGAGCCGTCTCCTCCATTCAATTTACAAGATTATTAAAATTGAGATGATGCAAATGGTCCTTTCTCTGGAAATGAGAAGACGAAGAGAATTGATAGAGGTTTAAAAATTATGAACGAGTTCAATACAATGGATGTTTAGAAACACTTGCTGGTGAATCAAAAGCTAAGGATCATAAATGAGAGGGCCGCTAACAAATCAAATGAAGAACTTAGGAAGAATTAGACAATGGTGACAATGAGGAACTCAAGGTCATGTGGAATGGTTGAAGCAAATATTATTGATGTATTTAAAGGCAGAGAGACGGGAATAGAGCGATATGGGGTCGGGTGCAAATGAGTCCATCTGAAGTATAAATGCCAGCACGTATTCGTTGGGCTGAAAGGCCTGTTTCTGTGCTGTATACTTTATGTAAATGTAAATGCACAAAATAGTTTTCTTGTCAGTATTATATCTTACACCAAAAAATTCTGTGGTAACCATCTGCACTTACTAACAAGATCAATTTGCTGATTACACAACTGAAGTGAAAAGAAATTTGGAAATGTGGTAATAAAATTCAGAATCTTTTCATTGTAAAGCCTCAGATTTTCTGCTTAGCTCTCCTACCTTCTCCAGGATTCAATAACACCCCCAATCAAAAAAGTAGGCAGTTAGAAAATAGACGCCGATGTAAATGAATAAATAGCCTCAAAGTTATGTCCCTGCAGTACCACTCAAACTTAATTTATCTGTATTATTCATAACAGTTAGAAAAGCCATCCAGAGCTACAGCTTGTGCCTTAGAGCAACAGAAGGGCAAACCAGACATTAATGTCAGCTTAAATGGAAAGAAAATTGCATAGGGTGTGCTAAACTCCACACCCCAATTCTCAATATGTGCTCCATAGCTCCACCTCAGCAGCAGCAATTCACAAAATCTATCCTCCAATGCTGAAATGTACTTTGGGCTTCTTTCACACAGGCCTTCATTAGCTCTAAAGCAGTAGGACCTTGCAATTTAATGTGACAGTCTCCTAAACACAAATCCTTGCTAATATATTAGCCAAATTCCCTATGTTTATGGAGACATCCTTCTGGCTATTCTTAGGGTGCTGGCTTACATAAAGTCAACCAACAAACTGCAAGAAATAACCAAATTATTCTTCATGTTGAAATTTTTCTTCAACCCCCAATTCTGTTCTTTTCTATTATGCCTTAATTTTGGGATTCATGTTTAATTTATTTGTAGTAAGACCTATTCATTTAGATTTTCCCCTAGTGGCCTCCCTATACTTTTCACATTGACAAAAATGCCAGATGGAGGCCAAGCTGTATTCATATTGTACCTTCAATATATAAAACACCCCAGTGTTCCATATAGGGGAAACATTTTCTACATAGTCAAAGAGAAGAAGGATGAAGCATGATTAGAGGTAGGGAGAGAGGTAACAGGGCAGTAGGATTTAGAGTGAGAGTTCCAAAAAATACAGTTTGGAGAGCCAAGGTCTCTTCTATTTAACAGTTAAAGAAACAAGTATACGCACAGTGACAGCCTTCAGAATTTTTTTTAAAATTTGCTCTTGAGATGAGACTGCCACTGGCAAGGTCAACATTTGTTGCCCATTCCTAATTGTCCTTGAGAAGGTAGTGATGAGCAGTCCATGTGGTATAGGTATACCCGCAGTGCTGTTGGCGAAAGAGTTACAGGCTTTTGACCCAGCAACAGTGATGGACCAGCATACAGTTCCGTGTCAAGATAGTGTGTGACTTGGAGGGCAATTTGCAAGTGGTGCTCTTCCCACGTGACTCCTGCCCTTGTCCTTCTATATGCTAGAGGTTGCTGGTTTGGAATGTGATGTCAAAGGAGCCTTGGTGAGTTGCTGCAGCACACCTTGTAGATGGTACACATTGCTGCCACTGAGTGCAGGTGGTGGAGGCAGTGAATGTTTAAGATGGTAGATGGGGCGCCAATCAAACGGGATGCTCTATGTTGGAAGGAGTCGAGCTTCTTAAATGTTATTTGAGCTTCACTCATCCAGGTTAGTGGAGGATATTCCATAACACTCTTGATTTGTGCCTGGTAGATGGTGACAGACTTTGGGGAGTGAGGAGGTGAGTTACTCACCACAGAATTCCCAGCCTCTGACCTGCTCTTGTAGTAACAGTATTTATAAGGCTGGTCCAGTTCAATTTCTCTTCAACAGTACTCTCAGGATGTCGATGGTGGGTAGTCAGCAATTGTAATCTGTTGAATTTCAAGGGGTGATGGTTAGATTTTCTCTTAGTGAGAATGGTCATTGCCTTGCACTTTTGTAGTGCAAAGGTTGCTTGTCACTTATCAGCCCTAGCTTGCATGTTGTCCTTGCTGCATGAAGGCATGGACTACTTCAGTGTGAGGCATTGTGAAATTATACTGAACATTGTGCAATCATCAGCAAACATCCCTACTTCTGGCCTTATGCTGAAGGGAAGGCCATTGATAAAGCATACTCCAGGGCAGCAGGGACACCTGGGAGGTTTTAATCCAATGAACCTTCAGCTAGCACACCACAGATGGGTCTTCAGGATAAGCCTGGGCTGCAGGCTCCATACCCAATACCTGAGTGCAAAATCTGCCTGAATCTGCCAGCTGGTTGGGCCTAGGATAGTACCCTGAGGAGTTCTTGGAGCTGAGATGACAAACTTCCAACAATGACAATCATCTTCCTTTGTGCTAGGTATGAATCCAACTAGTGGAGAATTTTCCCACCAACTTCAATTTTGATGGGGCTCCTTGACGCCGTACTCAGTCAAATGCTGCCTTGATGTCAAGGGCAGTCATTCTCAGCTCAGCTCTGAATTCAGCTCTTTTGTCCAAGTTTGGACCAAGGGTGTAATGAGATCTGGGGCCGAGTGGTCCTGACTGAACCCAAACTGAGCATCGGTGAGCAGGCTGTTGCTGAGTGCTGCTTGATAGCACTGTAAACAACACCTTCCATCACTTTGCTGATGACTGAAAGTAGACTGATGAAGTGGCAATGCTGGCCATGACTGCTTTAAATTGCTACATTCCCACTGGTTGATAAGCTGTGTGAGGTTTTGTCAGCACCTCACCTCACTTGTGTGTTTTTCTGAAATATAAAAGCACAGAAAAAGCTTCTACAAGTAAATTTAAAGAAAAAGAGTTGATAAAATGAGCATTTCTCCCTTAAAGGGTATGACTGGGGAATTAATAATGGGAAAGAAGGAAATGACAGAGACTTTGAACAAGTATTTTGTATCTGTCTTCACAGTGCAAGGCACAAAAAGCATCGCAAGAATAGTAGGAAAGCTGGGAGGAAAAAGGAGAGAGGAATTTGGAACAATCATGATCGCGAGAGAAAACTATTAGGAAAACTAATGGGACTAAAGGCTGACAAGCCCCCTGGACCTGATGGCCTGTATCCTAGGACCTTAAATAACGTGGCTGCAGAGAATGTGGATTCATTGATTGTAATCTTCCAAAATTCCTTAGATTCTGGAAAGGTCCCAGCAGATTGGAAAGCCACAAATGTAACGCCACTATTCAAGAAAGGAGGTTAAACAGAAAGTGGGAAACTACAGGTCAGCTAGTTTAACATCTGTCATTGGGAAAATGCCAGAACTCATTAGTAATGGGGTATTAACAGGACATTTGGAAAATCATAATACAATCAGGCAGAGTCAACACGGTTTTATGAAAAACAAATTCTATTTGCCAAATTTATTAGTGTTCTTTGAGGATGTAACAGGGTGGATAAAGGTAAACCAGCAGATGTAATGTATTTGGATTTTCTGAAGACATTTGATAAGGTGCCACATAAAAGGTTACTGCAGAAGCTAGGAGCTCATGGTGTTGGGGGAAATATATCAGCATGGACAGAGGATTGGCCTGACCTACCATGGCAGCAGATCTCTTGGCAGGAGTAGCTACAGGCAACAGCAGGATTGGCTAACTAACAGGAAACAGAGAGTCAGGGTAAATGGGTCACTTTCAGGTTGGTAAACTGTAACAAGTGGAGTGCCAAAGAATGGCACCTCAGCTATTTAAAATCGATATTAATGACCTGGATGAAGGAACCATCATTGTAGCCAAATTCCCTGATGATACAAAAATTGATAGGAAAGCACATTGTGAGGAGGATGCCTCTGCAAAGGAGTTTAGATAGGTTTAGTCAAAGATTTGGCAGATGGAGTATAATGTGGAAAAATACGAGGTTGTCCACTTTGACAGGAAGAATAGAAAAGCAAGATATTATTTAAATGGAGAGAGACTACAGAGTACTGTAGAATGGAGGGATCTATGTATCCTGGTACATGAATCACAAAAGGTTAGAATGCAGGTAGAGCAAGTAATCAAGAAGGAAAATGGAATATTGGCCTTTATTACAAAGGGGATGAAGTATAAAAGTAGGGAAGTCTTGCTACAACTGTAGAAGGCACTGGTAAGAACACACCGGGAGTAGTGTGTACAGTTTTGGTCTCCTTGAAGGATAGATTTTCATTGGAAGCTGTTCAGAGAAGATTCACGGGGATGTCTTATGAGGAAAGGTTGAGCAGGTTGGACCAATACTAATTGGAATTCAGAAGAATGAGAGGTGATCTTATTGAAACATGTAGGATTCTGAAGGGGCTTGACAGGGTAGATTCTGAGAGGATGTCTCTTCTCATGGGGAAATCTGGAAATAGGGAGCATAGGTTTAAAATAAGGGGCATCCCATTTAAGATGAAGATGAGGAGGAATGTCTTCTCTTAGAGAGTCACAGGGCTTTGGAATTCTCTTCCACAGACAGCAGTGGAAGCTGGGTCATTGAATGTATTCAAGGTTGAGCTGGACAGATTTTTGATCGACAAAGGCGTCAAGTGTTATGGGGGGAAGGCAGGAAAGTAGAGTTAAAGCCACAATCAGATCAGCCATGATCTTTCTGAGTGGCAGAATAGGACTTCTGCTCCTATTTCTTATGATCTTATGAAACATCCCCTGGCCTTACAACCCTCCAATGTCTCTGTACTCCAATTCTGGCCTCTTATGCAAACACCTGATTTGAAATGCTCCACCATTGGCAGCCATCCCTTCAGTTGCCAAGGCCCAAAGCTTCTGAAATCCCCTTCCTAAGCCTCTTTCTACCTCTTTCCTCCTTCAAGTCACTCCTTAAATCCTACCCCTTTGTTTTATTATGTTAAATGTGCAATTTGACCTCACATTGTCATTGGCTATTTGGTGTGGAAAAGAAAAGGACAATGTTCCTTGTTAGAACAGCTGGCCAGTTAAGGATCACAAAGGCAGATCTTAAAGATGCCAGCATCATTCCCTGCCCCCTGCCGAACTTATTGCACACTCCACAGCTACATATCAATGAACAGCAGCATCTTGTGTTTATATGGCACCTTTAACATAGTAAAACATCCAAAGGTCTTTCACAGGAGCATAAACAAATAACACATGGCACCAAGTCAATAAGGAGACACTGGGACAGGAATAGCTTGATTTTAAGGAGCATCTCAAGGGAGCAGAGCAAGGTGGAGAGGCAGAGAAGTTTAAAATGGATTACCAGAATTGAGGGATGAGTTAGTAGAAGACATGACCACCTATGGTGGGACAAAGGAGGTGGGGGTGCACAAAAGGCCAGGAACGAAGAAGCGCATAGTTCTTGGTTAAGGCTTTACAGCTGTAGAAGGTTACAGTGATGGGGAGATCTTGAATCCCGTTTTCCGTAGACAGCAACATCATTCCCATTATGTCTCCACTGCAGTGGTCACTGATGCTGCCGTCTCTCTCTTGCTTCCTTAACTAAGTCCTAATGCTGCTGTTCGTGCCTGTCACCAGTCCTGCTGCTGCTCTAACTCGGCTACTAACTTAAGTCCAGCTCCTACTGCCTCTCCCTAACCACAGATCCTGCAGAGAAAGGGAAAGATATAAGCATAAGATAAAAATAAGAGGAAGAGATTGTATTAAAGGCAAAGCGGAAGCAAATAGAAATAACTATGGAGAGATCCAGCAGAGAAAGGGAAAGATATAAGCATAAAATAAAAATAAGAGGAAGAGATTGTATTAAAGGCAAAGCGGAAGCAAATAGAAATAACTATGGAGAGATAAACACATCCAAATCTCCTTACTGAAACATATGAAATCCTAAGGGGACTTGACAGGGTGGATGTTAAATGGACATTTCCCCTGGTGGGAGAGACTATAACTACGGGTGGGAGAGACTATAACTACTGGGCACAGTTTAAAAATAAGCACTTAAGACAGAGATAAGAATTTTTTTTTCTCTCAGAAGGTCAGGAATCTTTGGAACTCTCTTCCCCAGAGAGAGGTGGAGGCAGGATCAATTAATATTTTTAAGGCACAGGTAGATAGATTCTTGACTAACAAGGGAGTCAAGTCAAGTGGAATGTAGAGTTGAGGCCAAAATCAGATCAGCCGTGATCTTATTGAATGGTGGAACAGGCTCGAGGGGCCGAATGGCCTATTCCTGCTCCTAATTCATATGTTTGTGAGTAAATGCAGAGAGAAAAAAAGATTTAAGGAGGATAGGCAGAAAATAAAGATTAGGAGGGAGAGTCACAAAGGATTATTTTAGCATCAGCACTAAGTGCAAACTACGCCCACGCTAATGCTGCAGGGCAAATGGTCTGTTAGTCAATTGTAGCCAGCTCAGTAATTGTACCATAAGGATCTGGCCCCTTGCCCTAAAAGTGGGAGTGATATTATGAACATACTTGGCAGAGAAATGATCTTGTCCCTAACTCTATGGGTCTTACATTTTTATTCAGATAGGTCAAAAGGTGAAGTGTGGTACACTGCATAGGTTGTAAAAAACCAGTAAGCGGCCTGTTTCCAGTCTTCACTGTAATCTTCCTGAGGAAATGCAATTATCACGTTTTGAGTGTGTGCTCCAGGAGCATGTGTGCACTCTTTTGTACTTCCCATACACACAGCTGACTCTGGAGTCATGAGTTGCACTTTTGGAATCTAAGTTTTATAATTACAGAGATTACATGGAAATGCAAACAGAGTACAGACTATTCAGCCCAGCTGCCCCAAACTGGTACTCATGCTCCAAACAATCCTCTTCCCACCCTACAAGTACTAAATATTAAGCAAACAATAAATCAGGAAGCAAACACCTTCACCCTTAACATTGTAAAATCAAAGTGTAACAAAACAATAAAATTAATAAGAAATGAGAATCAGTATAAAGTGACAAGCAACAGAATCTAATGGAAACACTATTTGTTCATAAGTAGCTTGCTATTATCTCTTTCCCAAGCACTGATTTTATGGTAACAGAAATTCCTCGGAAGATGCCAAGAATATCTCCAAGAAGCCCTGAACTCTTAGTACTGCTCCATTGGTGGGACTGCATCATATTCACAATTCGACACTTTGCATTTCTACTGTCTGACAGGCCATTTGGAGGAGCAGGGGTTGCTTCATAGGATATATGGGCGGTAAGAAAAAGGCTACTTTGAAAAGACCACAAGTAAGGAAATAAGTAAACCACACAGTTGTACTAGAGGTTTTGTAACCACGTCTATTATCATTTTGAGGCACAAAAGGGTACAGAAACCTATGAAGAGGCTTATTTGGCAGAAAGAAAGGGCTGGGAAAATAGTAACATTGTGAAGTTTTTTTTTAACAAGTTAGCAACCAAAGAAATTAAGAGTTTATGTGCAGTAAGCATTACCTTGGCCACATTCTAATTATCTCTTAATCATTATTGGCAGTAGTTCTTACAAAGAAAACAGCTTCCAAATATATAGCGCTGAGCATGAAACAGTGCTTCACAGATGCGTAATCAGGCCAAAATTGACACAGAGCTAAAGCTGGGCTAAATGTTTGGTGATAGATATATGCTTCATGAAGGGTCTTAATGAGAAGATTGAGGCAAAGGGACAGAGGTTTAGGAAGGGAATTTCAGAGCTAAGGGCCTAGATGATTGAAGGTATGACCACCAATGATGAGGTGAAGGGGAAATGCAATAGCATAAAAGGCCAGAGTTGCAGGAACATAGCTTTCCGAAATATCTGAGAATGAGACATTTTGTTAAAGTACAAACACTAGACACTGATACTCAGAGATAATACACAGTCATCCACAAACAAAATTGACCACAAAGGGATAGCTGCCACCTAGACTATATATGGCAAGAATTAATGAGTTATGAGCATTTAGTCTTGTAACCGACACATACAGCAAATTGCAGGCAGGATCTCTGTTTGTACATTCATAAAGCTCCTTCCTGTAAACACAAAGGCCAACATTCTCAGTAGATACAGGGGTGATAATGTGACAGATGTCGATGCGACTCAAGGCATTGGGGAAGTCAAGAGTCGCAAGATGTAATCCTTTTGGTTTGCCCTGGGGACACAACATCCTCCTGATGTGGCAAACTTGGTACAAGCTTCAAGGAATAACTTAAGATATCAGTAGCTAACCCATTACCCACCATTGCAGGTGCCTGAAGGTCATGGAGGATAAAAGGTGAGCAAGGTATACTGACACCAAAGAGAAATAATTGGTGCGAGCCTCTCCAAATCCTCTTAACTCATCATGCAGATTTTTCTTATGAAAACGAATTCTCCAAAAATAAAGCACTTGTCAGATCAATCAATAAAATTAATCATCTGTAAATCCTATGGGGTGCCTTTCTTTCCTGAGTTCCAGCAAGCTGGCATCAGAAATAGTCATTAGCTCCTTCCAAATCCATTATAAAAAGATTTGCCAGGTACTCTGAACTTTGTCTCATCATTTACTCTGTAACAGAATGGTACAACAAGAAGATGCTTTAAAACTCATTGCCAATGATTAAATGGTGGCAAAATTGCTCAGTTAAGTGGACAAACCATTAACACAATGCAGCTGTAACAATGGCACAGAATGTCTGCTATCTGAACACACAGCAGAGTATGGCATAAAATAGGCTGCTCCATTAGTGACACATTTTGCAAAACTGAGCTGACCCAGGTAAGACTCGCTTTATTTACAATGATGAGATAAATCAGATAGATAACACGCAGTTGAGGCTAAAAACAAAAAACTGTGAATGCTGGAAATCCAAAGCAAAAACAGAATTACCTGGAAAAACTCAGCAGGTCTGGCAGCATCGGCGGAGAAGAAAAGAGTTGACGTTTCGAGTCCTCATGACCCTTCAACAAAACTGAGTGAATATTAGGAGAGGGGTGAAATATAAGCTGGTTTAAGGTTGGTTGGGGGGTGGGGGGGGGCGGGGAGAAGTGGGGGGGGGGTGGTTGTAGGGAAAAGCAAGCAGTGATAGGAGCAGATAATCAAAAGATTTCACACCGAAAAACAAAGAGGTGTTGAAGGTGGTGATATTATCTAAACGAATGTGCTAATTAAGAATGGATGGCAGGACACTCAAGGTACAGCTCTAGTGGGGGTGGGGTGGAAAGACTAACGGCATAAAAGATATAGATTTAAAAATAATGGAAATAGGTGGGAAAAGAAAAATCTATATAAATTATTGGAAAAAACAAAAGGAAGGGGGAAGAAACAGAAAGGGGGTGGGGATGGAGGAGGGAACTCAAGATCTAAAGTTGTTGAATTCAATATTCAGTGCGGAAGGCTGTAAAGTGCCTAGTCGGAACATGAGGTGCTGTTCCTCCAGTTTGCGGTGGGCCTCACTGGAACAATGCAGCAAGCCGAGGACAGACATGTGGGCAAGAGAGCAGGGTGGAGTGTTAAAATGGCAAGCGACAGGGAGGTTTGGGTCATTCTTGCGGACAGACCGCAGGTGTTCTGCAAAGCGGTCACCCAGTTTACGTTTGGTCTCTCCAATGTAGAGGAGACCGCATCGGGAGCAACGAATGCAGTAGACTAAGTTAGGGGAAATGCAAGTGAAATGCTGCTTCACTTGAAAGTAGTGATTGGGCCCTTGGACAGTGAGGAGAGAGGAAGTGAAGGGGCAGGTATTGCATCTTTTGCATGGGCATGGGGAGGTGCCATAGGTGGGGGTTGAGGAGTAGGGAGTGATGGAGGAGTGGACAGGGTGTCCCGGAGGGAACGATCCCTACGGAATGCCGCCGGTGGGGGGGTGAAGGGAAGATATGTTTGGTGGTGGCATCATGCTGGAGTTGGCGGAAATGTCAGAGGATGTTCCTTTGAATGTGAAGGCTGCTGGGGTGATAAGTGAGGACAAGGGGGACCCTATCATGTTTCTGGGAAGGTGGAGAAGGTGTGAGCGCGGATGCGCAGGAGATGGGCCGGACATGGTTGAGGGCCCTCTCAACGACCGTGGGTGGAAAACCTCGGTTAAGGAGGACATGTCAGAGGAACTGTTTTTGAAGGTAGCATCATCAGAACAGATGTGACGGAGGCGAAGGAACTGGGAGAATGGGGTGGAGTCCTTACAGGAAGCGGGGTGTGAGGAGCTATAGTCGAGGTAACTGTAGGAGTTGGTAGGCTTGTAATGGATATTGGTGGACAGTCTATCACCAGAAATTGAGACTGAGAGGTCAAGGAAGGGAAGGGAAGTTTCAGAGATGGACCATGTGAAAATGATGGAGGGGTGGAGATTGGAAGCAAAATTAATACATTTTTCCAGGTCCCGATGAGAGCATGAAGCAGCACCGAAGTAATCATCGCTGTACCAGAGAAAGAGTTGTGGGAGGGGGCCGGAGTAGGACTGGAACAAGGAATGTTCCACATACCCAATAAAGAGACAGGCATAGCTGGGGCCCACGTGGGTATCCCCATCCACCACTACTCTCCTCCATCTGGGTGAACTTGTTCTCACACTAAACAATTTCTTCTTTAACTCCTCTCACTTCCTCCAAATAAAAGGTGTGGCTATGGGTACCCGCATGGGCCCCAGCTATGCCTGTCTCTTTATGGGGTATGTGGAACATTCCTTGTTCCAGTCCTACTCCGGCCCCCTCCCACAAATCTTTCTCCGGTACATCGATGATTACTTCGGTGCTGCTTCATGGTCTCGTCGGAACCTGGAAAAATGTATTAATTTTGCTTCCAATCTCCATCCTTTTCACATGGTCCATCTCTGACACTTCCCTTTCCTTCCTTGACCTCTCTGTCTCAATTTCTGGTGATAGGCTTTCCACCAATATCCATTACAAGCCTACCGACTCCCACAGCTACCTCGACTACAGCTCCTCACACCCCACTTCCTGTAAGGAATCCATCCCATTCTCCCAGTTCCTTCGCCTCCGTCGCATCTGTTCTGATGATGCTACCTTCAAAAACAGTTCCTCTGACATGTCCTCCTTCTTCCTTAACCAAGGTTTTTCACCCACAGTCGTTGACAGGGCCCTCAATCGTGTCCGGCCCATCTCCCATGCATCCGCCCTCACGCCTTCTCCACCTTCCCAGAAACATGATAGGGGCCCCCTTGTCCTCACTTATCACCCCACCAGCCCTCACATTCAAAGGATCATCCTCCGCCATTTCCGCCAACTCCAGCATGATGCCACCACCAAACACATCTTCCCTTCACCCCCACCCCCGGCAGCATTCCGTAGGGATTGTCCCTCCGATCCACTCCTCCATCACCCCCTACTCCTCAACCCCCATCTATGGCACCTCCCCATACCCATGCAAAAGACACAACACCTGCCCCTTCACTTCCTCTCTCCTCCCCATCCAAGGGCCCAAACACTCCTTTCAAGTGAAGCAGCATCTCACTTGCATTTCCCCTAACTTAGTCTACTGCATTCATTGCTCCCGATGCGGTCTCCTCTACATTGGAGAGACCAAAACGTAAACTGGGCAACCACTTTGCAGAACACCTGCGGTCTGTCCGCAAGAAAGACCCAAACCTCCCTGTCGCTTGCCATTTTAACACTCCACCCTGCTCTCTTGCCCACATGTCTGTCCTCGGCTTGCTGTATTGTTCCAGTGAAGCCCAACGCAAACTGGAGGAACAGCACCTCATGTTCCAACTAGGCACTTTACAGCCTTCCGCACTGAATATTGAATTCAACAACTTTAGACCTTGAACTCCCTCCTCCATCCCCAACACCTTTTCATTTCTTCCCCCTTCCTTTCGTCTTTTCCAATAATTTATATAGATTTTTCTTTTCCCACCTATTTCCATTATTTTTAAATCTATATCTTTTATGCCCTGTTTGTCTTTCCACCCCACCCCCACTAGAGCTGTACCTTGAGTGTCCTGCCATCCATTCTTAATTAGCACATTCGTTTAGATAATATCACCACCCTCAACACCTCTTTGTTCTTCTGCCTGTGACATCTTTTGATTATCTGCTCCTATCACTGCTTGCTTGTCCCTACAACCACACCACCCCCCCCCACCACTTCTCTCCCCCACCTTAAACCAGCTTATACTTCACCCCTCTCCTAATATTCTTTCAGTTCTGTTGAAGGGTCATGAGGACTCAAAACGTCAACTCCTTTCTTCTCCGCCGATGCTGCCAGACCAGCTGAGTTTTTCCAGGTAATTCTGTTTTTGTTACGCACTTGAGGCTGCTTTCTTTACTTAAGAGAGGAGAACCCTGAGCTTACATCATAATTAGAAATTTAGACAATAAATTTTTTTTTGATGCTGTATAACAGAGCAAAAGCACAGGTTTAAACCATAAAAATGAAGAAAATGATATGGAGGAAGAGACTATTTATTTGCTTTACAAATTGCTTCTGTTGTTGTTTCCCACGCTTTGCCATGCTTTCTTTTTCAGCCATGAAGGTAGGTTGGTTAGGGCTGCAGAAATCTCCACTGCCTACCTCTGTGTCCACCACAGTCTTCACAAGCAATGTTACTCTTGCCAGAAACCCACAACCACTCTCCAATTTCAATTTGCTATCACAATCAGATGCTTCCATGACAGATTTCTCTCGGACCGCCATTTCACCATTTGCCAGCCAGTTAACACTACTAAAATGGTCGGCCCCATTTTTCTCATTACTGCCTGTGGGGCTTTGTGCAGTGCAAAGTGACTATCACATTTGCCTGCATTACCACTGTGTTTATGGAGGTGAAATTCAGCTTCTGCAGATGTGCAAAATGGGTGCTTGTGGTTCAGAGGCCTGCTATTACACAGCACAATTTTGGAAAATAAGACAGAGTGTGTAACAGGACAGACAAACTATGCCACATCCATTTTGTGCCCCACCAACATTAAATTTCACTCCCTATGCTGTGAAGTACCTTGAGATATCCTGAGGACGTGAAAGGTGCAGTGTGAGTGCCATTTCTTTCTTTAAAAGCCGTCTGAAGTGTAGACTGAAGGTTAAATGCTGCATGTTCATTTGGAGATAGCTGGGGCTCAATGCAGTGGAAACAAAACTTAAAAAGAGCTGGCACCTGCCCAATTTTTTTCTACCACACAGTTTAGGATAATGGTAAATGTGCTCTCAAGGAGAATATGTTCTTGAGTGGCACAGTCGGAGTGCTGTGTTACATGACTATAGTTAGCATGCAAAGGAAATCTCAATACTTGTTAGGGGTTATTGGAGAAAGCTTTGTTATGCTGTCTGCATGTTGCTGCAGCCAAAGCGTTTTAAATGCTGTCAAAATAATTGGATCCTAATAAACATCTGAATTTTAAACTGTTACAAGCAGGTGACTGAAGTGATAAGTTGAAGCATTTATACTTACCACGACATACATTACAGCACCTGTTTTCAGGTTGAATGCGTTCAATCAGTGGGCAATCCAGAGTTGGACATGTCTCATGAACAATGGCCATTGTTCGGTTCTGTCAAGCATTAACAAGAGCTATTATTAGACCAATATACTCTCATGCAGCGAGGAACAATATTACTTATGAAACTTTAATAGAATGTGCAGAAATTCTTGTACAGTCTCAGTTTTATTTGGAAATCCTTTGATGAATACACACTTGTGTATCTTAAAGCTGATTTAGACCTACTGAATTTTCAGAACTTGAATCCATTTTCAGTTAATAACTGACATTCTAAGTCACGTTTTCTCTAGTAATATTCTGTATAAACAGATTTTTATTAGAATATTAAGCTGAAATGAAGTATAGACGGGCAGAAAATGGTAGGTTTCCTACTATAGGGGAAAGCTTCTTCTTGTTGCTATATATAACAATTCTGTAAACATGTTCCTTTTGAAGGCCATCTTGCTGAGTATAACTGGGTTAATTCTTCCCGTCATCAGTCCAATCTTAATGTAGCCCAATCCATATACACAAACTCTATAACTGGTCATTTATACATAATTACCTGAACATGTCAAAGGAAAACAGCAGGGAAAGATTTTGTTTGTGCAGTTTGCAAACAATTGTAAACATCTTCTTGTTAAATAGATTTCCAATTTTGTTACACAAGGAACACAGAGGACACCTTCCCAGCATCAAGACAATAAAGTAAATTGTGTTTCCAGTCAAACACATATAATTATGTGAATGTTAATTCCATACAGACAAATTCAGATAATAAAGACAGATTGAATGCAGCAGGAAGATTGAATTTCATTTGAAGAATAAAGAAGATTACATTCAAGGTTGGTGAACCATCATCTCCCTTATTTTCTAAACCTCCAAATGCACATAGGAGTAAACTTAGTGTCAGAAGACGGGACAGTGCTCTATTCAAAGGATAGGTTTGGGTTACTAATGCTTCTGGGAAGTATACAGTCTTGGTCAAACCTCATCTGAAGCTTCTCACAACTGAACTTGCAGCTTAATGCATTGACTTTCTACACTCTCCCCAAATCTGAGGACATTATCAAAAATGTACAGTAAAAAGTTGCCTATAAGATTTTTTTTTTCCCTTTTAATCTTTCACCTGGAGAGGCAAATTGCTGTTTAAGAACAATCAGATGCAATCTGAATGATTGATAGGAGGCTACTTTGATGAAATACTGATATAAAGCAGTTGCAGAGGATGCAAAAGGCTCCTTCATGTCCATTTTCCCTACTCAATTCCCCTGTTCAGAGCCCCCTTGTTGCCTGAGATAATTACCACTTAGCACATAAGAATTATCATTTCATTTTTCCAAGCTGAGAAAAAAGTCAAGGGTGTTGGGCTAGGTTCAAAATGCATCAGGCTGAAAGTCTATTGGTGGCTGTTGCTGGCTGAATAAGGTGGAAAGAACCTTCTTGTGCAAACAGAAATACAATAACTGATGCCATTTGTGAAGAAACATGCAGTTTTCAGCCAGAAAAACCTGCAGAGGATGACCTCTTGAGCTTTTGTTCCGTCAGCTACATTAGTTGTTCTACAACTGACTGTTGCGATAATGTCACTGCCTGCTCAATGTTCCTCATACTGGAATGAGTCATCCCTCGTGACAAGAGAAACTTGAACCAAACCAAAAGGAGAAGGCCATTATGAGCTTTATCCAGTGCCTTCAGTCCTTTAAGCATGTAGTCAGTTACGCC
Organism: Carcharodon carcharias; assembly: GCF_017639515.1. Classification (NCBI taxonomy): domain Eukaryota; kingdom Metazoa; phylum Chordata; class Chondrichthyes; order Lamniformes; family Lamnidae; genus Carcharodon; species Carcharodon carcharias. Next base: position 18,841,191 of record NC_054476.1, read on the forward strand.
ATAAATGTCAACGTTTGGCTTTCCTTCTGCCTACATGTCACGTCAATTTGGACATTCCCGATGTCTTTTTACGCCCGGAATCCTACTAGAGAAGCAGCAAATCACTTTAGAAACAAGGTTTTCACTGTTGCTTTAGAAACATACAAATTGCAATCTCTTATTGTTGTAGCCATTGTAGCAATCTGTGACATTTTTAAAATACTCGTGGCAGCTCATATAAAAGGTATGGAAAGGCAAAATAGGATTTGTATTGACAACCAATATCTGAATGCTCAACTGAACAGTATATTCCTCAAATGAAGAATTAGTAATGTAAGTACGCTGCAAGCCAAACTTGGAGTTCACCTGAGCCTTCAAAGATTATGCTCGACCTACTTATGGTGTGCCAGGCACACATCTGCTTCATTTTCCAAAATGACTAGGCATGCAACAAAAGGGCTTTCTTTACTCATAACCAAGATGTGAAGTGGGCATAGAATGGAAGGACTCCAATGCACAGAGATCAAGTATTAAACACCATGACAGAAGGGGTTAGCCTTTTGGCAGAAATATCATTTTACTAAAGCCCCTCAAATGAAGAGCTGGATTAAGCAATTGGTGATGAGTCAGCCTCGTAATCAAGTTTTGGTCAAGACATCTAGAACGTCAAGGTAAACTTAATTAATGCTGTATTTTCAGAGCAGGGAAATCTCTGTTTTTAAAACTGTTGAAGCTTAAATTATGACCATTCATTTACTATTAGTTATGCTGCTATATAAGTGTAAAAAAAGGTGTGTTGTGAAATCCTTAACACCATTTTCTGAATTTAACCATGTTAAACTGAACCCAGCTAAGGCTGTGCATCTGTGATGCTGCACTGTGTCTTAAGTTAAACTGAGTTAACACAATGCTGCTCTGTTTCTGAAACTCAATTATTAAGGACTGTTAACAAAAATTGAGTGCATGGAAGAAATCTATTGACATGCTTAAGGAATTTATTGGAAGAAGGAGACAGAGTCATTATAATGGGAATGCACTCAAATTGGCAGAATGTGGTATCCCCCAGGAACCTTAGCATTTCACTACATTTATAAATAACTTAGATGAAGGAAGAGAGAGCCATATATCCAAATTTGTGGATGACACAAAAATTTGGAGAAGTTGCAAAGGGACATTGATAGATTAAGTGAGCGGGTAAAATGTTAGAACCATGGAACCATTGAAAAGTTACAGTGCAGAATGAGGCCTTTCAGCCCATCATATCTGCACCAGTCATAAAAAAGAGAAAAAAGAAACTAGCCACTCGTTTTTGATCCCACTTTCCTGCATCAGGTCCATAGCCTTGCAGGTTACAGCACTTCAGGTGCAGATCCAAGCACTTTTTAAATGAGTTGAGCATTTCAGCCTCGACCACCAGTTTAGGCAATGAATTCCAGATGCCCACCACCCTCTGGGTGAAAACGCTTTTCTTCATGTCCTCACTAATCGTTCTGCCAATCACCTTAAATCTATACTCCTTGGTGATTGACCCCTCAGCTAGGTGTAACAGGTCATTCCTGCCCTACCTAGACCCATCATAATTTTGCACACCTAAATTAGGTCGCCCCTTAGCCTCCTCTGTTCAAAGGAAAACAACCCTAGTCTATTGAATCGTTCCTCATAGCTGCAATTTTCAAGCCATGGCAACATTCTTGTAAATCTCTTCTGTACTCTCTCCAGAGCAATTATGTCCTTCCTGTAATGTGGTGACCAGAACTGTACACAAAATTCCAGCTTAACCAGCATTTTATACAGTTCCAGCATTACATCCCAGCTTTTGTATTCAATACCTCATCCAATAAGGAAAGCATTCCATTCTTTACCACCTTATCCATTTGTCCTGCCACCTTATGGGACCTGTGCACATGCACTTCAAGGCTCCCACCCTTCCTCAACCCCTCAATACACAATACTCAATATTGAATCATCGTTTGCTTTGTTTGTCCTCCCCGAATGCATTACCTCACACTTTTCGAGATTGAATTCCATCGGCCACTTTTCCACCCACTGAACCAAACCATTGATATCATCCTGAAGACAACAGCTATTCTCTTCACTATCAACAACATGGCCAATTTTTGTGACATTTGCAAATTTCCCAATCATGCCTCCCACATTTAAGTCCAAGTTATTAATATATACAACACTGAGCCCTGTGGAACACCACTAGAAACCAGGTTCCACTTGCAAAAACATCCATCATTACTCCTTGTTTCCTGTCGTTGAGCCAATTTGGGTCCAACTTGCCACCTATCCCTGATTCCATGGGATCTTACTTTTCTGACCAGTCTGCCATGTGGGACCTTGTCAAATACCTTTCTAACTTCCATGTAGACAACATCTACTACACTACCCTAATCAATCCTCCTTGTTACTTCCTCAAAAAATTCAATTAAGTTAGTCAGACACGATCTTCCACTAACAAAACCATGCTGACTATTCCTGATCATAAGAACATAAGAATTAAGAGCAGAAGTAGGCAATTCAGCCGCTTGAGCCTGCCCTGCCATTCATTACCATCATGGCTGATCTCATTTCGGCCTCAACTCCAATTTCCCACCCTCTCCCCATAAGCTTTTAACCCATTACTAATTAAAAATCTGTCTATCTCCTGCTTAAATTTATTCAGCATCCCGGCATCCACTGCACTCTGTGTTGTGATTTTCACAGATTCACGACCCTTTGAGAAAAGTATTTCCTCCTCAGCTCTGATTTAAATCTACCACCCCTTAGCCTAAAACTATGGCCTCTCATTCTAGAATGCCCCAGAAGGGGAAACAGCCACTCCACGTATACTTTGTCTATCCCCTTTAGCACCTTATATAGCTCAATTAGATCTCCTCTCATCCTTCTAAACTCTAGTGAGTTTAGGCCTAAACTGCTCAATCTCTCCTCGTAAGACAAGACACACATTTCTGGAATCAATCTAGTGAACCTCCTCTGAACCGTCTCCAGTGCAACTACATCCTTCCTCAAGTAAGGGGACCAAAACTGTACACAGTACTCCAGGTACGGTCTCACCAATGCCTTGTACAGTTGCAATAGCACTTCCCTATCTTTATACTCTATTCCTTTAGCAATAAATGCCAAAATTACATTTGCCTTCCTTATTACCTGCTGTACCTGCATACTAGTTTTCAGTAATTCATGAACGAGGACACCCAGATCCCTCTACACTGAAGCATTCTGAAGTTTCTCTCCATTTAAATAAGTCGCCTTTTCATTCTTCTGACCAAAATGGATAACCTCACAATTATCCACATTAAACTCCATCTGCCAAATTTTGGCCCATTCACCTAACCTGTCCATATCCATTTGTAACTTTCTTATTTCTTCATTGCAACTTACTTTCCCACCTATTTTGGTGTAATCTGCAAATTTAGCTATAGTACCTTCTATCCCTGAACTCAAATCATTAATATAGATTGTAAATAGTTAGGGCCCAAGGACCAAGAATCCTCTGGCACCCCACTAGTTACAGCTTTCCATCCAGAAAAAGACCCATTTATCCCAACTCTCTGCTTTCTGTTGGTTAGCCAATCCTCTATCCAAGCTAACTACATGTGATCTTATCTTGTGTATTAATCTTTTGTGCAGCACTTTATCAAAGGCCTTCTGGAAGTCCAGGTATACTACATTTACAGGATCCCCATTATCCACTTTGCTTGTCACATCTTCAAAGAACTCTAGCAAATTAGTCAAACACGATTTACTCTTCATAAAACCATGCTGACTCTCATGGATTGCATTTGGACTTTCCAAATGCCCCATTACTACTTCCTTAATAATGGACTCCAACAATTTCCCAACAACAGACGTTAAATTAACTGGTCTACAGTTTCCTACTTTCTGCCTCTATCCCTTTTTGAATAAGGGCGTTATATTAGCATTTTTCCAATCCACTGGAACCTTTCCAGAATCCAGGGAATTTTGGAATATTATTGCCAATGCATCCACTATCTCCGCTGCCACTTCCTTTAAGACTCTGGGATGTAGGCCATCAGGTCCTGGGGACTTGTCACCCTTTAATCCCATTAGTTTGCTCAGTACTTTTTCTCTAGTGGTGGTGATTGTTCTAAGTTCCTCCCTCTCTATATCCTCTGCACTACCTTTTACTATTACGGGGGATCAATCTGTGCCTTTCTAAATGATAATTTATTGAACATATGAACAAGGAGCAGGAGTACGCCATTTAACCCCTCGAGCCTGCTCCACCATTTAATAAGATCACTGATGATCTGACAGTAACCTGAAGTCTGCATTCCACCTACCACTGATAACCTATCACCCACTTGCTTACCAAGAATCTATCCATCTCTGCCTTAAAAATAGTCAAAGCCTCTGCTTCCACCACCTTTTCAGGAAGAGAGTTCCTCAGGCACACAACCCTCTGAGTGAAAAAAATTTAAACGGGCGACCCCTTATTTTTGAACATTGGCCCCTAGTGCTGGACCATCCCACAAAAGGAAACATCCTCTCCACATCCACCCTGTCAAGAGCCCTCATGATCTTATATGTTTCAATCAATTTGCCTCTTACTCTTCCAAACTCCAATGGATACAAGTCTAGTCCGTCCAACCTTTTCTCATAAGACAACCCACCCATTCCAGGTATAAGTCTGGTAAACCTTCTCTGAACTGCTTCCAATGCACTTACATCCTTCCTTAAATAAGATGACCAATACTGTACACAGTAATCTAAATGGGGTCTCACCAATGCCCTGTACAACTGAAGCCTAACCTCCCTACTTTTGTATTCAATTCCCCTCACAATAAATGATAACATTCTATTGGATTTCCGAATTACTTTCTGTACTTGCATACTAGCCTTTTGTAATTCATGCACTAGGACACCCAGATCCCTCGGTGCCTCAGAGCTCTGCAATCTCTCACCATTTAGATAATATGCTTCTCTTTTATTCTTCCTGGCAAAATGGACAATTTCACAATTTTCCCACATTAAACTCCATCTGCCAGATCTTTGCCCACTCACTTAACCTATCTATATCTGTTTGTAGCCTCCTTACATCTTCTTCACAAATTACTTTCCTACCTATCTTTGTGTCTTCAGCAAATTTGGCAACCATCCCTTCAATCCCTTCATCCAAGTCATTTGTATAAATTGTAAACAGTTGAGGTCCCAGCACTGATCCCTGCAGCATGCCACTTGTTACATCTTGTGAACCTGAAAAAGAGCTATTTATGCCTACTCTTTTCTTTCTGTTAGCCAGCCAATCTTCTATACATGTCAATATGTTACCCCCTATACCATGAACTTTTATTTTCTGCAATAACCTTCGATGTGGCACTTTATCAAATGCCTTCTGGAAATCTAAGTACACTACGTCCAAAGGTTCCCCTTTATCCACTGCACGTTACTTCCTCAAAGAACTCTAATAAGTTGGTTAAACATGATTTACCTTTCACAAAACCATGTTGACTCTGCCTGTTTACCTTGAGCTTATCCAAGTGCTCTGCTATACCTTCTTTAATAATAGCTTCTAATATTTTCCCTATGCCAGATGTTAAGTTAACTGGCCTGTAGTTTCACGGTTTCTGTCTCCCTCCCTTTTTGAATAATGGAGTTACATTTGCTATCTTCCAAACTAACGTGACCTTCCCCAAATCTAGGGAGTTTTGGAAAATTAAAACCAATGCATCAACTACCTCACTAGACACTTCCTTTCAGACCATAGGATGAAGCCCATCAGGCCCTGGGCTCTTGTCAGCTCGCAGCTCCAACAATTTACTCAGTATCACTTCTCTGGTGACTGTAATTTTCCTGAATTCATTCCCCACTTCCATTTCCCAGTTTATAGCTGCTTTTGGGATGTTACTTGTATCGTCTATAGTGAAAACGGATGCAAAATACCTGTTCAATTCATCTGCTATTGCCTTGTTTTCCAATATCAATTCTCCAGGCTCACTTTCTATAGGATCAACACTCATTTTATTAACTCTTTTCTTTTTTAAATATGTATAAAAATTCTTACTAGCTGTTTTTATATTTTTGGCTATCTTTCTCTCATACGCTAAATTTTCCCTCCTGATTAATCTTTTAGTCATTCTTTCCTGTCCCTTATATCCTGTCTAGTCTTCTGGCCTTCCAGCTGGCTTTGCACAATTATATACTTTTTATTTAAGTTTGATACTGTCTTTAATCTTTCTAGTTAACCACAGATGTTGTGTACGTTCCTTGGACTTTTTCTTACTCGTTGGAATGTATTTATTCTGTGCATTCTGAAATATCCCCTTAAATATTAGCCACTGCATCTCTATTGACATATCCCTTAACCTAATTTTCCAATTCACTTTCACCAGCTCAGCTTTAATGCCCTCATAATTGCCCTTATTTAAGTTTAAAAACTTAGTCTCAGACCCACTGCTCTCTCCCTCAAACTGAATGTAAAATTCAATCATATTATGGTCGCTGCTACCTAGGGGCACTTTCACTGTGAGATCATTAATTACTCCAATCTCATTGCTCAATACCAGGTCAAGTATAGCCTGCTCTCTCAGAATTGATTCCAATAATTCTCCCACCACCAAAGTCAGACTGACCGGCCTATAATTTTCTGGTCCATCCCTCACACCCTTTTTAAATATTGGTACAATGTTCACAGATCTCCAATCCTCTGGTACCTCACCTGTGTCTATTGAGGATTGGAAAATGATTCTCAGAGCATTTGCTACTTCCTCCTTAGCTTCCTTTAACAAACTGGAATGTAATCCAGCTGGCCCTAGCAATTTATCCACCTTCAAGGAAGCCAGTCCCTCTAGTACTTCCTTTCTCATTGTGCTCATTGTATCTAATATTTCAACTAGAATGTCGACATCATCCCACTCCTTAGTGAAGACAAAGTACTCATTGAGAACCCTGCCCACATCTTCAGCATCAACATCTTTAGGTTTTCTTTGATTTTACCTGCCAATATTTTTTCGTATCCTCTCTTTGCTTTCCTAATTTATTTTTTTATTTGACCCCTGTATTTTCTATAATCCTCTAGGCTTTCTACAGTATTAAGCTTTATGTGACTCTCATATGCTCTCTTTTTCTGCTTTATTTGGCCTTGTATGCTTCTGGATAACCAGAGGGCTCTTTATTTGGCAGTACCACCCTTTCTCTTTGCGGGGACATGTCTAAACTGTGCCCGTAGATTCTCACTTTTGAATACCTTGCTACAGATTTGACAGGTTTCCCTTCAATTCGCTGTATCCAGTCCATTTTCGCCAGTTCACCTCTCAGCTTTGTAAAATTTCTCTTTCCATTTTTTAGAACTTTTACTCCTGTTCTACCTTTGTTGTCTTCCATAATGATGCTACATCTAACTGTATATGGTCACTATCTCCAAAATAGTCACCTACCGCTACTTCATCCACTTGCCCAGCTTCATTTCCTAGGGCTAAATCTAGAATTGCAACCCCTCTTGTTGGGCTTGTAACAAGCTGGCTGGAAAAGTTCTCTTGAATGCAGTTCAAGAATTGTCTGCCTTCTGTGCCCTGCTCATATACCAGTTGATATTAGGGTAGTTAAAATCCCCAGTTATTACTGCCCTATTGTTTGTGCACTCAGCAATGTGCCTACATATTTGCTCTTCTAACTTCCTTCCATTATTTGGAGGCCTATAGTATACCCCTAGTAGTGTGACTGCCCCTTTATTTCTGAGCTCAACCCATATGGCCTCATTTGATGCTTCATTTAGGATATCATCCCTCCTCACAGCTGTAATAGTTTCTTTTACCAATAATGCTACACCTCCATCTTTTTTATCTCCCTTGCTATCCTGCCTGAAAACTTTATATCCAAGGATGTTAAGCTGCCATCTTTGCCCCTCTTTAAGCCAATTTTCCATTATAGCGATGATATTTTGCTGCCATGCATCTATCTGTGCCCTCAGCTCATTGGCTTTATTTGCCGAACTCCTTGCGTTTACATACACACCTTTTAACACTGCCAAATGAATGCATTGTACACTTTTTAACCTGTGCTTCTTCTGTCTTTCAGAGACACTCACTAATTCTCTATCTCCAATTCCCTGCTTTGAATTTTCCCTCAGGTTCCCATCCCTCTGCCAATCTCGTTTAAACCACCCCCACAACAGAACTAGCAAATCTGCCAGCGAGGATACTTGTCCCAGTCCTGTTCAGGTGTAGACTGCCCGGCTTGTACAGGTCCCAACTCCCCCAGAACCCATCTCAATGCCTCAGGTATCTGATGCTCTCCCTCCTACACCAGCTTTCCAACCGTGTTCAATCGCTCAGTTCTCCTGTTTCTATACTCATTTGCACATGGGACTGGGAGTAATCCTGAGATTGCTGCTTTAGAGGTCCTGCTTTTCAATCTTCTTCCTAGCTCCCTGAAATCTACTTTCAGGGCTTCATCTCCTTCCCTATCTAAGTCATTGGTACCAAGTGGACCACAACCTCTGGCTGAACACCCTCCCCCAGAAGAATGTCCTGCAGCCGCTCCATGACACCCTTGACCCTTGCACCAAGGAGGCAACATACCATCTTGGAATCATGTCTACGGCCACAGACATGCCTGTCTTTCCCTCTAAATAATGAATCCCCTATCACTACTGCTCTTCTCCCCTTCTTCCTCTCCTCCCATAGAGCAGAGCTACCTGTGATGCCACAAACATGGCTGTGACTGCACTCTGAGGAACCAACACCCTCATCAGTATTCAACATGGAAAACCGATCGGTGAGCAGGACTCCAGGGGACAGCTGCACTACCTGCATGATGTTATCGCAGATGGTGTGGGGAAGGATGAGATCATCACTTTGAGCCTAAGAACGATAGGTCAGAGGATTTTCTAATCGATGAGAAGCTAAGAATTGGAGAAGAGCAGAGATACTTAAGGGTCCAAGTACAGAAATTACAAAAAACTAGTGGGCAGGTGCAAAAATAATTTAAAAGGCTCATGGAATATGGATCTTTATCTCTGAAATGTAGAGGCATGGAAGTTATGTTAGATATAAAGCTCCATTAGACCTCATTTAGAGTACTGTGCTCAGTTCTCAGAACCTCAGTTTAGGGAGGATATACTGGCCTTGGAGGGGGTGCTGCACAGACTCACCAGAATGATACTTGGGCTAAATGCCCTTTAGGGAAGGTAATCTGCCGTCCTTACCTGGTCAGGCCTACATGTGACTCCAACCTCACAGCAATGTGGCTGACTCTTAACTGCCCTCTGAAATGGCCTAGCAAGGCACTCAGTTGTATAAAATTGCTACGAAGTCTATAAGGACTGAAACCGAATGGACCACTCAGCATCGTTTTAGGCATCAGAAACGACAATGGCAAACTCAGCCCTGTCAACCCTGCAAAGTCCTCCTTATTAACATCTGGGGGCTTGTGCCAAAATTTGGAGAGCTGTCCCACAGGCCAGTCAAGCAACAGCTTGACATATCATACTCACAGAATCGTACCTTACAGATAATGTCCCAGACACCACCATCATCATCCCTGGGTATGTCCTGTCCCACCGGTAGGACAGACCCAGCAGAGGTGACGGCACGGTGATATACAATAGGGAGGGAATTGCCCTGGGAGCCCTCAACATCGATTCCGGACTCCATGAAGTCTCATGGCATCAGGTCAAACATGGGCAAGGAAACCTCCTGCTGATTACCACGTACTGTCCCCCCTCAGCTGATGAGTCAGTGCTCCTCCTTGTTGAACACCACTGGGAGGAAGCGGAATGTGCTCTGGGGACTTCAATCTCCATCACCAAGAGTGGCTCGGTAGCACCACCACCGACCGAGCCCTGATCTGAACAGGCACGGGGGTTGAATGTGCATTCCTTTATCTTATATTCCTTTTTTGTACTATTTATGCTATTGTTGATGAACTTCATCCAAGGGTCTTAAAAGTGACTGCTGAGATAGAAGATGCATTGGTTTTAATTTTCCAAAATTCCCTGTATCCTGGAAAGGTCCCATCAGAATCAAAAATAGTGAATGTAAGACCTGTATTAAAGGAGGGAAACAAAAAGCAGGAAACTACGGATCAATTAGCCTAACATCTGTCACAGGGAAAATGATGGAACCTATTATTAAGGAGATTAGAGCAAGGAACTTAGAAAATCTCAATGCAACCAGGCAGAGTCAACATGGTTTTGTGAAAGGGAAATCACGTTTGATTATTTTATTAGCGTTCTTTGAGGAAGTAACAAGCAATGTGGATAAAGGGAAGCTGTAGATGTGGTATACTTGGATTTCCAAAAGGCATTTGACAAGGTGCCTCATCAAACGTCACTGCACAAAATAAGAGCTCATGGTGTAGGGGTAACCTATTAGCATGGATAGAGGATTGGTTAGCTAACAGGAAACACAGGGTGGTCATAAGTGGGTCATTTTCAGGTTGGCAAGATGTAACGAGTGGAGTGCCAAAGGGATCAGTGCTGGGGCCTCAACTACTTACAAATTATATCAATGACTTGGATGAAGGGACCAAATGTCTAGTTGCTAAATTTGATGACGACACAAAGATAGGTCGGAGAGTAAGTTGTGAAGAGGACATAAGGAGTCTGCAAAGGGATACAGATAGGTTAAGTGACAATGTGAATTTGCCCACTTTGGCAGGAAAAATACAAAAACAGCATATTATTTAAATGGAGAGAGATTGTAGAACTTTGAGGTACAGAGGGATCTGGGTGCCCTGGTATGTGAATCACAATAAGTTAGTATGCAGATACAACAACTGATTGGGAAGGCAAATGGAATGTTGTCATTTATTGTAAGGGGAATGGAATATAAAAGTTGGGAAGTTTTGCTATAGTTGTACAGGGTGTTGGTGAGACCACATCTGGAGTACTATGTACAGTTTTGGTCCCCTTATTTAAGGAAGGATATAATTGTATTAGAAGCAGTGCAGAGTAGGTTCACTCAACTGATTTCTGGGATGAAGGGATTTTCCTATGAGGAAAGATTGGACAGATTGGGCCTGTGTCCACTGTTGTTTAGAAGAATGAGAGTTGATCTTATTGAAACATATAAGATCCTGACGGTATTTGACAGGACAGACACTGAAAGGATGTTCCCCCTTGTGGGAGAGACTAGAACTAGCGGACACAGGTTAAAAATAAGGCGGTGATAAAGGGTCGTTAGTCTGTGGAATTCTCTTCCCCAGAGTGCAGTGGAGGCATGGTCATTGGATATTTTTAATGCTGTGTGAGATAGATTCTTGATTAACAAAGGAGCGCAGACAGGAAAAGTAGAGTTGAGGCCACAATCAGATCAGCTATGATGTTATCAAATGGCAGAGCAGACTTGAGGAGCTGAACTGTCTACTCCTGCTCCTAATTCTTAGATATGTATGTTCATATGTAAGTATTCAATAAGCAGGGTATCCTTGCACTCAAAGAGTTAAGGACAGAAAGTAATGTTAAAGAGGCAGCTCTGTTGCCATTAATTTCCTGATTTTTGGTTACCCAAGAGTTAGATGGTTTTCAGCTGATGCTACACTTTATTTGGGTTGTTGGAAGAATATAACAATAATTAGTATTATTCATGTTGACTAACATAGGACAACTCATTTGAGTTAAATAAGGCATCAAATATTACCTGGACATACAACAGTAACTTCTAATATATGTCTTACATTGTCTGTGGGTATGTAATGCTGGGATTTTCCAGTTAATCGACAAAACATTTAGTGCATGCTTGGGTTTAAAATTTTAATTTTAATGGGGTTCAAGTTACAAACTCGAATAATCACTCTGAGACTGAGCAGTCTTGTAAGCGAAGCTAAAGCGGGTGACTTGAGTCAGTAAAAACTCTTGCCTCAAGTCATCAAGGCGCATTGCTCAGCTATATGGTGGGAGAATAACTCCTGCCTCCAATCACTTCTCCATTCGACCTTCAGTGGAAAGGCTGCATTTATTTGGTGCAGCTCCTAAAGCCTCCTTTGTAGCTGTGGTCATTAAGCTCGGACATCCAGCAAATGATATTGTCACGTTGTACCCTCTTGCTATTCTTGGAACAAGCTTTACACTTGTGGGATGCACAAGACCAGGCAAACTGGTGCTGGGCCAGATCCAAGATATTCAACACAAATTATAAATTGAAACGTCATCACAGACTAGGAGGGCAAATCAAACTAAAAAAAAACCCTGTAGGCAAGGAGGTGTGAAAGGCATCCAGCGTATCAAATAACGTCAAAATTCAATAGAAAACGGACAAAAAAATTGCATAACTAAATACAATGGAAATCCTTAACATGCTGACCCAGTGCTATGTTGTCAGCATCAAAAGAAAAAGAATGAGGATATATCCTGAATAATGCAACATATACTGCTGAGACATGTTATACCAGAGATTGTAAGTGGCAAGGGGAGGTTAGGGGAGTTGTGCCGAATTTAATCCAGATTTGCAATAGTGCAAGGAAGGCAAGGCTAAGAAACAAAAAAAAAAATCATCCTAAGGAAAATAGGGAAGGTACTCGGGGACTTCTGCAGGTGAGAGACCATCTAACTGAACCAGAGACAAAACCAGGTATGCATCTATAGACAGTATTCCTGGCTGACCTCCTTAGAGATGATGGACTGTTTGGTTTTTACAATGCAGTTCTGTTCATGAAGGTGAATTCTGTTCGTGACGCACTAAACAAACATTAGTCCAACTTTCAAAGCCAACACAGAATTACCGGTCCAGTGCTACTAGGGTGACCAGGTGTAAAATATCGTGAATATTAAAGCAAATGCTGCTGGTGGTATGTCCTGTTGTCCTTTCACAAGTGTCAAGCAATGATTCTGCTTATTTATTAGACATGTCAGACTGCAGTTTGTTATTGTTCCAGAAAAGAGCAGGCTAAATGGGCTACCTTGTTTCACATATGATCATTTGTTTTTTTGCTGGCCGGTGTAGAATATCACTGGTGGATTTGAAGACAATGCTTATCAGATGCAAGCAATTTAAAATGGCCAAGTTGTGTTTGTTTGGCTGGATCTGGAAACTCCATGCACATCTCCTTGCAGTCTCACCCTGTCCTGGATTGTGAATGTTACATTTTCAAACGGTCCCCACTTCTAATAGATCTGATTCAATTTGAAATAATTGGATGATGGTGTACTGCAGAATATGGTTACAAAAATATAACAAGTTCATACTTACTCTGCACTCCCGACAGTTGGCTTTCAATGCTCGCTGCCCTTCAGCAAGCTTCTGACCCCCATAGAGACATATGGCTGCAGAATCAAATAGAATAGATTGCTGTTATATGTAATCTGTCAGTTTGGAAGAAAGAACCGCACATGATCACTCCAGTGCACCGTCAGAATGGTTGTTACATGTACTGAATGAGCAGTTAACTACTGCAGTGTATTAGCAGCAGTGTCCAAAAATTGAATAATATGAACAATAATTATAAGAATATATTCCCACAGGAAATAATTTATGAAAGGAACAGTTCAACATTCTGTTTCAACACAGCCCATCAGCTTTTCTGTGCTATGTGTGAATAGAGGTCAAATTGTTCAACTGTGCCACGACTGAATGACCTGAGTTCAAATCCCAGTCTTATTGGACATTCACATCAGGCTTCCTCTTGAAAGCAGCTTCCAAAGATCCACCCTGCTGGGATGTACAGCAGTGAATAGAGGAGAAACTTCCAGCTGACAGGAAGGAGGGAAATATAATTACAAAATACGATCCATTAACAAGTAAGGCCACGTTTCAGCACTCCCAACCTAGCGATCACCTGAGGAACATCTTTGATGGAGACCACAGTCAAGTCTGCAGTTGTTTAACCTCTTTGCGTAGCCAGAGTTCAGGACAATAGACAGAAATAACAGAAACTTGATTTGATAGTACTTCTCCCTATAACAGCCCTGAAATACGGCCTATTCCACCCAGGGATTTTGGGACCAGCTTTGGGTCAAATTTCACAGCACTTCCAGAGCACCAGAACCACAAAATAAAAACAAGCTGTGTTTATGATTTAATTTTCTGGCTGCCCTACCAGCCTCAGTGACTTGGCAAAGTCCATAACAGCCAGTAAGTGAAAATCAAATCACTTTCCTGATCTCTACTAGATGATCACGCTCAAGGTTAGCATCAGGGCTACTCATACAGTTCAGCTCACCGAGACATAAAGGGACGTGTTGGCCAAGGAGACAAGACAAAGGGGAGGAAGTCATAGGAAAGAAGATGAGGAGTAACTTGATGAGTTCCTCAAAGATCTTCAGAGTATCTTACTGGAGCCCTATAGATGTGCATAAGCTATATAATGGAATAATGTAAACAACTACTTGCATTTATATAGCACCTTTAATGCAGTAAAATGTCCCACCAGAGCCTTATGAAACAAAATTTGACCACCTGCCACATAAGGCAATATTAGGACAGATGAAAGAGTTCAGTCTTTCGGTGAGGTTTTACCTTGGCTACAAGTGACTTGAGACAGGTAGTATCAGTTTGCTGAAACTATTTATCTGCACGATTCACAAGGAATCATAATGAGTACATTCAGGACACAGACTGTTCTGCGTCTAGCTCCCTTGGAGCCTCTCGGTCATCTGACCCCTGATGTCCCAGTTCATTAACATCATCATGGTCTTATTAACATAACCATTAACCTATTACTTTACAGTAGGTTTTAAGGAGATCCTAAAGGAAGAAAGAGCGGTTTAGGGAAAGAATCCCAGAACTTAAACCTGAAATGATACCTTTAAATAGACCAGGATAATTGAGCACATGTTCAGGGTTGTGAATGAAAAAGTTAAAACAGCATTAGACACTAATTCTTTACACAGAAGTTGTTAAATAGCTTTGACCAGTTTGTAAGGAAATCTGGCTGAGTTACAGATCCTAAACTCCTCTCAGAGAAAGCCAGAATCTGTAATGAGAAAATCACAGTATAGGTATGCCAGAAAGATAAAATTAAATGTGCCAAAGAGCTTTCTTCATCCAAACCTATCTTGTGATCTCATGAAGAAACTGCAAAACCCTGCCTTCAGTTTATGTTGCTGCTGGGGGCGATGCTGGCTCCTGAAGGCATCAGCAAAACTTGACAGATTTAACACTGACACTTCAGTGCAGTATTGAGGGAATGCTGCAAAATCAGAGGTACCCTCTTTAGGATGAGGCATTAAATCACCATCCCATCTGTCAGCCTGTTCAGGTGATGTAAAAGATCAAAGGGCACTATTCAAAATGAAGAGAGTTTTCCAGGTGTCCTAGAAAAAAGTGCATCCTTCAACCAATAAGCACCAAAATTGACCAAATAGCCATTAACTGTTTGTGGGGCTGTGTGTGTAAATTGGGCTGCTGTATTTGTAGACATAGCTAACTATATTTCAACAGTAATTCATTGATTGTGAAACACTTGGGACATTCTACAGACAGTAAATGAGACTAAATAATGTAATTTATTTCTTTAACTGGCAACATTTAACATGTCAGTCACTAGAACATTTGAAGAATATCAATAAACCGTGCAAGAAATGTCACAGTTACAAAGTCATTCCTACACACAGACAAACACTGATGCAAGTTTCACATTCGTAAGGTTCCAACAGTGGCACATTTCCACCAGGTTTTAAATTAAATAAGTAAAAGTCAATGATAAGAGACTGGCCAAATATTCACAAATGGCACACTCGCTGAGATCAAAAGGATTAAAGCATAAATCACAAATTAAATTGCAAAGTGAGAAAAAAATTCAACTTGGGGACAGAGAGGAGGTCTGATGTCTGCCTTTAGAACAAGATAAATAAAATTCGAATAGTTCACTACCTGGATCAGTTTGTCTCTGAGAAAGTGAGCTGGAACTAGACTGTCACTTTTACATGCAAGACAATTGGTCTGAATTCCAAATCATGAACATCCACACTGGAAAACTTGAATGTTTCATCATTTTAAACAATATACTGCAGAAAACCACCACTCATAAAATAACCGTTGAACATACCAGAATCAATAATGTTAGAAAAGTACGCTCAAGTGATTGTTCTGAGAGTTCAAATTAATCAAGAAATCTAATCACTCAAGGGTTATACAGAAATTGGGAAGAATAATCATTAATGGTGAGGGACTAGAGATGTAAATATGGACATGGATTGCTGCTTTCACTGTTATGGTAGTGGCCTGTGCTACTTTCATTCTCTTTGAAGCTTTCCAACAAAAACTATCAAAAGTATGCACCTCACACTAAGTTCTGCTACCTCGGCAATTCTAGTTGACAGCTTACTTTGCATTAAGTTAAAAATGAAATACGTGACTTTGAATTACACTGATGAGGTCGAGTCGCTGCACAGGCATTTTGGTTACATCAAAATATCTCTAAACAAACCTGGGAACTAATCTATAAATTGGATGATTATTATGTGAAAGCCATCAATGTTTCTACATAGTAATGGTAAAAGAAAGAAATGATCCACCTAATGATCTCCACAGATTCCACTGGTCAGCTGCAGTCAGTTGCTGAAGAGACACTAGAAGTGACTGTAATTTCAGAATAATAACTGAAGTTAAAAAAGACAGTGAAGGTGCAACTAAAATTAAAGACAATTCACTTAATTCTATACAGATATGATTCCAGATAATTCTAATGATTCAGTAATGAAAAGACAGTTGATTCTTAGAAAGGAGATATTTTGAAAAGTTCCAATTCCACCATGGAGCATTGGTCACAAAGCGGGCCTTATCATGGTACGGTCCTACCTCAATATCAAATGAGGTTCCACGTCAGGAGTAGAACCTTTCCAAGTCAGCCTGACAAATTCTAATGCGGTAAATTAATGGAGTAGTGCAAATAAGATTAAACATAGAAAGCATATTAAATTAAGTTCCAAAGATGAGTCATAATGTATTCAAAACATTTACTCTGTTTCTCACTCCACAGAAACTGACAGACCTGCTGAGTTTTCCAGCACATTGTTTTTTTATTTCAAATCTCCAGCATCTGCCACATTTTCCTTTTATTATAGAAAGCATATTGTCACTCTTCGACCTAAAGTTTAGAGTTTCTGTTACTCCCAGAAGGCAAACAGTGTCAATGATAACTCTAATTACCTTGACAGCAATACCAGAGCTAATTAATAATTCCATGATATAGGGATGTAAAATGCCCCTTCTCAGTAAGACCCCAATAGGTAATAGATGATAACATGTTCTGCCTCACTCAAAAGGAGTGACTGGAAAGGCATTAATGGCACAACCAAAATGACTGGCTGCGCACAGTTGTAAGCATCAATTATAAAAACAAAAAAACTGCGGATGCTGGAAATCCAAAACAAAAACAGAATTACCTGGAAAAACTCAGCAGGTCTGGCAGCATCGGCGGAGAAGAAAAGAGTTGACGTTTCGAGTCCTCATGACCCTTCGACAGAACTTGAGTTTGAGTACAAGAAAGAGTTGAAATATAAGCTGGTTTAAGGTGTGTGTGTGGGGGGCGGAGAGATAGAGAGAGAGAGAGAGAGGTGGGGGTGTAACCACACCCCCACCTCTCTCTCTCTCTCTATCTCTCCGCCCCCCACACACACACCTTAAACCAGCTTATATTTCAACTCTTTCTTGTACTCAAACTCAAGTTCTGTCGAAGGGTCATGAGGACTCGAAACGTCAACTCTTTTCTTCTCCGCCGATGCTGCCAGACCTGCTGAGTTTTTCCAGGTAATTCTGTTTTTGTTTTGTAAGCATCAATTGTTTATTTATATAAATATTGAAGAGTGAATGGTATCAGGATGTCACCACTGCCTGTCTCAAACATGACTCAATGGAGACAATGGCTGGTGGGTTGTGAAAACTCTCCCACCACATCAAACACAATATTATAATAATAATTTCCATCCTTAAATCTCTCTGCCTTTCTACCACCCTCTCCTTCTTTAAGATGCCCCTTGAAACCTACTTCTCTAATCAGCTGGGTCTTAATATTACCTTATTTGACTCACTGCCAGATTTTGTTTGCTAATACTCCTATAAAATGCACTGGGGTATTTTAATATGTTAAAAGTACAAAATAAATGTAGTTTTTTGTTGTCATGAGAGATAATTGAAAGTGTAGATAGATAAAAATATGATTAAAATATGTTGTGAACATTGTATGTAGCTATTATCAGTGGTATGCCAGTCATGACATTGATTATCAACCACTGATAAAAGGTAGCTATTGTTAAGACCGTACTCTAGCTTTCCATGATATAAGGATGTAAAATGCCCCTTCTCAGTAAGACCCCAATAGGTAATAGATGATAACATGTTCTGCCTCACTCAAAAGGAGTGACTGGAAAGGCATTAATGGCACAACCAAAATGACTGGCTGCGCCCAGTTGTAAGCATCAATATCGTCTTCTGGAATCAATTTTTAGGATCATCAATGGCCCTAGTCACTCGTGAAAACTCACCCACTACCTCAATGTGTGATGTAAATCCAAGTATTATGGGCAAAGGACAATTGTATTTTTTTTAAAAATCAATGAATCCCCATGGTACAAAGGTCACCCCAACAAGGCATTATGAAAGAACAGCAGAGTGCAGCGAAAAGGAAAGTGTAACACAAGAATAAGGCTGTTGACAATAGTGGATGTATGCTGTCTACGTCTGCATCAGGGAACATCTTAATCGTTATGATAAATCACACCAAGCAATGAAAACTGAAAGGAGAATTGATAAACGTTGTGCCTTCTTTTAAATGAGGACTGTAAAAATTCAGGAATACAATGTCCTGACAATGATATTACTGCTATAATATTTCATCCATTAGGATTGAATTTAGTGTAGAAGCAGATCATTAGAGATTCAACCAGGTTTGAGATTGGCAATGCTCATACATAGGTTGCTTTGCATTACAAAAGTATAGATATCCTGGCCACTGCAACGTGACCGGTTCAGCAGTCATACAAACACACAGTGGCAGCTGTGTTTTATCAGCAGGCTTTACTATAGGACCTCCAGACAGGCCTGTTTAAATTTACAAGAACCTGTAAAACCATCTGTTTTGTAGTTTCTTGGGAGTATCCCGTCAGAAAGATCGATGTGGTTTTGAGCTCAAATGTTCAAAATGTTTCAATCATTTTATTTTCCGAATCTTTTTATATCTATAGATTTTATTTTAGATAAAAATTATAAGTTAGATAAAATGGAAAATAATATAAAAATGAATTGGTTCGATCAGTAAACAATTTAATAAAGTTACTTGATTTATTTTTAATACTTATAACATGAAACTCCATTCCTGCTCATTGTACTGACAGTTTGCTTCATTATACAAATGCAAGCATGCAAATTGACCTGTGACATGGAATATGTTTTGCGTATGATTGCTATTTGATCAGTGCATTGCTGTCCATGGCCTTACAAGCTACTGACTGGCACTTCTGTGCACATATCAAAATAAATCAAATTGTTTCGTACTGAAACACAAAGTCCAATATTAAAAGGAACCATTACTCTCAGTGGGAAGGAAGAAAATAGAACAAGGCCCATGACACAAATGATCTATTACCTCAATGAGCTTTTTTGATGGATACAAAGACCTTATTAACTAAGAGTTCTCATCATGACTCCTCTGCTTCTGTTGCAGTACATCACTGCACATTCATTGGCCAAGAGTTAGATAAGAGGTTCCTTCAATAGCTCAGAGAATTGCTCAAAAGGAGCCGAGTCATTCAGATGACAATGGTCCCAAATTTGCTATGAGTTAATAGTGAGTAGGATGACTTCTCAATGGAAGCAAAAATAAGGGCACCACAATTGTTCTTCGAGCCAATGGGCTTAGAGGAAAAAAAAAACATATAAAATTTCAATTCTTGACACCGAAATTAGAAAGGCATGTGATGTAGCTTCTACGCCTATACCATGAAGAAGCACAAGGTCATTCAATAATCCTTCAGAGGCACTAGTAACAGCATTACTTAATATTACTTAATACACAGCTTGCTGTGTACACTTCTAAGACATCGGGCAGGATTTTCTGATCCTGTTGATTGACTTTTGGCCACGCTCCTCATTGTCCTGTTTCCCCTGCAATGATCCCCGCTGCTTGTGGGATCGGAAAATCCCAGCCATGAATATGGAAAATAGTTTGGGGCAATTGTATACCCTTCTTTCATCCCAGTTCTAGCCAACCGTATTCCAATCACAGGGGTCCAAGAGAAGGTTAATAGCCGAAGAATTACCATGACTCAGTCAGCAGTGGCTTCTTGGGATAAGGTGGATGTGAATGCTAAGAACAGGAGCAGGCCATTCACGATTCAGTTAAACCATAACTGATCAGCACTTCAACCATTATTTAACCTTTGCTCCAGATCCCTTGATTCCCTTACCTAACAAGGTTCTAACTATCTTAGAATCCACTGTCCCTCTGTGTAAACTCTCAACAGTTAGAGGTTGATCAACAGCACTCAACAATCGACTTTGACCATCACTCGAATTTAAGGATCATTTTGGTGTGACAGTCTGTTTAATCTTAAATAAATTATATGGAACATAGGTTATCAGGCTGTAATAAGTTTTTTTAGCTTTCATTTTTGGCTTGAATGTCTATGCTGAAAAAATATGTTAATATATTCAGAGAAATGTGAAGTGTAACTGCAATTTTGCTCACTTATTAAAAAATATATCATTACTGATATCTCAGGCCTGTAAGCCAGGAAGCCTCGTTTCAAACATTCTAGGGTACAAATTTGTCTCAGGCAGTGGAACAAAACTACAATCCCTCATATTTAATTCCACTGACTGCCATGGAACCGAGTACCTTGTGCTGTGTATAATGGGTGGACAATCTGTTAGCACCAGTTTTGCCTGAGAGAAATTTCTACCCCCCTTATGCCAGATCATCATAAATCATTTTTGAAACTCTTCCAAAATCACACTGTTGTACACATTCTGGCAGCTTGTATACTAGCTCCATCTTGGACAGTGCTAAGCCAACATCTCTATGGTAACAGTTAATTGTCGAGATAGCACTAACTTCTGCAGCATTTGAACAAGATTTTTAAAAAATTATTGCTTTACAAGTCCTTATTGAAATAGAACTATCTCATCTGTTTGCTAATCATGATATGCCCACACGCATATGAGGTTTGATTCACGACGGCAACACTGGGAATCACAATATAATCCTGCATGGAAGCAATATTTATTTAAATCTATAATATCTGGGTCAAATCTGGTAATAAGTGTGATTTTCTTGAATTCCAATTAATGTAAGCCAACAATAATGTGTGTGTGTGTCTTTCTCTGTCTCCTAACTGTCCTGGGTAAAATGAGTTTTGGCAGTCCTGATATACTATATCGTGCTAATTGAGTACTAAATGGCAATCTCACTCAGGCACAAAGACAGTTGATGTGCAAAACTAAAAATACACGGTGGAGCAATAGGGAACATCCTTCAGAAGTAATCGCCAAGAAATATTGCTTTGTCCTGCTATGCGCTACACTCGTACCGTCGGGGGAGTTATGATTTTCAGCTCAAGCTACAGCAACTCTCAAGTGTAACACAAGGGGACTTGGGGAAGTGGGAAAAGGGGGAATGCATAAGGAGCTAATCTGCCAAATTTCCAATCTTCCTTACTAATTCTAGGATTTCCCACAGGAATTGATGGGAATGCACAATAGAGTCATTTATTTATGGACAGGTGTATTTTGACAATATGTAACTGACGTACATATGCCACACAAAGTATTTTCTGTCAGTAAATCCATGGCAACAGGCTCCACCTGGTCACTCTTGACAGTCCACTTTGATGTGGGCAGTACAGAGGGCATTTAAAATTGAAGTGATCTGAAAGCCTATGCAGCAGCAATAGCTCAACAATCTCAGCCGTGGCTTGGTTGGGTAGCACGCGCTTCACTGAATCGCAAGGTTCTGGCTTCAAGATCCACTTTAGGACTTGAGGACAAAAAAATGCAAGGCTAACACTCCAGCACAGCACCGAGGGAGTGCTGCACTGAGGGGTGAAGCGGTGTCTCTCAAATGAGACATTAAACTGAGGGTTCCGTCTCCTCTCACAGATGAACATAAAAATATCCACAGTATAATTGGGGAAGTGGAACTAGCTGAGTCACTGTTCCAGAGAGCTAGCATAGCCATGACAGGCTGATTGGCCTCTTTCTGTGCTTTAATGATTCTAGGCTTAGATACCAAACTCAAAATACACATGTATTTTGGAACTTACACTGGTAGCAGAGAGCTTGTCATCAATTTTACGTTGTGACAGATCCCCCCACTGCTCAGTTCCACCACCAGCACAGCCTTGTCCACCCCCTCCATCTCTGTGACAAATGGCAGTTATACTATCTTGGATATACAACCTGATTTGCAAAAACTGAATAGCAGGGATGTCCAAAATATGGAAATGTTTCAGTTTCTTTGCCTGACATGTCAGAGCTTTTCTGGACTTTACTGAGGAGGAATGCAGATTAGTGGGTGAAACCTGGCAGCCTGCAAAACTACTCGATAATGAACTTTACGCTTGAAATTTGGTGAGATTAAGAGTTACAACAGATTAACTGGTTGGACTGAAATCATATTTGGCAATAGCAAACAGCAAATTAAAGTAGATGGTCAAATCTCTGCTAAGGGACAGGCTGGGACTGTGGGGCTTTCCACAGGGGTCCCTGCTGTTTTGTGTCCCTGCTGTTTTGAAGACGAGAGGAATTTTAACTGGGAGCGGGTTTCGGTCTGGCAGGGAGTGGGGCAAAGGTCAAGCACCACCCCATTCATCAGTTTGAATTATGAGCTACTTAAACTGCAAAGGTTCATTTCCGTGGCATTAGCCAGCTGCCAGTACGAAATGGGCATTGGCAAGACACAATTAGCTGACGGCCAGCAAGCCAGGGGGGCAGGGCTGTTGTCCCACCCAAGTTGGCAGTTAAAATGCTATTGGGGTCCTAAAGACATCATAGGACTCCACTATCCATGTATTAATTACCTGCTTCAGTCAGACACATAATTCAGCCATTTTTTAAAAAGTGCTCAGTTGAAATGGCAACAGGCAGGAACAAGGAGGGAATGAGGTGGTAAGCTCCCGAAGGTGGTTTTAACTCAAGTGACTGTCTTGTTCCCACCAGGTGAATTGGGTTGAACCTACCCCCAAAATTTCTATTCCAATGGTTGCATCAGACTGCCAGCGATAAACCCATACCCTTCATGATCTGATAGTCTGTGTCATAGTCCCGAGCTAAAGTCTTCAGCACTAATATTTAACTTCATATAGGATTCCCAAATTGTTGTTTGCTTCTGACTCGTGTCTGTCCCTCTAAGTGCAAAAAAAAAGGTTGGGAATATCCTCAGGGCTACTCCCATTGTGTCACATGAACTGCAGAAGAAGCCCCATTGGCATGTGTACCATCAGCTGCCAACCCTCCTGTATTGCCCTGGAGTCTCCAAGAATTAAAAGATTTATCTCCTACCACAAGCAATAAGGGAGAAAAATCTATGGCATGGGGTGGGGGGAGGGCTTTAAAAGAACATCTGAGTGGCTTCGTGAATTTTCTAAGCACTTTTTGTTTATTATTTCTAAAAATATTGGTGATGGGGGAAGAAAGGCTGTTTGACTGAGTAGTTGGAATTAAGAAATCAAGTGATGAAACCTCTGGGGAATATTTCCAACAATAGTCTGCAGCTCTACTGTACCAGACAAGTCAACAGAGTGGAAACAGCTACAAAGAAATGCATAAACGACTTGCAATGTTTAACTGTTATAGACTTCATCGAGGAAGTTGAACTTGGTGTCCCTGTCCTTAAAGATTGTCAATTGGCGTATTTAGATCTAGCCAAGATTTTAGGAGTACAAATAGGCTATTCAACCCCTCAAGCTGATTTTCTTGGTTTCTATTTGCGGTGAGAAATAATTTAATTTTAAACAGTGCTGTGGGGTTGTCTCAGATTGTATGTGACCAATATATTTTAAAATCTGAGCAAGGAAACGGTATTCCGGGAAATACAAAGGAAACCAGTTTTTTTTTCAAATCGGAGTTCATTTGAAAAGGACCCAAACAGAAACACATAAAAGAGGATTGGAATGAATTTCCAAAGACAAATGCACATTAATTAGGCTGCTCCAGTGGTGAGAAATTCAAACAAGAGTGGTACTATCACAGCTTACTATTATAGCTTATTGACAAAGTTTGAATTGGCTTAGCTTTTAGAGTTCTTCTTACTATTTTAATCCTTTCTGAGCTATGTGGAAAGGTGCAATTGTAAGTACATTCATTACATAAGTACTTATTCATCTTTTGTTTAATAAGTTTGTTTTACTGGCTGGAATTTGTGGAGGTAGAACTCTCACTGCTGGAGCTGGAAGCTGGTGGGTGTGAGGGATGACCCTGCTTCGATGAGTGGCAGAAATCGGGATTTTGACACCAGCTGCCAATTTAGTAGCTTTTTTTTCTATCCTTTCATGGGATGTGGGCATCGCTGGCAAGGCCAGCATTTGTTACCCATCCCTAAATGCCCTTGAACTGAGTGGCTTGCTAGGCCACTTCAGAGGGCAGTTAAGAGTCAACCACATTGCTGTGGGTCTGGAGTCACATGTAGGCCAGACCAGGAAGGACAGCAAATTTCCTTCCTTAAAGGACATTCATGAACCAGATAGGTTTTTACAACAATTGATGATAGTTGTCATAATCACTATTACTGAGTCCAGTTTTGTGTTCCAGATTTATTAATTGAATTCAAATTCCACCAGCTGGGATTTGAACCCTTGTCCCCAGAGCATTAGCCTGGGCCTCTGGGTTACTAGTCCAGTGACATTACCACCATGCAACCATCTCCCCGCCCTATTGGGAACGGCAACACTCACCCCCACTGCACAGCCTCCCTAACCCAAAGAGCTGTCAGCCCAATCAGAGTGCTGGCAGTTCAGCAGCGCCATTGGTAGTGGTGGTCATTGCTGGGGTTGCATCTGTAGGGTGAGCCATGCATTCTTAAAGACAGGTAGGTAGGGTCGAGAGGTGCCAGGGTCAGGAAAGTGGCCCAGCGAGATTGGGGGGGGTGGTGTCAAGGTAACTGAGGGCAGGTGACACTGTTGCCATGGAGGCAGCTGTTGCCCCAACTGCAGGCCATGGAGGGCCAGAAAAGGGCCCTTAACCAAAAGCCTGCTAGAGTTTACCTAGTGGTCTCTCCAGGTGTTGGCAGGCCTTCCCAATGTGGACAAAATGCCCTCGGAGGCAGCTCATGGACCAGTTGGGCTTTGGGCAGGCAGCAATCTGCCACAAAAACAAAAAATGCTGGAAAAACTCAGCAGGTCTGACAGCATCTGTGGAGAGAATAACAGAGTTAACGTTTCAAGTCTGTATGACCCTTCCTCAGAGCAATCTGCCACCTTTCCTGCCACTAGAAAAATGGCATGGCGGCTGGAGGATATCTGGCATCCTCTTCCCCGCTGTCTTCACGTGCCATTTTACCACCCTTCCTGCTTCCCAGCTCCTCACCAATCGCCCAGAAAATTCCAGTCACTTTTTGATCAAAATGAGATCTGATCTACCAGTTTTGGTTGCATGGGTTGAAATTTAACACAAGTACAATATAAGTCAAGGAGCTAAGAGCGATCAGCATACAGGTTCCGCTGTTCATTTTCCAGGCATCTCTCCAAAAGGAAGGATATATTGGCCTTGGAAGGAGTGCAGTGCCATGCAGATTCACCAGAATGTTACCAGGGCTGCATTCATGAGGAATCAGGAATCACTTCTTCATGCGAAGGGTAGCAGAGGCATATCACAAAAACGTAGCACATGCTAAACAATTGATAATTTAAATCTGAGACTGATACATTTTTGTTAGTCGAGGGTATTAAGGGATATGGAACCAAGGTGATGGTTTGTTAGGATACGGATCTCATTGAATAGTGAGAAATAGCCCATTCCTGTTCACATGTTCCTAAAAAATACCTGCATCTCAACGCAAGACATTCTTAAAGGGTGGGAAATTGAGACTTACTCATTTAAGTGAGAGGAGGTCTTGTGGTACAGTGGGAAGTATCTCTGCCTCTGAGCCAGAAGCTCTGGGTTCTAGTTCCGCTGCAGGACTTGATGGCCAAGGAAGGCGTATTAATAACTAGGCCAAACAGGCCGAGTGTCAACGTGCAAATCTTTCCAATACACACCAGTGGCAGGCAGTAAGAGCAGAAGAAATTCCTGGTCAGTCACGTGATGGAAAGAACGTTGCAGTTCCTATCACCACTATCCATAGTTCCAAGCTCCAACATGCATGTAAATGCGTACTTTGCTACAGCAATTCGGACGCCCTGAGTGAACTGTAACGCATCACCACCACCATTTAAATGACCTAAGATGCAAGAGCCAAAATAAGCTAGAGTCTTCGGGAAAAAGAGAACAGAAACACAGTAGGTTTCCCACTATATCTCACGCCTCTCAAAACATGGAAAATATTGCACTCAGGACCCAATTGGTACAGGCTAAACTACTGGTTGAATTTATTCACACAAACAAATTACAGAAGCAAAAGATCTCACAAAGTACAATAAATGTATATAAAAGACCTAGAAAGAGTTCACAAGGGATTCACTTCCTTTTCCTTCAAGCTTTAGACTTTCTTCAGATCAAAGAGTCCAGAAAAAATACTTCTTCCATCATCTCCAGCACAACACTGATAATGATCTTCCTTCCACCAGAAGGTTGTGCTTCAGTGAAGACTTTCAAAGGATCTCTCCTTACGGCAGAATCTTAGTTATTTTGTATATATAATTTCCTTTGATGTCCTTTGAAGAAGTAAAGCAAAGTATAATTTTAATAGTCTTAACAACTTAATGGAGACCAGCAAGAAGCCTTGAGACAACCATATCCCTCCATCATATTTTCGTACCCAAAAGCCAGCAATAATTGGAAGTTACTCTTTTGTCTGCTATTAAACCAGGAAAGATACACGTAAATTATTTCTGAAGAATGTTCTGTAGCATACCAATGAGAACATAATCATACATTAACTGGAATCCAAGCAGCACAGCACCTGTTGAGAACATGATAATTAAATGTGCATAATCCAAATTGCGTACAGAACAAAAAGGTAAGGCAGCTGAAGTAGCTCAGCCAGTGGAGCATGAGGTTCTTAATCTCAGAGGAAGTATTTCTGAGCAGCCATTTTATCTTTTTAACAAAGTGAATCCATCTTACGTCTGTGTTACCACCATTTTCAAAATAAACTATTTACAAGATATACATGCCCAATAGGACAAAATGCAATTTTTAACACAGCACTGCTTACGTGATATTGGTGGAAGTATGCATTAAGTATACAGGTGATGCCAAGGTATTTAGCAAATAGTGTATGGGAGATTACAACATTCAAAGGGACATGGATCAATTAAGCAAATGGATTCAGATAACCAGACTAATTTTGAATATAAATTCATGAATGCGATGACAGTCAACTAAGAAAGTTTGAAGTGATTTTAGCAAGAGGAGGGTATTCTGAATCATTCACTTAAAAAAAATTGTGAAACAGTTATCAAGGTCAAATACTGGAATGCATCCAGAGGTTATTTGCCTAAAACAAATTAATTTTAAATTGGCACAATTTAATGAAATAGTGCATTTAGAACATTGTGTACAATCCTAGGTCTCAAATGGACATTGGTGCATGAACATAGGTTTAGAGCAGATTAATTCTGAGATTTTTAAACTCCAAATTATCAATGCTGTTTTAAAGAATGGAATACACATGCTTTGAAAGCTATGGAATGGGAATATTCCTGTCTTGATCAGAGACATACTACTTTGGAACTCTTCTAACATACCCTGGTCAGTTCTTCCCTTCCCCTGCCTCCAAATATCTTCCATTTTGACAACACCTCAATCAGGCCTTTTTATTCCATCCCCATTTGATGTACATTTATGTCCTCCATTTGGTAAAAGTCCTCGGAAAGAATTTTCCACAGACTCCTGAAGAGTGTTATAGAAACCTAAACTGTTGTTAATGTGTTATCTTCAAAATGTGGACAGGCTAAGATCCAGAACTTTCAAACACTAAAACTTTAAAATACATAATGACGCTAGAAACAAATGATCTAACTTAGACTGTAGCTATAAAACTACAGCTAAGTTAACAAGCCTCAAAAATGTCTCGAATTAGATTAAAATCTTTTACCCCTCAACAAAATGGCCAGGTCACAAAATTCAGCTCTGTAGAGCCTCTTCTGCCAATGAAAGACAAACCTAGAGCTCATAAGCTGGCAGTATACCACCTCCAGCCACTTATGGCACAGTGTGCCATAACCGTATGGACACTATTGTGGGTGTGCCATGTCACCTCTTGAACCATGCAGAGTGGGCTGATTGCAATATCAAACAGCATTGAGAGCTGATTCGGCACTCAGCCTGCCAATTTGGGCCTCGCAGGTTCTGTTAACACCCCCTCTTAAACATTTTCAGCTGAACACATGTTGAACTGCATGAGGAACCCCCACCCCCAGCCCTCACAGCCCCCATTCCAAATAGTGTTATGTAAAAGGACACCAAGCGGGATGCTTTTGCCCTTCATCGCTAGTGCAGACTGAGAGTTCAGTGTGTTGGAGAAGTGTTCATAATGTGTTCAGTGTTCTTGGAGAATCCTTTGGATTCACTGGGGGTGGTGCTAGACTTTAACAATGATGTCGGAGGTGTTGGAAGACATATTAGCAGAAAGCCTGCTTTTACTATAGCGGGTCTATCGTTGCACTCTCTCAGGCTGCAGCATGAGAGAGACATATAGCACAGCAACAGAGAGGGGAAACTGTGTGCAGAGGGAAGAGAAGGAGGGTCTCAATGGAAGTCTATGCCCAACGGTCTTCAGGAAACTCATCTCCAACCTCCACCTCAGGTAGGAACAGTGTCTGAGGCAGCGAGCTACACTTCATGAAGGATGTGGTCACAGGTGGTCTACAATAGGAGCTGCAGCCGCACAGCAGGGCAAGGTGGCAGTGCCACAAAAACAGAAAATGCTGGAAAAACTCAGCAGTTCTAACTGCAACTGTGGAGAGAAAAAAAGCAGAGTTAATGTTTCGAGTCCGGAGTTTTTTTCTCTCCACAGAAGCTGTCAGGGCTGCTGAGTTTTTCCAGCATTTTCTGTTTTTGTTTTAGATTTCCAGCATCTGCAGTTTGCTTTTATCTGAGGTGGCAGTGCCTGTGGCTGTGAAGTTCACCTGGTCCTCAATTTCTATGCCAGCAGATCCATCCAGACAGGAGCAGGTGACATTGCCACATGACACAGTTTTCCATGCATCGCAATACAAGAAAAGTGACAGAAGCCCTGTATCCCTGGAGTGTGGACCCCATAGTCTCTTAGGTAAGAACATAAGAAATAGGAGGAGTAGACCACATGGCCCATCGGGCCTGCTCCACCATTCAATACGATCATGGCTGATTTTGAGCTTCAGCTCCATTTTGGGCACTTAACCAGAGTGAAGCAGGAGGAGGGGGCACATGGCTTCACCTTATAGCAGGATTTCCAATGTTGCTGAGAGCCATAGACCACACATGCCTGGTTCTGCGGGTCCCACATATTAACGGGGTGATGTACCACAACTCTAACAGCTACCACTCCATACACATGCAGCTGGTAAGCGTCCATGCAGTGAATATCCTGGTGGTGAATGCCCACTACTCTGGCAGTAGCCATAATGGTTTCATATTGCAGCAGTCAACTGTTCCCACCATATTTGAGACCCATGAGGAACTAGAGGCTGGCTGCTTGGTGACAAGGGCTACCAGCTTGCCTCCGCCACCTAATCACATATGGACGGCATACCTACAGTCAGAGTCATGCTGTCATCAGGAAAGTTGCGGAGCAAACCATCACCTTTCTGACACAACATTTCAGCTGCCTGAACCATTTTGGGGGAGCTTCCCTGTACTAGCCGGAGAGGATCTTGAATTTGTGGCTGCCTCCTGCATCCTGCACAAGCCTGCTCTCACCTGCTCTCATGAAGGTGGATTCTCTGCCACCAGGCCTTAAGCCTGCCTGTCAGGGAGGGAGAAGAGGAGGGGGGAGAGAGAGAAGGAGGGAGGGGAGGAGAAAGTAAATGGAGCTGCTTTGCTCTCTTCATGACTACTAGCTATTCAGACTGGGGTTCCAGTAAAACCTCATTGCCAGGTCAACCATTGTCCACAATTCCACAACTGTCCATCCCTTTGCTCTGGACAAAAATTATGAAATCAAGACACCAGAGAAAAAAAATTCCATAACAACTTTATCCAACAACACATCTAATAATACATACATAACTGAAATGTTCGCCCTTGCGCATTCTGTTATACGCTGTCTTGCAGATGTGTTTGCCTTGTCTACTGCTTCTATGCAGTGCTACTCTGGTGGCTGCAGCATGGCTGGTGGAAAGCTGCAACCTTTTAAAGAGAGAGGCTACAGACGGGCTTGCAGGGCACCCTTAATCAGCTCTAGGCTTTAAGGGCTCGGCTTTGGACTGTACCACCTCATCAGGGGTGGCAGCATTCTAGGCTGGCTGGTGACACACAACAGCAAGGTCACTGCAGGAATGGCAGTAGTGGGCACATGTAAGCGGTCATCCTGGTTCATGCACCATGAAGCCACTGCCATCCCACTGGGGCAGTGCCTCAACAATCCTAGTAATCTTCTGGATCACAGATTACTGGACTACTATGAGAGCCTGCATGCCCCTTTTGAGCACTGGTATCTGTAGCATTGATGGGAACAGTCTGAACTTGCATAGTAACAAGCTTGGATCTCATGGCCTCAGTCTGAGCTTCCACTGCAGCACTGAGATGTTGGGTGGCTTCTGATTGTCCAACAATGGAGGTGGAGACACTGGAACCACATGGCATCATGCTCTCATGGAGTTGGTCACCACTTCCATGTTGGAAAGGATGGGCTCCAAACTCTACAAGAAGTCCTGTGTCAAGTTGGAACCAGATTCCTGCATGATCTGTGGCAGAGCCAATGGGTTCTGTAGCAGGCCTACCAATGTACTGAGCATCTCTCTGTGCACTTCCATCAGTGTTCTGCTGAACGTCATCCCATGCAGGTCCTCATCGGAGTCCTCTGCAGCAAAACTTGGCTGTGACCTCACCCTCCAGAGGTTGCCACATATTCTATCCTTTCCCCTTGACCTGCTGCAGTCCACTTGTGCTCAGTGAGTCACCATTTGCTGACCCTGACTCTATACTACTCAAAGATGCGTACAGTTCGAATATGAGCTAGTGGCTGCTAATGTCAGATCAAGTGATGGTCTTTCTTCCTCGGATGTCTGCACACCACAACACTGAAATAAGCAGGCAGCGCGAAGTTTGCTTGCTGCCTGGTGCAACTTGACTAGGCATGGGGTAACGGGGTATCACGGTCCCTACACCTGCTAACATGCCCAATCCAATTTCATCTCCTCTGGGGATCTTCCTCCCACAGCTTTCAACGTGATAGTCGCCCAACCTCGGCCCGCTTCTACCTCCTACCCAAAATCCACAAACAGAACTGTCCCGTTAGACCGATTGTCTCAGCTTGCTCCTGCCCCACAGAACTCATTTTTCATTATCTTGACTCCCTTCTCTCTCCCCTTGTCCGGTCCCTTCCCACCTACATCCATGATTCCTCTGACACCTTATGTCACATCAACAATTTCCAGTTCCCTGGCCCCAATCGCTTCCTCTTCACCATGGACGTCTAATCCCTCTACACCTCCATCCCCCACCAGGATGGTCTGAGGGCCCTTAGCTTATTCCTCGAACAGAGGCCCGAACAATCCCCATCCACCACTACTCTCCTCCGTCTGGCTGAACTTGTTCTCACACTGAACAATTTCTCCTTCAACTCCTCTCACTTCCTCCAAATAAAAGGTGTGGCTATGGGTACCCGCATGGGCCCCAGCTATGCCTGTCTCTTTATGGGGTATGTGGAACATTCCTTGTTCCAGTCCTATTCCGGCCCCTTTCCACAACTCTTTCTCCGGTACATCGATGATTACTTCGGTGCTGCTTCATGCTCTCGTAGGGACTTGGAAAAATTTATTAATTTTGCTTCCAATCTCCACCCCTCCATCATTTTCATGTGGTCCATCTCTAACACTTGCCTTCCCTTCCTTGACCTCTCTGTCTCAATCTCTGGTGATAGACTGTCCACCAATATCTATTACAAACCTACCGACTCCCACAGCTACCTCGACTACAGCTCCTCACACCCCGCTTCCTGTAAGGACTCCATTCTGTTCTCTCAGCTCCTTCACCTCCGTCGCATCTGTTCCGATGATGCTACCTTCAAAAACGGTTCCTCTGACATGTCCTCCTTCTTCCTTAACCGAGGTTTTCCAATCATGGTCGTTGACAGGGCCCTCAACCGTGTCCGGCCCATCTCCCACGCATCCGCCCTCACACCTTCTCCTCCCTCCCAGAAACATGATAGGGTCCTCCTTGTCCTCACTTATCACCCCACCAGCCTCCGCATTCAAAGGATCATCCTCCGCCATTTCCGCCAACTCCAGCATGATGCCACCACCAAACACATCTTCCCTTCACCCCCCCTATCGGCATTCCGTAGGGATCATTCCCTCTGGGACACCCTGGTCCACTCCTCCATCACCCCCTACTCCTCAACCCCCTCCTATGGCACCACCCCATGCCCATGCAAAAGATGTAACACCTACCCCTTCACTTCCTCTCTCCTCACTGTCCAAGGGCCCAAACACTCCTTTCAAGTGAAGCAGCATTTCACTTGCATTTCCCCCAACTTAGTCTACTGCATTCGTTGCTTCCAATGTGGTCTCCTCTACATTGGAGAGACCAAACGTAAACTGGGCGACTGCTTTGCAGAACACCTGCGGTCTGTCCGCAAGAATGACCCAAACCTCCCTGTCGCTTGCCATTTTAACACTCCACCCTGCTCTCTTGCCCACATGTCTGTCCTTGGCTTGCTGCATTGTTCCAGTGAAGCCCAACGCAAACTGGAGGAACAACACCTCATCTTCCGACTTGGCACTTTAAAGCCTTCTGGACTGAATATTGAATTCAACAACTTTAGGTCTTGAGCTGCCTCCTCCATCCCCACCCCCTTTCTGTTTCTTCCCCCTTCCTTTTGTTTTTTCCAATAAATTATATAGATTTTTCTTTTCCCACCTATTTCCATTATTTTTAAATATTTTTAAATCTTTTATGCTCCCCCCACCCCCACTAGAGCTATACCTTGAGTGCCCTACCATCCATTCTTAATTAGCACATTCATTTAGATAATATCACCAACTTTAACACCTATGTGTTCTTTTGTTCTGTTGTCTGTGACATCTTTTGATGATCTGCTTCTATCACTGCTTGTTTGTCCCTACAACCACACCAACCCCCTCCACTTCGCTGCCCCCACCCCCCCCCCCAACCCCACCACCACCACCAAACACACACACCTTAAACCAGCTTATATTTCACCCCTTTCTTGGATTCACTCAGTTCTGTCGAAGGGTCATGAGGACTCGAAACGTCAACTCTTTTCTTCTCCGCTGATGCTGCCAGACCTGCTGAGTTTTTCCAGGTAATTCTGTTTTTGTTTAAGCCCTACATGTGTGTTTAAAGAGATCTTGAGAACAAATAATTAATCCTATGGCCATGGACCTTAAAAACAATCTGAATTAACATATTATTAACAGGACTGAAGGCTGTGAAAACAAGCCAACACAAAACTGATCGAGTGCCCTAAGGAATGTCATGCCTCCTGTGCTACTGGGATTGTACAAATACATTTGTCAATTCCAACTGGCCACATATGGGTACTGCAGATGGCATCATTATATCCTTCAGATATATTCAATTATTGTAGGGTGCAAAGAGAAATTTGTGTATGATTATTTAATGTCTTGAGGGGGTGGTGAACAAATTATTTGGAGTCCATGGACTGAATTTTCACTTTAGCAATGGGAAACAGGAGCCAGGACTGTTTCCTGTAGTAAGGCAGCCACAAATGGACTCAGTGCTGCTGGTTTAGGAGTGGGATAAGTGGATGACCCTGCTGGAATTGTACATAGTCGTCAGATGAGGACAGGATAAGTGGTAACAACTCATCTGTAAAGACTTATACACAAATAATAGCTCCTTGGACAAGAAGCAGGGGGAAACTAACAAAGATGGAACTCTTAGGGGACAGAAGGAAGGGGAGAAAAAACACTAAGTAGAAGGAAAATATATATTGTCTATGTTGGTTAATGCTTGAGACCTGCCCAACCTTACAACACATTAATTTTTGGAGAAACACATGCTGAAGTAAAGCAGGGTTATACTTATAACATGACGAGGAGCAAACAAGATACTTGATTGAACCGGGTATTTATCAAGACACAACTCTAGCTACAAAAGAAATCAGGTCACCCTGCCTTGTCTTCACATTATGACACTCTCAGTTGTAATTCATTTCAACAGGCATTGTAGCTCCTATCTTTTGGTTAAATTCTAAGCTGTTTTAAGACATCGCTGCTTTGCTTCCATCCATTATCCCAGAGTTTAACTGTGCAGGAATAATTCAACTGTTCCAATTACTTTTAAGACCATGATCCAAAAGATGTAAATTGAGTAGGCCCCATTTTGTAAATTCTCCTCTGCTGAAAAGATAACTCATGCTACTGTCACCGAATGGCAACCAATATTGGAATCCTGTGGCATAAGTTACCAGGACAGAATCATTGAAACTGACAGTATAAATTGGGTTTACTTACACATTTCTGAAGAAGATTGATAAATAATAGAAGGAAGATGGTAGGTGAAGCTAATTTATGAAAAATTGTAATATTTCAATCGTGGCACATTTATTTTCTACTTTTCTGATGTCTATGGTGTCCTAAATTCAACTGCCAGATGATGAACAAGAGTGCTCCAAACAACATAGCTCCAGTTGCCATCCAGCTGAGGTCAACTAACTCAATATAGACAAGGAATTGAACACTGGATCTTCTAGTCTGTAGGAGTAAGATTATTCTTTAAATTCTCCCTCTTTTCATGAAGGGAACTACCTGGCACTTTACGTGTTATCTCACCATAATAATGGTGCTGAAACAAAAAGCTTAGGACAATGGGAGATGATGAGCATAATGTTCATACATAAATCCCAGTCAATGGCACTAGTACACGAATGGTCTTTCAAGTCATTCTCCAATCTTTAGTCCAAGTCTTCTTCATAAAATCGCACAATTACAAATAAATAAAAATAAATTATGTGAGTGCACAGGTCTTTTTTCCAAGCTTTGGTTGACAGTGGCAACGTGTAGCTATGAAAACCACTCCAGTACAGGCAGAAGATAACATGGCGGACACCACTGGTTGGACTGCAGATCCCTTGGCATGGATACCAGTGGGAACATTTGCATTGAGAGAAATTTGATAAAGCCAAATTAGGCAGAAGATTGGTCCAATGTTATTCCAAGTGCTCCACTTTAATAACGTTTTTAATTATAAATGGGAATTGAAATTTTGCCGTTGCAACACAATGAAATTTTGCTGCAAAGAACAAAGCAGTAAAGTATATACCTAACTATAACACACACACAGACATACACGGACTCAGATGCAATAGTTGGAGCTACAGAAAGCTTGGATTATACCC